>NC_073262.2:76976250-77290000 GCF_029289425.2 Pan paniscus | reverse complement strand
CATTCCACAGAGCTGGAATTCAGACCCAGGTCTATGTGCATCCAGAGCCCCCCAGCCTGCTTTCCAGAAGCATGGAGTAAAGTAAAACAAACCCGGGCATTTCAGTGAAATAATGCAGACCAAGAGGTTATGCAGAATGATCTCCTTTGTGATAAGCCTAAAACCTGAGACCTCATTCAGAAAGCTCAGGAAGTTGCTAAACCAATCCTCGAAGTGAGGGGATTCATGAGCCAAGTCTTCTCTTAGGCCTGTATCCTGTACAGTGGTGAGGCTACTCGGGTGGTATGACACCTGTGGACTGAGAACATGCCCTCCATCAAACCCACAAGGAAACTTCCACTCAACCCTCAGTTGCACAGAAGCCCATTGATGCCAGCCGGCAGCAGCTGTCCCTGGCTGCTCCCAGAAAGTGCCTGGTAACTGGGAGACTGCCAGCCAGCCGCCCCCAGGAGACCTGAGTGAGGGGTTCTGCAAGCCTTGGAAGTGGTCCAGGACCTTAAGGCTCTGGCCTGAGCTCAGGGCTCAGAAAAATGGACAGGGCTCTGTCCCCATAGTGCCAGTTGTCAGAACGCTGTAGGGCGATGGGGTCAGCTTCCACACCAGTAGCCTTCCATGGGGGCCCTTGGGAGCAGCAGCCCCAACCCCCCTCCACAGTGAATATTCAATCTTGTGTGCACTGGTGCAGACATCCTGGGTATTAAAATAAGGAGATGCCTAAAAACCAGTTGGCGAATTGTCATCACCCTCAGCCCCCTGAGCACACCCCCAGAACCCCTAAGACTTCTCCCATAATTCAACAACTAAAGGATGAATGCCAGCACAGCACAGGGTGCCCCTGGACCCTGCTCCAGCATCTTATGTTGTCCTAATTGGTTAGTGCCTGTGCCTCATTGGTTGTTAAATATTTTGAATATCACCCAATTTCCACCCAAGTGAGATGAAACATGGAAGGCATTTCTCTGAACAGGTGATGACAAATTTGGATTGGCGTCTAGGAGGGGAAAATTGAAACCTATAATTGTGTCCCTAGTTCACTGGTTCTCTGATAGGGGCCTGTCGATAGCATCCCAGGCTGTTTTTCACTAGCGAGAAGAAAAATACCTGCAGTGGTTATGACTGGAAAGGTAATAAGCAGAGGTCAGCCCAGCCCCTAGAAACACAATTTTGAATAATGTTTTCAGAGGGCCCCAAGTTTAAGAAGATTTGAATTTTGCGGGAAGACTTCTCCTCCACTCACTTTCTGCTCTAGTCCTACCTGTCATTAGAAATGTGGTTATTACATCTAACCATGGCTTGTTTGCTCCCATAGTTCAGTTGGTGACCACCTGCCCAGAGGAGATGAAAGGTTCATTATTAGTTGAGCTCCACTAATTCTGATTTATTAGTGCCAAACACTTGCCTTTTGCAGCTGTGAGGGAAGTTTTCAAAGTTGATCTATTTCTGAGCTGCACTAGCAGTACCACATGTTTTTTTTTTCTTTTTTTAAGAATCTTTCACAAACACAGTAAATGCCCACAGATGGTGGATTCCAGGGGTATGTGAGGAATCCCTGTGCCCATCCACAAAGCACCAGACTGATTTTTCAGATGGTGCAAGATAGACTGCATCCTTTAACACAGGGGTTTTTTCACCTGAAGTCTATGAACTAGATGGGAAAAATAGTACCTCTTTTTCACTAACCTCTAGCTGAAATTTTGCATTTCTTTGATTATGAATGTAGCCAACAAACTGCAGTAGCATTAACAGCACTGTGACACCATCACCAATAGAGCTCATAGATATTTTATTTCATTTTGTGGCAGGCAGCTTATAAGATGGTCCCCAGTGATCTCCACCTGCTGAAATTCATGCCTTGGCATAAGTCCCTCCTCCTGAATATGCACTGGATTTAATAATTCACTTTTGGTGAATGAAATGTGGCAGAGAGGATGGGATATCACTTCTGAGATTTGGGTATAAAAAGACGGTGGCTTCTTTCTTAGGAGCTTTCTCTCACTCTCTTGCTCACTCTCAGGGAAGCCAGCTACCGTGTTAAGAGCTGCCTTATAGAGAGATGCATGTGCAGAGAACTGAGGGAGACCTGTAACCAACAGCCAGTCAGGAAATGAATCCTGCCAACAACATGTGAGTGAACTTGGAAGCAGGTTCTCCCCCAAACTTTCAGATGGGAACACAGCCCCAGCTGACACCTTGAGTGCAGTCTTGTGATAGACCTTGAGCCAGAGGTACCCAGCCAAGCTGTGCCCAAATCTCTGACCCACAGAAACTGTGATAAAGTAAATGTTTATTGGTTTCAGCTACTTAGTTCTGGGCTAATTTATTACACAACAATAGACTAACTAATACACACTACAATTTCAGATATCTTTTAATATTGTTTATATGTATTACCATTTGAAATTATAGTAATTATTATTATTATTTTTTTTTTTTTTTTTGAGACGGAGTCTCGCTCTGTCGCCCAGGCTGGAGTGCAGTGGCGCGATCTCGGCTCACTGCAAGCTCCGCCTCCCGGGTTCACGCCATTCTCCTGCCTCAGCCTCCCGAGTAGCTGGGACTACAGGCGCCCGCTACCACGCCCGGCTAATTTTTTGTATTTTTAGTAGAGACGGGGTTTCACCGTGTTAGCCAGGATGGTCTCGATCTCCTGACCTCGTGATCCGCCCGCCTCAGCCTCCCAAAGTGCTGGGATTACAGGCGTGAGTATAGTAATTATTAGACTAGCCACTAGATCTTGTTATTTAATACACTAAGAAGCACTTTTGTTAATATATAACACATTTGTTTTAAACCATTTTGGTACTACGCATCCCCATCATTGAAATTTACCAACTCTTATTTCTTAAAGTCTTTGGGCTTTAAGATAATTCATAATTGAAAATCATTTTGTTAACAACAACAAATAGAACACCTCTTAGGAGGGCATTATGGTAGGTGTTGTAGTTGCCTCTGCCTTGTGATGTTTATAGGTAAAAGCTCAAATCCCAGACTTGGCAGCTCTGTAACCTCTGGAAAATCAAAACAAAGACCGTGTACCCACAAAAATTAAAAACAAAAATAAAAATTGTTAAGAATTTCCTTATAGTTAATACAGGTTGCCATATAAAATTTCTGACCGCGGGGCAGACACAAGTGCTAATCAGCCAGAATAAATGCAAGCCTGAAAGACAACCAGTGGGTAGCAGTGACCATCAGCCTGCTCATAGGAGAGTGGGGATTCGGTGAGTTAGGATAGGTGCGCCCCACTGAGCACTGGCGGCATAGAGAGGGGATCCTATAGTGTTACTTTCCTTTCCCTTCCCCAAGAACAGTGTTTTCAAAGTTTGATGATCATACCACAGGTGGTTTGTGAGGTGATTTTAGGAGACATAGATAAACGTTCTTTATTTAAATATGTATTTGTTTTAATGTGTAGTAGAAAAAATGTACAACAACATATGAAATTCATGATTTCATGGATATAGTTACTTAGGATGACACTAAATATGTCTTTAGATTTTTTTAGGTTAGTTGAGTTAAATAAAAATATTAAACAAATCATATAGTTTTGGTGGTATGCAGGCATGACAAAATTATGAAGTTAGTTTGCAAATATTTGAAGTTTAGGAACAACAGCCTTAGGAAACTTATCAGGAGACCAGATATATATCCACATTAAGAGATAACAAATTCATGGCTCTAAATTCAGTCAGGTTGCTGTCAGGGTATTTAATAACCTAAAAGGCAACATTTAGAGGAAATGATTTTCTATGCTTCATGTCTCCTAAACTTCCAACAGCACGTAACACTGCCCCTTTGCACTCCCTCTGAGAAGGGAGGGTGGGGTGGGCAGTGATTTGGAGGGCCCAGCAGGCTTCCTCATTGTTCTCTCATCAGTAAAATTAAATTCCATTTAATTTAATTCCACAAATTTCAAGGGTTAAAAAAGTTCATGTTGGTGCCTAATCACCCTGGTAGGCTACTGTGTAGTCCTGCACAGTCCAAAGCAGGGGCCATTTGAAATGTGGCTAGTCCAAATTGAGATGGCCTGGGTCATGAGTGGAAAATTCACATTGGATTTTAAATACTTAGTATGAAAGGACAAAATAAAATATCTCGTTAGTAATTTTTATATTAATGTTGAAATGATATTGTAAATACATTAGGTTAAATAAAATATATTCTTAAAATTAATGTCACCTGTTTTCCACATCACTTTTTTAATGTGGCTATTAGAAAATTGCAAAATATGCATGGGGCTTGCATTGTATTTTTAGTGGACAGTGCTGTTCTACCTATATACAGACAAGAGGAAGTATCCAAGTGTGTGGGCGATGGGGGTGGAGGGGAGGGGGAGATTGGTAGGAGAGTTGTAGCTGTATACTAATTATTCAGATCTATGACTCTGCTTATACCTCTCCTGACCTCCAGAGTTGTATTTTCATTCGCTTTCTGGATATTTCATTCACTTTCTGATACCTCACTCGATCTCAAGCTCAATGTGTACAAATCCCTTTCATCCAAAACCTGGCCTTCCTCCTTCCTTGCCTGTCTCATTAATGACACCCACACATCTAATTAGTCTCTATGTCTTATTATTTCTTTCTAATATATATTACTCAAACTCATCTCCTCTTTCATATTTATTCTGCCTCTCTCTAATTTAAGCCTGCAACCTGGTTGTCTGTACCAACACAGATAAAGCTCCTGCCTTCAGAGTCTCCAGTCCTTCCCCGTACTGCCATTAGAATGAGCTTGGTAATGCGCCACTTTGACCATGGCATCGCTGCTTAAACAGCTTACATGAGTCCTAACACCTCCAGGCGAAGTCCAAACTCCTGAACACTGCCTGATCCCAGACCACCTTTCCAGCCTCATCTCCCACCAGCACTAATTTTCCCAGGCTGCTGTGTTTAGCCACATGTGACAGCAGCCTTCTCCAGTGGGCCCTGCCGCTCCACTCCTTGTTCTTCTTATTTTATCTTAATCCTCTTCTTCCCCTGCTTTCAAGCACAGGCACAGCTCACGTGCCTCTGTGAAGCCTTCCATGTTCATTGCTCCGGCACCCCCACGGCATCATGTGCACCCCATTACTGCCCAGTCACACTCACTGTGATGATTTGCTCACATGTCCCTAAAATGAATCCCTCTTTTCTTACCTTGGTACTCTTCCCCCTTTTACTACAGCACCTAGCACAGGGTCTGGCCATAGTATAGACCTAGTAAATGTTGGCTGGATGAGAGGATAATGGGTATGTGCTGAATATTTTAATGGTCCTAGGAAAAAAATTATTTGTAGATTTTAGCAGGGATCTTGAAAATAAAGTAGTAACTAGGTGTGAATTTTTACTTTTGCCTATAAAATAACTTTTTCTAACTTGGCACTATGATGATAAAATAGAGTTTAGAACAACTGTAGTTTCTTTTTCAAATATATTCTTGTGCAGTTTTTTTCCTTATACTTTCACCCCGGTAACAATGGCTTGTTGCTTCCATTAGGTTAATGAAAGAATCTGTTCTAAAGAAATGAATCACAGGGCAAGACACCTAGATTCTAGTTGCAAGTCAAGTATATTACCCAGGTCATTTAACTTCTCTGAGTTTTGGTTACCTTATATATTCACTGAAGCTGTTTACTCAGTGATCTCTGATTTCCATTTCTGAAATTCTAAAGCATTTTAAGGCTTTAGTGGTCTCAACATTGGAGACTGTAGGTCATAGGCTTTTGCTCTTAATAAACACGCAAGTGGCCCTTTGACATTTTATTAAGGAGCATAGAGTTTAAATGTATGCATTATTCTGACCCATTCAAGAAATCAAATTAAGATAAAGGTTTTCTAAACCTGCAGCATTCATTGTTGTCAAGGGTATGGTGAATGGAGCTTTCTTTTTTTTTTTTTCTTGAGACAGAGTCTTGCCCTGTGGCCCAGGCTGGAGTGCAGTGGCGCAGTCGTGGCTTCTTGCAACGTCGACCTCCTGGGCTCAAGTGGTCCTCCTGCCTCAGCTTCCCAAGTAACTGGGACTACAGGCAGACACCACTACACCTGGCTAATTTTTTAATTTATTGTAGAGACAGGGTCTTACTGTACTGTCAGGCTGGTCTCGAACTCCTGAGCTCAAGTGATCCTCCCACCTTGGCCTCCCAAAGTGCTGGGATTACAGGTGTGAGCCACCATGCCCAGACCCTGGAGCTTTTATGTAGCCAAAGGGGGTCTAGGCCTTCCCCGAAGGCCATTTGCACTGTGTATCAAGTGAACTTAAATTGTTCAAACTCTTTGATCCAATACTTCTGTTTCTATAATTTATTCTATAGCATAATCCTACCTGTGCACAAGGATTTATGTATAAAGATATTGACATTAGCACAATTATAAAAGCAAAGTAAGAGATAGCTAGATGACTATTTTTGAGAAAGGGTCTCACTGTGACACACAGGCTGGCGTGCAATGGTACAATCACTGCAACGTCGTCCTCCTGGACTCAAGTGATCACTTAATGTTAAGTGTTAAATAAATAAGTGATTAAGTAAATGTTAAATAAATAAATGAATATAATGCAGTCATTAAAAGTCATGCTTTCAAAGAATATTTAGTGGCATGAAAGGATAACAAAAACTGGATTCAAAACTACATTCATGCTTTGGAGGCTGAGGTGGGAGGATTGCTTGAGCCCAAGAGTTTGAGACCAGCCTGGGCAACATAGTGTGACCCCGTATCTAAAAAAAAGAAACAGCTGGGCATGGTGGCATGCGTCTGTGGTCCCAGCTACTCAGGAGGCTGAGGTAGGATCACTTGAGTCCAGGAGGTTGAGGTTGCAGTGATTCCACCACTGCCTGCCAGCCTGTGTGTCACAGTGAGACCCTTTCTCAAAAACTCTGTGTGCATGTGTGTGTGTGTATGTGTCAGTTAATAAGATTCATAATGAGTGGAGCCAAGGAAAATGCTAATTGTGAGACAATAGAAGAGTAAAAGACCCTCTGTAGGGCCTCTTTAATAGGAGGGGCTTTATTGTAAAGATGGGCAATAAAGGAGACAGGAGACTCAGGACTAGCCCCACAGGGAGGCACAGACTGAGCAGAGGCATGAAGCCAGACCACTTGAGCTTAAATTATGTCTCTGCCACTGATAAGCTCTGTGGCCTTGGTCAAATAACTTAACTTGTCTGTTCATCAGCATCAGCAGCACCCAGATGTATCTTAAAGGGTTGTGAGAATTGAATGAGTTGATAATACTTATAAAAGCACCTAGAACACTCCTTAGCACATAATAAGAGCTCAGTACATGCTCATTGTTACTGTTGTTATTATTGTTAGTATTAATATTATTAGAATTATTGGGACTAGGATGTGGTTCAGGTACCTGAAAAGCCACAGTGCACCCTCAGTCCCAGGAGATGGCAGATCTCCCCTCCTCTCTTAAGTCCACTGGTTGACTGGCTCAGCTATCCATTTTTGCCTGCTCTTGTTTCCCTGGTGCTAACTGCCTGCCCCTCCTTGATCCTCAGTTCATACTTCTGAGACAAGGAGGGACCTGAGTTGCCTCGTGCATTACCTTTTCCTTGTCTGTGCCGAGCTTTTCAGGACAGACCAGCTCACAGTGTGCTCTCCAGCCTGAAGCCTGGCTGGCCTGGTCCAGTTGACCATGGTTGGGGTGAGCCCAGCTCTAGTTGATCTCAGAAGGGGAATGTGGGCACAAAGGAAGGTCTTTTAATTATGGGATTTTCAATTATTCTGGAAAGAGGACTTGAAGAGTATAAAAGAAAGGTTAAAATAACCCTGCTGAAGTGGCAAGATGACCTTTGTCATTTCCCACCTAGCATACAAATTCGATTCCTTTTCAAAGCCTTATTAGTTACCGTTAAAATCCACAAAGGAAATTGTGTGACTAAGAACTGTGGAAATGAAAGGAAACCTCAAAGGCCTTTATTGAACCTCTGCCCTTCCAGACCACACCCTTTCCACCTCTGCATCAGGTCACATTGCAGTTTGTCTACTTTCTGATATCTTTATTCACTTCTTTCCATTCATGGACTGGCCAAGAAAATACAATACGATATTTAAACTACACAGAGAGATGCTGAGGGCCTCCTAATAATTTACTATGGCTGGGTGAGACCTTTGGGAAATGCTAATGGGGAACATCACCACCACAGGGTGCGCGTTCCAACCAACCGCACTTCCTTCTTGCTCTGATGCTGCCATGGACTCAACTTTTCACCACTCCCTGTGTCCACAAGGTGATCAGAACAATGACATTTCACTCCCTGGAAGTCAATCCATTGCTACTTGAAGACCACACCAGCACTTGAGTCATGACTGATAGAAATTACCATTTGCTCCGATGCTTATAGCTCAGTATTAAGCAGACAGCAGGTAGATGAATGTGTACGAGGGGTCTGTGCTCACAGGTTTTGTAACTTCATCATTCTTTCTGGGCTGTCTCTCTTTTCCAGATGCCTATGATTTGGTATTTCTCCTGGCCAGAGAGTAGCACTGGAAACATTGAACACAAAGTATTCTAACCCTTATTGCTCAATGTGTTTTTCCAGAGCAGCCCAAAAGGTTATGCTGGGTTTCATGAGCTGCAGAGGATGACTGACTGGTGCCACCTAGAAAGACAAACAGCAGAAACTGCAGAGCTTGGACTGAGCTCGGACAAAAATCTCTGCTGCTTGTACCCAGCTTGAATATTATGGCCAACACTTGAAGAATAGAAAGCATCACTTAAAACATTTTAATTATCCCCACATGTAACATGGGCCCTAAATGTTCTGAACTGAAAACCTCACTATGTAGTTGAAGGTCAATGACACAAGTTTCAGATATTAAAGGTTTATCACTGTTTCCTGTCTTCCTATTAAAAAAAATGAAAAAAAAATCAAATAAATCATCAGTTGTGAGACAAATTTCCTTGATGACCAAAACCAGAGGGCTCTTTGGGCTTCCTTAATCCAGTTAGCAAGAAACACCTCAAAATAGCAATACAAAGCCAGGATTGAAAAGAATTTAAAGACCATTACTGACAAAGTTCTTGTCAAATAAAAGTTATTTGAAAATAAAAATAAGGATCTTTTTGAAATTTTGGTAGCAGTTGCCACCTGTTCTCTCAGAAAAGTAACTGCTTTTACAGAAAACTCTAAATAATTTTCAAAACCCAGTAAAACATGGTCTTTATTGCTTATGTATTCCCTTAATTTGAAGAATATTTTTAAACACTCAAAAATGGAAAATTCAATGTTGGTCATCTTAAAGATTCTAGATGTATTTCAGCCCAAGCTTGACAAACAAGTGCTTTAGGTATCCTCTTCCCTCCTTAGCTCCTTAAGGACCACACTGTGGAAGGAAGACTGGAAAGGCCTCAGCAGGGGAGAAACCATGTGATGGAGGCTCAGAGTGGACTTCTGATCTAGTAGTGGCTTCAGGAAGGGACGCCAGACTTGCCATTCCAGCAGGGGTCGAGGCCTCCCTGTCTCGTGAAGAGGAAGGTGTGAAATCCTCTTATAGACACATGATTCTCTTTCAGTGTATTTTCTTTATTCCATCTTGACCTCAGGATGGATAACTCATCATCCCTTTTGGCACGGATCAAAATCCCTGGATAAATGCCAACCTTAAGTTTGCCTGCATGTGTGTAACCATGGCCAAGGTAAACTGGTCTCTTGGGTTTCTTTTGAGTTGAAATGAGCTGAGCTGTTTGTTTCCTCTGAGCCATATACAGATGCTTTTTGAACTATCTTTGTGTTTGAGGGAATTTTTTTTCATGGTATCAGCACACCACTTCCTCCAAGTCATTACTTTGAAACAGTTTTGTAGAGGGAGATATTCCTGCTGGCCACCAGCCTAGCCAAGCAAAGTGATGACTGAGGGATGGCAGTAAAGCTTTATTAGTGCACTTCATGTTTTTGGATGAGTTCATGAAATGATTTCTCATCCACTAATTTTGGCAAATAGGGGGTGGGCTGTCATCTGAGCTCAGCAGTAGAAAACAGCACTTTGTTAATACCAAGCACTGGCTCCCCTGTTTGAATGATACTCAGAATTTCAGCTAAAATAATGTCCTCCGATGACCTTTGCCTGCTCTTCTCTTTATAAGAATTCCACAGAACTCTTTTGAATATGGATTTCCACTTAATCTTTGATACTTCCAGGCTCTTGGGTCCTGATAAATTTTAGAAACTGCAAGTTTAAGTGAAGCTGTTTTTAACTTCCCTTTTATTTTGCTTTAAATATTTTTAGCAATGAATGACCTTTGAATACTTTTAAATGTTGCTATACAAACATAAACAGTGCTTTTACTAACATATTTTATAAATATTCCCTTTTCCATAAATTCATAAATTGCTTTTGTCATGAAAATAGTAATATTTTATAGTATTTTAAGAGTAAATTCTAAGCCTTTAAGAACTTTTATGCCTACACTAAGGAAAATAGGACTAGAGACTTAAAATACATAACCATGCTACATTTGTAGTGATTGTTATGTTCTCTGATTCATACATTAAAAACTGATGTGATTCCATAAAATTCTGACTGTATTTTTTTAATGTAATTGCTTATTTTGTATAGGAAGTGGGAGGAGTTATCCTTGAGGCAAATCACCACTGAATTGACCCATCCTTTTATCAACTTGATTTTTTTTTAAGCCCAAATTCTAGCAAAGCGATAACAGGTATCAGTTTCTTCCCTAAGTAATATATTGTACACTGTCTTTATTATGGTTTGGTGGCATTTTAGAATAAAGTCATAACTTTAAAACTTTTTTAAAGCTGCGCTTTTAAGACTGATTATATACATGTCACAGAATCCAGAGTAGAATGAATATATGTCGCTATTGTTCTCCATTGCTTGAACTTCTCCATGTTACTTATGCTATAAATATTTTTGAGATATTCTCATCTTTGTGCATCTTAGAACTTCTGAGAAACTCTCATCTATATTCTCAAGATATTGGGGCAGAGGGAACATAGGAGAAAACTTAATCTCAACATTGGTGCAAACAGAGGTTGGAAAGCATTGCAGTGAACAATGCTAGTGAAGAGTAAGATGTACCTCCACAAGGTGTTTTGCAGCAGGTTAAGAGTATAGCTTGGATAGTAGGAAATTCTGTATACAGAAGCCTTTGTACTTTGGAAAATAAGATTTCACATTGATCTTCATACTTGTTTTCCATGAATGCCCTGACAATGAGAGTTGGATACTCTGTTTTCTGTGTGGTGTTCAATTTTGCCAAAGCTTTATTTGACTCTTGGCACTAGTACCTTTCACGTCAGAATGCCATCAGCTTGTGGTGGCAGAACTTGGGAATAATGATAGGAATTGTGGCATGTTTTTTTTTCTCACTTACGTAGTTAAATCAGATCTTGCCTCAAGGCCTATTTTCTCTCTGTTTGTTATGTGTCACCTCTGAAAACATTCCCAGACGTTTACTGTTCTCTTTGTTTACTCCTCAATCACTAGAATAAAGCAGCCTTGAAAATAAGCAGCCTTCCATTCCCTAGTTGGGTGAGACTATCCGAAAAGCCTTTGAACATTTTCTTAGTGAAATGAAGAGGAGTCCTGTTCTCTGCAGTGGAGGATTTGGAGACAAGTGGCTCCGCATTCTGCTCTTGGAATTCTAACTTAACTACTAATTAGCAATGGCTCTCTCCAGGTGAAATGAAAACAAGTTAATGAACATAAAACCAACTTATTAATCCCCGTTTCTTAACTTTTAGGAGCAACTGTGTTTTTAGGAAATTTGTAGGGCATTTTCTTTCTGAATTTATGTTCATTGAGTCTAGTGATATTTGGAATTACACAAAAATACAGAGGTATTAGTGAATGAGAGTGACCAGCACAAACTGAATGGATCAGTGCAGCTTTTTTAAATAGGGCTAAGTGTATTTGAAAATGAGTTTTAGATAAATGACATAAATGGAGACTCAAATGATTAGCACCTACTTTTTTCAAATATCAAATAGAGTAAATTATTTATTCTTTTTTGTTTAAAATTTTAAAAAATAACCCATAACTCAGCATTATAAAAGTCTTCATTCTTACATTGCATTGAATTATCCCTCTGTAAACAAAAGGAGCCACTTTACCAGCTGTGTTCCCACGTTTGCCTTCTTACTTATCAATCTTGCCCTCCCTGCCCAACCTACCCTTGTTTCCTCTTTTACCAAGTAGCACGAACTGGGGAGAAGTTCTGCTCACTTAATAATCGTAATAGTAGCTAATGTTGTTGAGTGTTTAGTATGTACCAGGCACTTCATCTCAAAGCATCTGCCTGTCTAATTTAGAAATATCAAATATCTCCTAAGTGCAGGATGAAGAACTGTGCAAAGTGAGGAACATCCTGTCACAGGTCTTCACTTGGGAAGAGCCAGGTGGAAAGGAGATCAGTTGTCCTTCTAGCCCAGGACAACTGGAAATTACAGCCCACCAAGTAGACTGCTAGAGTTGCTTTGAATGACCTGTGCTCAAAAGAGGTTTTTATCATCAAGTTTGCAATCATAAAAAAATTCTAAACTAGATTCTACCTTTTCTAAAATATTTGCATAATGGCTAATGAAAATGGTAAAAATGAGAGAAGCTTGAGTATTCATTAGGTCAGCCTAAATTACACCTTGATTTCTGGGAACTTTGGTCCTGTGAACACTAAAATAAGGTGACTCAGGGTCACAACTGCTGTTTTCTGTACCTTAGACTTTAGAAGTTTACACGTCTGCATGTGCGTAACATAAACCAAGGCATTCCTGCTTTTGCCTTTGAGGCAGGAAGAGCTATGGTAAGATGTGCCTAGAGGTCCTACCCTCTCCTCCCAGCATGGGATAGAAACATTTCTTACAGTGGTAAAAATTCTCATAGACTGCACAAAATTAGCCACAGCTAATAAAATAAACGTAGTCCTTGGTTTATGAACATTTGGTTTATAAACACACAGAAATGGTCCCTGCCTTCCACCCAGTCAACGAATGGTTAGAATATTTTATTTTGTTTATGAAAAATCATGGAGCTTTTAGGTAACCTTTAGGTTCAAATAGGAAATAAGGAAAAGACTAAATCCCTGTGATTTTTTTTTAAATCCAGATAACAAACCACTAATGGAGTAAGATATACTAATAATGGAGAAGACAATAAATAAATCTATCAAATTGGCAAAGATTTTGAAATGTCATAATAGCACATGTTAAAAAGAAGAAATGAGTACTGATGGGAGTATGCAAGCTAAAACTTTTAGAAAATAATTTAATCGTATGTATCAAGATTCTTTTAAAAAAAAACTGTTCATGTCTTCTAGTGATTGTACTCTAAAAATTTATCCTAAGGAAATACTATAAAATGATTACAAAACATTTAGATGCAAGTATATTAATTATAATAGGATGTGTAATAATGAAATTGGATGCAATTTAAATGTCTAACAATAAAAAATATTTACATAGATAATAGAACATCCAGAAAATGAGATATGCAACTATTAAAATTGTGTTAAGAGAATAATATGGGGAAATGTGAAAAAGAAGGATATATACAGACGCACGTACACATCCAAAGTATGATCCCATTTTAAATACAAACAGAAAAAGAAAGAAAAACACTGGAAAGAAATTCTAAGATGATAACTGGTTTTCTCTGGGTATTAATGGGTGATTTTTAAAAATAGGTGGGGTATGGTGGCACACACCTATAATCCCAGCACTTTGGGAGGCCAAGGCAGGATGATTGCTTGAGGCCAAGAGTTTGAAGGTAGCCTAGGCAACATAGCAAGACTACGTCTCTACAAAAATAAAAAATTTGTAAAAATTAGCCAAGCGAGGCAGCATGCACCTGTAGTCCCAGCTACTCAGGAGGTGGGAGGATTGTTTGAGCCTAGGAGTTTGAAGCTGCAGCGAGTTGATCATGCCACTGCACTCTGGCCTGGGTGATAGAGCAGGAATCTGTCTCAAAAAAAATAAAGTTATTTAAGTGAAGGAATCAAACTATGAAAAGTGGGAGAAACTTAACAAAGTTAACCCTAGACAGTGTGTGACTGTACTATGTGGTGTCTTCCTCCAACTAAATGTCTTCTCTGATCTCAAAAAAATTCAACATCATATGGGTTAACATGGGTTAACACCTCTCTTCTCTTTTAAATAAAAGACAACTTGATTTCCTCCTGATGCCTCAATGAGATCATCTTATCCCAGGAAAGGGAATTACAATTTAGGGTAAGAAATATTTGGGGGACAGGAGCCCCTTAGTGTCCTGCATGAGACCAAGGGAAAGTTTGGAGGTGGCCTGAAGGTGGGGGCAGAGGCAGAAGCTGAGGCTGGGGAGCCCCAGAGAGGGACGACCCTTCCTCCTCCTCCTCCTGATACCACCTTAAAGTCCTTTCCTTTGAGGACTCAGAACTGACGTTTTAGTTTAGTGACATTATGAACTAAATATACTTTTGTGGTCTGGCCTAGCAATATACCATCAAGTTTTTTTGTTTGTTTGTTTTTGTTTTTGTTTTATGGAAATGGTCCTTGGATTGAAACGACTAACCCCCAAAGGACTTTGGAGCCCTTTCCATTTGCATCCTAGTTTGCCTGGATTAGTGCTGCTCTGACAGTGATCTTGGTGAGGCTGCTCTTCATAATATAATATGAGCTGGGCCTAAATGAACACCTGCACAGCATAAAACAGAGGGTAAATTTCCTTCCACACATCATCAACGCAGATAGGAGTGTAAGCTCCATGACGGTGGACAATTTTGTCTGTTTAATCTTTGTAGTATCCCCTAAAGCAACCTTGGAACATGAAGATACTGAGTATTTGTTGAATGGCTGCTGTGCATGGAGCCCTAGCACAGCTGCTCACTAGTTAACAGTGGCATTAGAGACACACAAAGATTATAAAACACTTCTATTTCTAGAAAGTCATCTACAGTTTTGTGCATTTTTCTTTTGGCTGGAGAAGAGGGCCGGGAGGTTGAGTGTGGGGCCAGATCTAGGGGGAAAAGGTCAGTGACTGCAGGGACCTAGAGGTTGGAGAAGCTCATCTGGAAGGAGGAAGTGCTGGTGACAGAGAGGAGCCGTGGTCAGGAGCTGGGTGAGCTGTTGACCAAGGTGGAGGTTATGTCGGGCTATTCTGACACGTTGACCTTAGCCACAGTTCCCAGACCACTACTTAACTTGCCTTGCCAAGACACAACTGCCATCCAAAGCCAGGAGTAGCACCCAGCTTGAGTTTTGTTTAATCATTGTTTCATTTTATTTTTGTGTGTTTTTTGTTTTTATTTAATGATGGTGGGGGTGAGGCAGGGAGAGACCATTTATATTTTTTTTCTACTTTGTCCATTTATCTTCCTGAGGGTGTCCTACAAAACATAAACCACATGTGGTTTTTATACCCCAAATTTTTGTGGTTTGTTATTCCCAAACTAGTCAATATTTAAATGTAGTCATGGAGCTGCTTTTTACATAAGCCACCAACTGATCATTTTGTTGGAATGGATCTGAAACAGAATGAAATGGTCCAAGTCTTTGGATTAAGCAGCTTCCGTGTTGTGGAGGAAAAGAGTCAACACGGAGCAGAAAGAAAATAAAACCCACACAAAATGGTGGGGAACTGGTCACTTTCTGATCACACATTTTCTGATCCTACCACCACCCCTGCATACGTATTTGGAGTTAAAGGAACAACATATGTGCACATGCTCCAGCAGGAAGCATTTTCCTTTGTCTTTCCTGTGGCCTGATAGGGTATTGACCCCATCGAGGCAACCCGAAAGTGTTTTTCCAACAATCTGTTTCCCCGGTCAGTCATTTGAAGAATCCAGAGAAGCTGAATGACAGGAGGGAAGTTCTTGGAGGGAATCTGGGGTCATTCGAGTAGAACAAATTCTGTTCTGGCCAAGCCACTGAGAAAAGCAGGATCTGCTGAGAAACAGGAGAAAGAATCACCCACGCCTCTGTGATATGTTTGGTAACAAAATGTGAAGCTCCTTCACAGGATCAGAGGTGAGTAGCTGTGGTGGTCTCCACTGCCCAGGCTGGATGAGCAGAATCGTCTGATTGGCCTTTCATGACTTTAAACGGAGCTCAGGCACATGTAGACATCCCAGGACCACCAGAAGCAGTGGCTCCCAGCCCCGACTGACCCCGTGCCCACTTGTAATAACAGTATTTTCTAATGCCCTCTTCACAATCTTCAGTGAACCTTCACAAATAAAATAATCTGACTTCACACACAATTTCCCTCCAAATCAATGTAGTCTTAATTTAAAAGAGAAATGAAAGTAATTTATTATAAAATAACTTCAGTTTGTAAGTGATCAGGTACAACTCATCAGAAAACAAAAGTACATGGTCAGGTGTTTGCGTGTATGCGTAGGATCACGGTGGGTGTGACAGCTGCCATTGCAGGCTCTCTTGAGTTAAAGACTTCAGTAACACCATTGACATTGTCCTTGGGCTCATGATTTTCCAAAGGGGCAACTAACTCTTGGTAAATATCTGAACAAAACAAAGTATTTCATTTGTATGACATTTGCATTACCGGAAAATACCGGGAATGAATACAACAGTGCAATAACTATTTTGAGTTTATATATAAATTGGAGTTAAGGTCTAGGCTCAGATAACTAGAAATAGTTTTTTCAACCACATCAATATGTAACAGGACCTTTGAAGGTCCTGTGGGACAATTCTTTACTGAGTGAGACAGTGTGGTACATTGCAGATCATCTGAATCCCAGGAAGGCCCCCCATTCTTATGGCACTCACAAATACCCACCATTTCCTGTCCACCTGCAGAGTAGTTGGGTCTGCCTCTCCCAGGCAGCAGCACTAGCCAGGCCTGGCTTATATGCAGTCAGAGGGCCCCTAGGGGAGTCTTAGGTCACTGAGCCCTTCCCACAGTGTTCAGATGGGTGGTGTCAGGCCCAGAGGTGCAGAGCTATTTACCCTTGTTCCTGAGAATCCAAGGGAGGGGCCTTTAGTGTCCATATAGTTCTGTCCTCCAGCAGGTGATACTGAGTAGCCATTTAGCTACAGAGAAGTCTGAATAAGGAACAATATGGCTACTTTCACCAGCCCAGAAGTAATTGTAAAGGCCCATTCTGGCCTTTATACCTAATGATTAGCAACCATAGGGAACACACAGCTATCTTCATGCCAGCAGCTTCTCTCAGTGTGTGTGCACAAGTATGTACCTGGCAGGATGTGAAAATGGGGCTTTCCACCAGTTTCTCCCTTGGGTTGCAAGAAGCCTCTTTCTATCATTCACATGGGTTTTCCCCTGGGGGCCACTTATATTGGATGCTGGTAACTGGGAAATGTTTGCATTTTAATTAAATTACCTAAGACAAGATAGTGCTTAGAAAAAAAAAAGAAAAAAACATGAATGGTCTTTCCACATGTGAAATCATTTTCTCTTCAAAGAAATAAGGCAAGTGATGTTCCAACCTCAGCACTTGTATTTGTTTGCTTTTTGTTTCTTGGTTTTCGCTGAGCACAAAACTGCCAAACTCAGCATGGAGAGGTGAACTTCCACGCTGTGTCCTCAGCATCTAGGATACTGGCATCAGGCACACAGGGGCATAGAATGCAGATTTGTTGGATATGAGTACGTGAAGCCGTTATGGGACTGTCCTTTCTAGATAGTCCTGGGCCTCTTTTTTCTCATCCTAGTTTGGTTCCCCTGCCTCTTTTCCAAGTCAGTCATCTCACTATTTTCTAACTCATTCTCTCCCTGACACTGGCAAACAGCCCTGCGTGAGAAAGAGTTGTTAAATCTGTTGGCAGGGCCCCCATATTGTCTTTTTAAATGGCTGTCTTGTGTCAACCTGTTGGGAGAAGCAAGAGCCTCCCCAGGTCTTTTTGGAGGAGCAAATCTAACAATTTCCACTTTATCCTGGCACCTTCTTGCCTAGAGCCAAACGTGGAGCAGCATAATCACAACCCCAGGTTAAGTGAAAGTTAGAACTAAACTTAGAGCTGGAAGCTTGTAAAATTCACTTACAAATATTTTCAAGCACCTGCATTATGCCAGATACTGTTCTAAGTTGTTGGGGCAGCAGCAGTGACCAAGACAAACTCTGCCCTCATGGAGCTGCCTCTCTGGTGGGAAGAGCAGATCAGGCACAAATACTGCAGAACATGAGTGGAGTGAGGGGAGCAGCCAAGAGAACAGTGTCCTCAGAAGAGGGGACAGCAAGCACAAAATCCCTAAGGCAAAGAGATGGGGGGAGAAGGTAGGGAAAGAGGTCAAGGAAGGAGAGGGGAAGTGGGGGAGTGTCAAATCCTCGAGGACCTTGCTAGTCATGGCAAGGACTTTAGGTTTTACTTGGTATAAAATGGAAAGCCACTGAAGTGTTTGAGTCCGTGAGTGCTGTAGTTTGTATGTGTCCCTTGAAGTTCATTTGTCAGAAACTTAATCCTGAATGCAACCATGTTCAGAGGTGGGACTTCTTTATTTTATTTTATTTTTTTTGAGACGGAGTCCTGCTCTGTTGCCCAGGTTGGAGTGCAGTGGTGCGATCTCGGCTCACTGCAACCTCCGCCTCCTGGGTTCACTCCATTCTCCTACCTCAGCCTCCCGAGTAGCTGGGATTACAGGTGCCCGCCACCACGCCCAGCTAATTTTTTGTATTTTTAATAGAGACGGGGTTTCACCGTGTTAGCCAGGATGGTCTCGATCTCCTGCCCTCGTGATCCGCCTGCCTCAGCCTCCCAAAGGAGAGATGGAACCTTTAAGAGATGATTAGGTCCTGAGTGCTCTGCCCTTATAAATGAATTAATGTCCTTATCATGGGAATAGGTTAGTTATCGCAAGAGTGGGTTCTTGATAAAAGGATGAGTTCTGTTTCCTTCCTTCCCTGCCTCTCATTGTGCATGCTCTGTTGCCTTCAGCCATGGTAATGACACGGCAAGAAGGCCCTCACCAGATGTGGCCCCTCGACCTTGGACTTCTCAGCATCCAGAACCGTATCTGGCCTTTTCATAAATTACTCAGTCGCCAGTATTCTGTTACAGCAGCACAAAACAGACGAAGGCAATGTATTTTTTCTGAGCCCTTAATTTAAAACTTCTATACTGCAGTATCTCTTCACATGTGGTACTAGAAGTGTTAGCACTAAGACCTCGGGAAAGAGAAGCCAATTTAGCTCTTCTACTGGCCACAAATCCAACAATACCTAGTCAATTCCTTGTTTTAAGAGATGGCTTCAAGCAGAATAAACTCTTCCTAAGAATTTATAACTATAAAGCGCAGAGTTGGCTCTAGGTGGACCAAGACTTTTCCGGGACTGACATTGATTGAACATCTGTTAAGTGTCATTCAGGCATCCTGCCAGCATAAAAGATGAGTAAGATGGGGCCTGCGCGTCAGGCCCTCACTGTCTAGAGTTGTGTTGCCCAGTGTGGTAGTGGCTCTGGAGCACTTGAAGTGCTGCCAGTAGTAAAGTAAACACCAGTTTCTGAAGACTTCTTGTGAAAAAAAGAGTATAAAATACCTAATTCATAGTTCTTTTCAAATGTTTAGTACATGTTATAATGATACTATTTGGGGAGATTTTCATTGGTTTTTTTGATACTATTTTTGAAGTAGTGTGTTAAAAGAAAATATTACAATCTCACCTATTTATTTTTACTATTTCTAACATAGCTCGTAGAAAATATAGAATTGCACACGTAACTCAAATTATATTTCTACTGAACAGTGCTGATCTAGAAAAAAGGGTCTGTACTTTTGTTGGTTGGACTCTTATTTTTACTTTTTTATTGCCACTAATAATGGGTGTTCAGATTTTGAGAGTTTACTCCTTTTCTGGGAAGAACCACTTGTTCTTTGACCATTGTAGGGGAGCCCTCATTCTATCCAGTTTCTCCAAGAGCAAAAGAAATTATTTTGAGAAGTAAAAGGTAACTTCTGTAACTCTGTAAGTTACCTCTACAAGTCTGAGCATTTTTACACTAGATTAAGCAAACCTCTTTAACAGCCTCTAGTGGATAAGGAAGGGAATGAGCCACAAGTCTTTTTTTTTAATGCTTTTTGTTATGGAAACATTTTAAATATATATGAAAAGTAGACAGAACTGTGTAACAAACTGCTGTGTACTCCTCACCCAGCTTCAAGAATGGCTATTTCATGATCAATTTTGTTTCATTTGTACCCCTACCCACTTTCCCTCCTTTTCTATATTACTTTGGAAACAAGCCCAGGCATCATATTTCATCCACAAATATTTCAGTATGTATCTCTAAAAGTTAGGGATTCTTTGTAAAATACAATATAACCACAGTAACATTATCACACCTAACAATTATCAATATCTTAATATTATTAAATATCTGAACAATATCCAAATTTCCAATTGCCTCATTTTTGTTTTTTAGTTTATTTGACTGAGGATCCAAGTAACATCTACACGTTGCCTTTTGTTTGTTTGTTTGTTTGACACAGAGTCTTGCTCTGTCGCCCAGGCTGGAATGCAGTGGCGTAATCTCGGCTCACTGTAACCTCCGCCTTCCGGGTTCAAGCAATTCTCCTGCCTTAGCCTCCTGAGTAGCTGGGATTACAGGTGCGCACCACCCCACCACGCCCAGCTAATTTTTGTATTTTTGGTAGAGACAGGGTTTCACCATGTTGGTCAGATTCGTCTCGAACTCCTGACATTGTGATCCGCCCGCCTCTGCCTCCCAAAGTGCTGGGATTACAGGCGCGAGCCCCTGCGCTGGCCCACATGTTGCTTTTGATTGCTGTACCTCTTGAGTCTCAGGCTCCCCTCGCTCTTACTGCATTGGCTTCATGCTCAGTCTCCACGTCTATAATGTGGGTATAATACTGCCATTCCAGCCCCACACCTCTAATGTGGATAACATACTACCAATTCAGCCCCACACACCTTAGAATAAGTCTCACTACATCTCCTTGGTTCAAAAGTAGTCTCTGAACCAGTCACTGCAGCCAGGGAACCCAAGGCTTTAATTAGCCAGGGCTGGTCACTTTCCATTCCTGGAGTCAGAGTAGAGTTACTCCAGATCTGGATCATAATCCCAAAAGACACAGTCCAGAACACCATAATCCCGAATGTTGAAATTCCCAAAGATGAAAATCCCTAAAGTATAAATCTCTAAAGTCTAAAATCCCGAACATCTAAAATCCCCAAAATCACAATCACAGAACAGCTGCATCATGTTAGGCCAGCTCTTCGGACTATCTCCATGCAATTGCCCATAATCTATCCCCATAATACCCTTTTCATATGTTGAATTTTCTTTTTAGTTCTGTTTCTTATTTTAGTTTTTTTTCCACTATTTTAAAGTTTCAGCATGATTTTTTATAATTCACTATGCCATCTATTTCATCTTTTCATCATTTCCAATACTGGACATATACATTGTGAAGAGACTTTTGGAAAATTCTAATTCATTAAATGCCTTTTTTGCAAATTTAACTCCATAAAAATGCATCAGCACAGCATTGACTTTGTGTGTAAGCATTGCGCATATACATAAAAATGTTGAAACATCCTCAATAAATGAAGAGATGGCCTTTTATACAAATCTGCGTTTGTGAAGAAAATTTCTTGAGATCTCAGCTCTTTGGGCAACTGCCTATGTGGTAACTGCATGTCACAGTTTTTTATTGATCTCATCAAAAGATTCTTTGTCACAGTATTTCAGATGACCAAATTTATAAAGCTGGGCACAAACAATACCAACTGTAGTGATATGCATTTGTACACTTCTCTTCTTGCCCTATTTCTTTATGAATACAGATGTCTGCTTATAACTTCTATACCTGTGCTACTGTCGTTAGAATACCTGAGTGTTTATGCTTGCAAAAATATTTGTGTTATTATTGTCTATTTTGTTGTGTAAAATGGCCTATGAAGTGTTCTGTCATGTTTTTATATGTGTCTTAAATAAATCCTCCTTTAAAATGTAAATAAATATCTTTCAAATAATTCTCTATTATTTCTTCCAGAATTATATTTTCAGGATTTTGATCTTTTGGGATTTCAATATTCAGGATTCTGGTGTTTGGAATTGTGTCTCTCAGGATTATGATCGGGTCCCTCCCCACTCTATCTAATGTTAGCATGCTGTAGAGAATTTGGGTTTTCCAACCTGCAAGTCTCCAAATTATTTGACTCTCACCCATCTTGGTTGCAGATCACAGCCAAAAAAAGGCCTCTCTTAACAAAGCCGTATTTTTTCCCTCTGTGCCTCTAGTCAGTTTTGAGCCTACATTTATCTCTTTCCTGTGGATCTTACTAAAAGACACAAGAAATAGCCAACACACTGCACCATTCTAAATGCTTTTCTAGTGAATCCATTAATGGTGTACCTTGAGTAGGCTCCTGTCTCAGACCAAGGAGTCAATAGGTGGCAGCATAACTAGCTATTTTGTTGTCACTTAACAAGGACTGCCAATTTTCCAGTCCAGGCCAGCCTGCGCTAGCCTTCCCCAACCTCAAATCAGCCAGTTGCACATTTTAGGCTTAGTCACATTCAACACTCACTTCTAGTACCAACTCCTTTATCACTTAAGAGTCTTTGTATTGCTAATGATAGAAAACGTGACCATACCAGCTTAAATAAAATAGAGAATTTATTTGCATAAATTAAAGGTCTAGAAAAAGGCCATCTTCAGTTATAGATAGATTCAGGGCTCAACCAACAACACCAGCACTTGGTTTTTCTCCATCTTCCAATTCCCATTTTGTTGGTCTTGGTTTTAGACCCCATGTGGTCAAAGGATGAGTGCAGCAGGCCCATCCCCTACATCCTCAACAGATCTGGTTCCAGCCTCATCCCTCAGGGATAGAGCTCGCCTCAGCCTACAAGTTTCCTTGATTCTGATGATCACAAGCCATCACCAGAAGTCTCTAGGGCCAAATGAATGCAAGGCTCTGATTAGCCAGCCTTGAATCACATGCTTTCCCTCTGTCTGGAATGGGAGTGAATGCCTCTGGATGCACATGGTTTGAGAGTGAGCACGGGATGATTCTCCATACAAACAAATGGACGTGATTATAAGTAGGGGGAATGGTTGCTGAGCTGCCAAAACACAACAGAATACACTGCAGACTTTTCCCCAAGTAAGATTATATCAATTTATATTAACAGGGTGCAGAATACTACAAGGTTTGTTTTTAATTTATCTATGTTTCTGAGATTATTTTTAAATGATCAACCCTGTATGTAGCTGTACTGATAATTATGTGGTGGAGAGGATTATTCCTTTGTTTCTGCTCTTTTAAATCAAATAATTCCCATATTTTAACATTTTGAAAATAGATTCTTACAACTAATGCATATCTTTAATCTGGTAGTGTTTCTTTTTCACCCTAAAAATCTATAAGGGGTCATTCTGCAGTATAAGAAGGAATAATGTAAGTTTTAGAACTGCGGGATGCAGTATTATAAAACACCTTTCCACTACTGGGGAAATACTGCACCATAACAGGTAGTCATGGAAACACAACTTGAAAAACCAGAATTATTTAAAACTTATGTTGCCATATTTTACACATGCCACTGTTGCACTGATTCAGTCCATGTTGACTGGGGGCCACGGCAGGAGGCTGTGATTCTTCAGCACTTTTTCTACACTGGCTAGACCTACATTATTGTTTTATAATCTTCTGCCTGCTCTTGGTTTTTTATTTCTATAGATTAATATGGAGGATTCTTTATGTGATTGGTCTGCGAGCCTATTGGTTATTGTTTTACTCTGTCATTAAGCTCAGACTGATGCATATTAAATGGGAAAGAGATACGCATTTAAAATTCTCTTTAAGTCCAGAATTGTGATTGTCTTTATTCATCCAGGCTTTCAATCCACTTATCTCAGGCCTTTGGTTATAGTATAACAACCTCTCCCATCCGCATCACAGCCTTTCTCTCCACCCTCTTTCTTCTGCCTCTTCTTGTACTTACAGAAAGGAGGTAGGTGGTATCACCCGAACTGAAATGAGGCTAAAGACATTAATGGCGCTGGACAGTGGAGTGGAGCCCAGGCTTTGGCCACTGCTCTGCTGCTGCCAGCTGTGTGACATGAGCAGGATGCCTAACTTCTCTGGACCCCTGTTTCTTCCTCTGTAAGTGGTGATGTAGACTTTGATCTCTGCAAGTCTCCTGCAGCCTTAAAGTTCTTTTCTTTTTAAAGAACGTGGCTGCTGGAAAAGCTGACACTGAGCTGAGAACTCCGCTTCACTGAGGAAGGCCAGACAGCACTGTTACATCCAGCACCTGTGGGTCATCCACTGCAGAGGTGGCTTCCAAAGCCTCTGAGGTCAGCAGTGTGGTTGTAGCTCTCCTCTACCCACCACATGATCTCTCCCCATCTCCAGCTTTTCTTGCCTTATTTTCTTTATCTTTTTATTTCCTCCCCTTCCTTTCTGATTGTTCTATTTGTTTTCAATTTTCTTAATCCATTTTTCTCTTCACATTGCCCAATGGTGTAAGCCACCTGCACTGCATAAGACTCTGCCTGCACTGCCAGGCCCACTGATGGGCCAAGGGTTTTACCTGCTGACCTTTTCTCTGGAAAATTTCCCTTTAACAGCTTCTCCCAAGAAGGCTTAAGTCTAGTCTTGGCATTTGTTATTTACCATTTCAGGGGGAACAGTCTTAAGCTTTTAAAGGAACATTATGCTGGGCAGCGTGGTGGTTCACGCCTATAATCCCAGCACTTTGGGAGGCTGAGGTGGACAGATCACTTGAGGCCAGGAGTTGGAGACCAGCCTGGCCAACATGGCGAAACCCCGTCTCTACTAAAAATACAAAAAAAAATTAGCCAGGCGTGGTGGTGCACGACTGTAGTCCCAGCTAGGGAGGCCAAGACATGAGAATCGCTTGAACCTGGGAAGTGAAGATTGCAATGAACCAAGGTCATGCCACTGCACTCCAGCCTGGGTGACAGAGTAAGACTCTGTCTCAAAAAAAAAAAAAAAAAAAAAAAAGGAACATTATGCTCTAGTAGAATTCGTAAGAAACATTGATTTTCTTTTTCATTCAACAAGCACTATTTTCAGACACCTGCATTAGATGCTGAAGCAACAGCAGAAACAAGATGGACAAGGTCCCTGCTCTCATAGAGCTTGAATTCTAGTGGAGAGAAACATACAAGTAAATAAACAGATAAATAAGACAGTGTCAAGCGGTGACGCATGCTATGCATAAAAGAAAACAGCAGAAATGGGTCATGAGGGAGAGCATTTTTGCTGACATTTGAAGAATAAAAAGGAACAAAAAGATGAGTGTACCAGGCGAGAGTACCAGGCTTGCAAGTAAAAGGCCCGAAGATGCAAATGAGCTTGGTGCATTTAAGGAACAGAAAGATTTGGAAGGTAAATTAGCAAGGCAGAATATTACTTGAGATGAAGGCAGAGAGTTAAGGAGGGGCCAGATCTCGTGGGTCCCTGTGGACCTAAGAGTTTGGACTTTTTAAGTGAAATGAGAAGCCATTGGAGGGTTTTAAGCAGGGGAGGAACATTATCTAATTTATGTCCTAACATTCATAGTAGACACCTGATAAATGTGTCCAAAGTTGACTGTAGGAATAGACTCAAACTACACAACTACTCCCTTGCATGTCTTGGGGACTGCAGCCTTCTAGGTGACATACTCCCTTCTAAGTGAGCTTTTCCTAAGGTAGGGGTCTCCAACCAGTCTATGGCCCCTTAGGAACCAGGCCACACAGCAGGAAGTGAGCAGCTGGTGAGCAAGTGTTCCCTCCTGAGCTCTGCCTCCTATCAGATCAGCTGCGCATTAGATTCTCAGAGGAGCAAGAATCCTAAAGTGAACTGTGCATGCGAGCTCCTTACGAGAATCTAATGCCTGATGATCTGAGTTGGAGCAGTTTCATCCTGAAACCATCCCCACCCCCTGCCCCCACTCCGTGGAAAAATTATCTTCCACAAAACCAGTCCCTGGTGCCAAAAAGGTTAGGGACCACTCCCCTAAGGGATGGAAATAGCCATGAATGGTATGTGTACTGAGAGAGAGAGAGAGAGAGAGAGAGATAGAGAGAGAGAGAGAGAGTGTGTGTGTGTGTGTGTGTGTGTTTGGGGTGTCTTACTTAGAGAACTTCAAAATAATTCTGAAAATACATAGAGAAATTGTCATATCGCCCATGTTCTCTTTTTAGACCCAACTATAATTAGACTTCCCCAAAGATTCACTCAGGCATTTACTTAATAGTTGATCAAGTTTTCTGTTTTCCTGAGGGTTTGTATCGCGGGAAGTGGCTGATAGCTGCAGGCCTCCACCTCTGTCCAGCCCCATGCCTGCAGGTATTTATTTGTGTACTAAGTCACGGGTGGACACCAGGCCAGAGTTAGACAAGAGGCGGTCCCTGCCTTCAAGGGGCTCCAGGCAAAGCAGAGGACTCTCAGTCACTTATTCTTGGGTACTCCACTCCAGGAACTGTGCCCATGGCCTGGCATCATGAATCTGCTCATGCAATTAGACTCCTATCCCAGGGAATTTTGAGTTTAAAAGATCCTTAGACATCATCTGTCCCAGTACTCCCCAGTAGGAGCACTTCTGGTATTTTGGGTGGGACTGTCATAAGCACCATAGGAAATTTCCCATTCCTGGCCCCACCCACTGAATGCTACAGGCCCCTGCCCCCACCATTCCCACTCACTGCTCACCACCCCCAACAGCTACCTGAGCTGAAAATTACTCATCTAGCCCAGTTCCATCACTTTACAGGTAAGGCAGTGTTAGACAACATACGTTCTTTTCATGCCTCTGGCCTCTGATGCTAGCAGAATCAGGACCCAACATTCAGATTTTACAATGAAGCTAGTTTCTGAAATATGCCTCTCTTTTAAATTCTTCGACTGTTACTGTTTTCTCAGAGTTATATGCTATGTGTTGCATATGTAAGTCTGAACCTTTAAGATGGGTTAAGAAAAAATTTGAGCATTTTCAGATCGTTCTATACATAACTCAAGGTTTTGATAAAATGTTTTCTACATGTATTCCATTGCCATCCACCTCTTGAGTTCTTTAATAATGAGAAATCTGACTTTCTTCCTTCCGCCCTCTTTATCTCTATGCTTTTGTCAAGCATCTTCTAGGAGAGTTACTGTTATCCCATTAAGTGTGGGGGACAGAAACATTTGGCATAGAAAGCTATGGATCTGCAGCTGACTTAAGCTGTATATTATTACCCTGACTTGGGCACCAAAATCACGTTTCAAAACTCATTTGCTGCCAAGTATGATAGCTCAAGCCTGTAATCCCAGCAATCTGGGAAGCTAAGATGGAAGGATCACTTTGAAGCTAGGAGTGCAAGACCAGGCTGGGCAACAAAGCAAGATCCCATCTCTACCAAATATAAAAATAAAATAAATTAGCCAGGTGCAGTGGCATATGCCTGTAGTCTCAGCTACTCAGGAGGCTGAGGCTGGAGGATTGCTTGAACCCAGGAGGTCAGGGCCACAGGGAGCTATGATTACGCCACTGCACTCCAGCCTAAGTGACAGCAAGACTGTCTCTAAAAAAAAAAGAAATAAATAAAACAAAACCAAAAAAAGAACCTCATTTGCCTTCATACACCTGACCTGCTCTCTTTACCTGCATTTGTAACTTTCTCCCCACACACTTGAATGCCCTGTAAATGAGAAGAAGCCCTTAGCCTAATGAAGCGATAAGGTAAGGTAGGTAAGAGCTTTTCTTTCTTGAGTGACTCTTTTCCCTATTACTCAATGGAATAGTCAGTATTTACAGTGATACTTTCTAATATAATTTTCCTAAAGGAATCTCAAGTTCCATGAACAGTTATTTTTGTGGGAATATCTAGAATAAAGTTGGACTCTTCACTGAGTGGAGGTGCTCATCTCGTCACTGTACCAAATAGCTGTGTATTACACCTTGTGGGGAGGAGAAACATTTAATTTTTTTTTAATTTAGGTTTTTTTTCTTGCTTGCTTCTTAAGCAAAACCAATCTAGTTTCTTTTTCTGCAGCAAAGGAGGAAGGAACAAACAACAAATTAATCAGACAGGAAGCGAATAACCACAGAAGGACGTCTGCCTCTGACTCAGTATGTCACATTTAACAAGAGGCCAGAGCTTGTCCAAAATGGCTGTCCAAAAACGACCCCACACTTGCGTTAGAAGATGATACCTTTTTCAGGGACAGTTTTCTCTCTTGGCTCCTGTCCCGCTGGCCCTCTGTCTGCCTGTGTCCCTGACCATGGCTCCCTGCAGTACCCTTTAACGGTAAGAAAAATTATATTCAAACTAAGTTTATTTCATTTATCAGCTACAGGGAAGAACTAAATGGCTTTTAATGGACCATAGTATGTCGAGATAAAGTTGTTTAATTTTTCTGTAGAGCACCATGTGAGCTATTCCTGTTGCCCAGAATGCTAGTTTCACCACTATGGTGATTGTGAATGATTCATAACTTATGCTTTGAGCCAAAATGTAAGCAAGATTTTCAATAGAATTTTTTTTGACCACTGGACAAGTTTGGATCCACAGGAATTTATTTTCCCATTTAAATTGGGGGCTTATGTCGGTAAATATATCCTTTTGGTGTATGATACAGTTGTCCACACAACTGCCTTTGAATCTTTGGTGTGGCCAGCAACAATAAGTGCTTTAAAGTACAAGGAGCCATTGGAAGCTTCAAACGAAAATACCATGGAACTAAGCTGTTGCAGTTCTGTTGCTGCCAATGTGCTATTTAAGTTCAAAACTCAAACCATTTCTAAGCAGAGTCTTTTATAATACGATTTGTCTTTTAGAATAAGTCTATTCCTGTTATAACAGTGTGTGCACAATTACTATCGCAAATCAAATTCTACAGCATTAGTTATAACTTTATGTTTAATATGATTAATGTTTTGGCATAAAATATTGTGATTTTTAAAATTTCAAGCCATCTACTCAGAGACTTATAGAGCAGAACTAAGGAAACTTTTTACATTAAAAAACTTTTTTCTAGAATATGTAGGAAGAAACAATTTGACTTATGTTCCTTTCTCCCCGTGAAGAAATATAAAATAAAGCTTTAAAAAACTCAGAAGGCACATATAACTTTAGTCACTAAGTACAAGTTTTTTGTTTTTTTTGTTTTTGTATTTTTAGTAGAGACAGGGTTTCATCATGTTGGTCAGGCTGGTCTCAAACTCCTGACCTCAAGTGATCTGCCTGCCTCGGCCTCCCAAAGTGCTGGGATTACAGGCATACAAGTTATTTTAAATAATTTAATGGCATAACTAGTATATGTAGTAGAGAATGGAGAGGTGGTAAATGAAAAGGCTACTGAAAGATTCTGACTAAGCAAAGTAAGACAGCTTGGTAGAGAGAAAGATGAAAGACTGGGGAAAGAATAGGACAGGACAGTGAGAAAGGAAGATGAGAAACTGGTTGATCTGTGTGGAAATCATACTCTTACAATTCACTTGGACTACAGTGCTATGTGTTAACTTTATCAAGCTTTGTTCTTCTGAACTGGAATATCATCATGTCAAAACTCTTCCTTTTATCAGTCTAAGGTCATTAAATGACTTACCTGAAAGTCATTTTTCACTAAGTCAGGTTTTCTATTGCTCTTTGAAAAGTTTATTCATGGGCTATTTGCTCATAGCGCTTCAGCTACTCTAATATCTAACCTTTTAAGGGTTACACATACTCTGGGTGGACTGAAATATTCAGAGAACTCCCTGTGGTGAAAATTAGTTCCTGGGATCGAGCAGCAACTTCAGATCTGATCAAATTCTAAATCTGGCCTGTAGGCTGGAAGTTCCCCAACCTACCTAAAATATGAGATGAAGTGATACTGAATTCCTGGACCCTTCAAGTTTTATGACCTTTTGAAGCCTTCTTAACATTTTATGAACACACATCATTTACTCTGGAAGTTTCTGGCTGTTTAAATTATGATATATTTCTGCTTTAAGGTTTGACTCATTTTGTCCAAACTGTTAAACATGTGCTTGTTGTTGAAAAAAGCATTTCTCCTGGACTGCCATAAATACCTCTGTCTGTCCTGAAAATTAAAACTGTAAAAAAATACTAGAATAAGGAATGCCTTAATCAGTATGCTTTTCTGAGAAATTTGAAATGCACTTTATACACATCTCCCTTCACCATTCACTTGTAATATGGAAGTTTGCATGGGTGTACACACGTAGGCTGATTTAAATCAGCTCATGGTTTCTCTTTCTCGTGGTTAAATAGGGGGAAAGACTGTGATATTTACTGACCACTTATTTTGTGTTATGTTCTTCACCTTTGCTTATTTTATTTTTTGAAAATGGCTAATACTTATTAAGCACTCCTTCATTTAACTCTTGAATAACCCTACTAAGTAGGTGCTATTATTTTGAAAACCGGACTTACATAAGCTAAGTAATTTACCCAAGGCCACCTAACAACTAAATGTGGAGGAAGTTATCTGAATTGTAAGAGCTTTTTTTCACAAGTGCAGCTTGGAAGCAACATTATAAATTGTATGATTTCTGTTTTTCTTTTTCTTTTCTGTTTTTTTTTTTTTTTTTTGAGACAGGGTTTTGCTCTGTCATCCACACTGGAGTGCAATGGCATGATCACAGCTCACTGCACCCTCAAACTCCTGGACTCAAGCAGTCCTCCCACCTCAGCCTCCCAAGTAGCTGGAACTACAGATGTGTGCCACCATGCCCAGTTAATTTTATATATATATATATATATATATATATATATTTTTTTTTTTTTTTTTTTGTAGTCCCACTATGTTTGCCCAGGATGGTCTCAAACTCTTGGGCTCAAGCGATCTTCCCACCCTGGCCTCCCAGAGTGCTGGGATTATAGTCATGAGCTACGACACCCAGCCAGTATGATTTCTTGAGGTGCTTTTCCGGCCTGGGAATCTGAGATTACAAATGTTTTGCTTTAAATGTCACAGCAACAGTAAATATCTTTAAAACTAATAATCTCAAGTAAGGTATTTTCCTTTTTAAGTCTTTTCACTTCTTCAGAGGTAAACTTGGTGACACTTCTGCTTATATCATAAAGCTGTACTTTCAATGATAAAATGAATACAGTATATATCAAGTGTGCTGACATATATGCTGTGTGTGTATGTGTGTGTGAGAGAGAGAGAGAAAGAGAGAGAGAGAGAGAAACAGTGGCACATCTTAATCCTCTGGTAGAACTAAATGTGGTGATAGTGATTTAGGCAGATTTTAGCTTGGAGATTTGAACCCCTTAAAGAGATGGGGATTATGGGAGAAAACCTGCTACTCTTTAATTATATGGATAAAATAAAAAATGTTGCCTTTCCCTTTCCTTCAGTTAAATAATGACAGGTAGGCGTGTCATTCAGCTCACCTTCATTTTCTCACTATTAAAAGGGTCTTCGATGTCTGTGAATTTGTATTAATTTTAAAATTAAATGTGCACAATAGTGGATTAAAAAATAATTTTACTTCATAGCAACCTTTATTTCCCTAGCAGTACTCTTGCAGTAAAATTGTGTCCAAGCTCCTAGCCAGTCTTAATGATGTTAGAGATGCTTCAAAGTGTCTTCTTTGAAAAACACCTTTCCTACTCCCCGCCAAAATAAATCACCTCCTTATCTAAAAGAACTATAAAAGAAGCATTTCTAGGTTCAGCAGACTTAAATTGACATTTACCATTAAGAAGACAACCTAATCAGACGTCGCTGAAGTATTGTTTTCAATGATGATTGACTGAGAAAAGAGCAGTACATTTTGAGAAATGAGGGATTCTGTATATGGCAAGCGTGTGCTCCACATTCAGCTCAAATGGAGACTAACAATGCATAAGAACCAACTGGGTGAGGCTGCTGATTTGCTAATAAAGCTGTTTTCCTCTTCTCTGCCTTTTGCTTCCTCTGGAGTCCAGCTGCCTTTTCTGTTTCCCCTCTTGTATCCATGGCTTATTGCTCTGAGCAAGGACCTTCAGCTTGGAGAGAGGAAGAGTAGCAATAATAGAAACGAACCTTTCTGCAAAGGTACTGAAAGTTTCTAAAATGGCCAGACCACATGCTGGGGGGAAGGGATGGTAGAGCTGTTGCACAGTGACTGGCGTCATAAAATAGAAACTCCAGGCAACTGCAGCTGTGAAAAGATTGTGTTAAAGAAACAGGATGACTGTGGTTTACTGCGAGCATCAATTTTCCTGTTGAGCATTTTTTACAGGAAGTTGAAGAACAAAGCCAAATTCATCTTAATTAGTTCTAATGGTTTTCAGATCTTAAATACATCCAGCTAAGTTTGCATCATGGAGGAGTATCTAAAGAATAGAATCAAGAATAATTGAGTAGGAATCCCAAAACGACATGCTTTTTAAAATTCACCGTCTTAGCAGCAATTTGAGTTTGCTCGATGATTTTATTTTTGCAGGGTGACTTGGAGTGGATTCACTGTCTTTGTAATGAATGCCCTTGCAGTTATTTTTTATGGTTGTAATAACTCAATATGAATTTAAAAACCTTTTCTCAGGAAAACACTTTTGTGTTACATGTATTATAAATTTTGTTCTGTTAATATTTTTTTGTCAAACAATTGTGTGTATATGTGTATGTGTGACACAGAGAGAGAGAGGGAGAGAGAGAGAGATGTACATGTATTTATGAGCTGGAAGGACATGTATCAAAATAACAAAGAGTTACCTCTGGTTATTACCCCCAACCCTTTTTCACATAAAAATTAATTATTATTCAGTGCTTCCTTTAGTGGTTAAATACAACTTCAGTGCTTTTTTTTTCATCTTTGTATATTTTTGTATTCTCTACAATACAAAAGGAAAAAAAGAAATCTCGAAGAAAACAACAACAAACAAAAAACTAACCTGAAGATGCCAAAAGCACTCAAGAAATACATAGATGAAAATGAGTTAAGAGCATTATATATAAAGTAAAATATAAATGAGTCCAGGCATGGTGGCTCATGCCTATTATCATAGCATCTTGGGAGGCTGATGCGGGTGGATCACGTGAGGTCAGGAGTTCAAGACCAGCCTGGCCAACATGGTGAAACCCCATCTCTACCAAGAATACAAAAATTAGCCAAGTGTGATGGCGCGCGCCTGTAATCCCAGCTACTCGGGAGGCTGAGGCAGGGGAGAATTGTTTGAACCCAGGAGGTGGAGGCTGCAGTGAGCCAAGATCGTACCACTGCACTCCAGCCTGGGCAACAGAGCCAGACTCTGTCTCAAAAAAAAAAAAGCAATAAATAAATGTAAATAAAAATAGAAAATAATGAGGGCAAGAGAGCAGTTGGATTTTTGAATCTATCTGGTTATATTATTTCTGATACCCTCCCCCACCCCCAGCAAATAAAATATTCCTCTATTGAGTCAATCTTTTGGGGGAAAAGAAGTTTAATTTTCCACCATTCATTTTAGGTATGGTAGTATTTAGGGGTTACTTTTAGCAACATTTATAGAGCAAAATGCTTTATATTTTTGAATAGTCCAAATTAATGATAAACGTAATTGGATAAAGCTGCTTCTTATCTTCTCTAATAGAACCTCTGCCCACGTGGGATTAGAGACCGGCCTTTGGAGGACTGTCAACTGTGTTCACTGGGGACTATTAGGAATCACTCCCCAACTCATGTCATTCTGTAGTGTGGGCCCTAGGCAGTGCAATCTAGAATTAATTGTAAGTTGGCTATGAAACTAAGAAACAGTTTATTTAAATAACTACCTAACTTTCTTGATCCCAAGGAAGGCAATCATTTTACATTCAGGGATGAGTCTGCTTTCCTAGATGAGCACATTGAAGAAGAAACCCTGAGTTTCCTGGGGCACGTCTGGACTGAACTGTGAGCTATGGTTGACCTCTAGTTGGCCATGACATTGAGGAGAATGTGTCCCCTGTACTGTTGGGGAGTGGGCTGAGCAGTTCTCTTTCTCTCACAGTGCTCGTTGTAGCCAACATTGCATGTTTAACAAGTCAGTCCAGGCTGCAAGATGCCCTAGTTGATCTGGGATCAGTGAATGTTGTCTAAATGTAAGTGTTAAACCATGATGTTGACCTAATAGCATTCTAGTAAGACCAACGATGCCAGCCATTTCATTCACAGAACGAACTAGGAAGTCCAGAATTTCTAAATGTTGGGGTGGTGCGTGTGTGTGTGTGTGTGTGTGTGTGTGTGTGTGTGTGTGTGTGTGTAGGCAACAAAGAAGAAACAGTAAATTTTTAAAGTCATTTATGCAAATTATTTCACTCTGTTCTCTCAACCCATAAAGCCAATTCCTTACGAAAGGGTTATTGCTAGATCCCTCCCGTTACTTCAGCTATTTTCACCTAAAATTTGATTATTTTTGAATGATTCATTCACTTATTAAATAAACCTTTGGCAGTCACTTACATACTCTAGGGTTCTGGCTGATTTTTAAATTTTTTAACGTATGACAATCCAGAAATATCTTGCTGAGAAATCAGTTGATGGATAGTTTATTCAAAGGCCATTATCTTATTGTTTCCACAATGGATAATAGACAAATGTATGTTGTTAAAGCCATGTGTATTAATTTGCTAGGACTGCCATAATAAAATACCACAGCCTGGGTAGATCAAATAACAGAAATTTGTTTTCTCCCAGCTCTGGAAGCTGGAAGTCCAAGATCAAGATGTAGGCAGGTTTGGTGTGTTCTGAAGCCTCTTTCCTTGGTTTGCAGACAGCCACCTTCTCACTGCGTCTTCACTTGAAGACTTTCCTCTGTGTGAGCACATGCCTGATGTCTCTTCCTCTTTGTATGAGGACACCAGTCAAATTGGATTAAGATCTCACCCAATGGCCTCATTTTAGCTTAATCACCTCTTTAAAGACCCTATCTCCAAATACAGTTGCCTTCTGAGGTCCTGAGGGTTAGGAATTCAGCATATCACTTTGCAGGGGACATAGTTCAGACCATAATACTGTATGTGAAAACAAAAGCCTTTTCTGTCCCTTGAGTTTTCTTTGTGTTTGTAGAAGTCAACACACCAAGTAAAGATTTTAGAAAGTCTGGCTTTTCTATCATGAAAGTTACTTAACATTGAAATTATTCTTAAAAAGAAATTAATTCTGAAAAGTGTGACTTCTTAAAAGTTCATTGCTTGGGTTGGGGTGGGGTAGGAGGGCAAGGCCCAGCAAGTGGGTAGGCATGTGATCCGACACTGCTGAGAGCCCAACTAGTCTGGGAAGCCGGACACAGGCACAGCAGATTCTGATGCAGGAGATGACTGACCACACTGGGAAACTGCTGCCGAGTCCCTTCCCTTCTTGGGTCTCTCCTGCACCCAAATCAGCTGCCTTTCCTGCCATGCTCCCATCTCCAAGGGAAGAACCAAATGCTGGGAGGCCCAGTCATCAGTCAGCCTCATTCCCACCCAGGCAGATCCACCCACAGCCACTGAGCAAAGCTGTGGCCCCTCAGACTAGCCTCCAGGTCCATCCCTCCTCTGCCAGGCACTCAGCAGCTTGTACCAGCAGGACCCATCCTCACCCTCCGAAGGAAAGAGCTAAGCCCTGTCCACTGACAGCTTTGCTCCCCTAGGCCATGCTGAAAGCCTTGCACACACCATTTCATTTAATCTGCTCAGCAACTTCCCATTTAACAGATGGGAAAAACAAATTCCCATCTGAATCTGCCAGGTGGCAGAGCAAGGATTCAGAACCAAATTTGCCTGACCAAGGTCTCATGTTCTCCCTTTTTCATTCTATAAACCCACTGGTAAAGCCCAAAGGACTCCTTTTTTAAAAAAAATTTAATTTTAATTTGTTTTTATTTTATTTTATTTTATTTTTAGAGATAAAGGGCTCACTTTGTAGCCCAAGCTAGTCTTAAACTCCTGGGCTCAAGCAGTCCTCCCACCTTGACCACCCAAAGTGTTGGCATTATAGGCATAAGTCACCACTCCCAGTCCCAAAGGGACCCTTTTGTGTCTACGTTTAAATGCATAAAATAAAATACAGAGAATTACAAAGGAAACTAATTTATTAAAATATGTACTTCTTTATTAATGGTTTAAACAACAAGATCTAGCAATGGATCTAAACGTTGCCAGAATGTTGAAAATTGTTGGTGTGTAGTTGTAATATGATGTGAAAATATCACATGAAAACTATTGGTGAAAGAATATCAGATATTATGGTTTGTGGCCTGCATTCATAATCAAAGGAAATGCTACATTTCAGTTAGTGCTTAGTAGAAATAATATGTACTTTTTTTTCATACAAGTTCATGAACCCTTGAATTCTATCCACAGACTCTGGGTGTGAGGATCCAGGCAGGAATGCCTGGTCTGTTAGGATCCGTGCTCTAGGGCCAAGGCCTTCAGTAAGATCTGGCTGTGGCTCTGATGTGGGCTGTCAAGTCCATGAGACGAGGGAAGCCCTCCTCTCCCAGGGCCTTGGGGCTCTACTTCTCTGGGGAAGTTGGAGGCTGCCAGGAAAGTAAGTTCCAGTCTGCAACACTAGCAAGCCCCTCTGAAATAGGGCAGATTCTTTTGCCCAGATCTCACAGTGCGGTGGGGTGATGCTGGGAGCCCTTCCAGTGGCCAGCACTCGGCTCGTTTGTGTGATACACAGTTCTTTCACTGCATATATATTTAGTAAGAACCCTACTTTGTGCCAGGTATTGGCAAGACCCCGTGGAGTCCATAGGCTGGTGGAAAGACAGCCAAGAAGTGGGCCTGGTGTGGCCGGTGGGCCCAGTGTTGGGGCACACGAGCTTGGTCTTTGATCCAGGGGCTGAGTGAGGTGGCAGTATTGGAGTCTGGGGTTTCTCACACACTTCCCTTGAGGCCCCAGCCTGGAGAAGTCCAGACCGTGCCCAGCAGTTGTTCAGCTAGAAGGGAGGAGAGAGGCCATGGCAGCCTCCCTCATCTATGTTACCATTGAGATTGGAAAGGGACAGTTAATCTGGAGGGGAGTGAGAGATGGGGCCAGGGAAAGCAAGCCATGCAAACAGAAGTTCGCAGAGGAAAAGAGGAAAGAGCACTTAGTTCTGCACCACCCTCTAAAAAGTGAGAGCCCTCACCCGTAGACCCTCTCCCCACTGTCCATCTGAAGTGGCCAGGAAGGAAAGGCAGCACTTCTTTCAATACCTCAGACCCTTTAATAGCATCTTGCTCCCTGAACCTTGTTTTTGCCTGCTAATTTCTGCAATCTGGCCTTGGCCCTGGCCCCAGCCATGACTGTTGCCATTTCTCCCACACTAGCCCTCTGGACCACGAAGTTAACACGCCCTCCCTGGAGCTGTCATCCAGAAGTTAATATACAAGTCAGTTAGTGCACAGACAGTACTAAAACAGTAGCAACAGAGAATTGTAAAATAATTAAGGAGGCCTTTCAGGGTGGCAGCCCCTGAAAGGGTCCCCATTCCACAGTCTGCCCCCTAAGCTGTGCAGGACAGAAGTTCAATTTGATCTCTGTTACGACAGCCGAACTCATGACAACCATACCCATAAGAGGTTCCTGTTAGGTGACCAGAATATCCACTCCTTCCTAGATATTAGGATCACAGAATGACAGAAAGTTAATCGGTGAACATGGAGTCAGACAAAATAGTCTTGAGGGATTTTTCATCGATCAAGCACATGGATGCACTGTTCCCACAGCCTATCTCTTGGGCCCACCGGGCATCCCCCTTCCTTGGTAAGCCTTTCCCAACTCTGGTCATACCACTGATTTGGCTCCAGCATCTTTCGCAGTAGTCAGGCCTGAATCAGATCCCTTTCATTCCTGCTGGTCCTAGGAGACGTCTGACTCCAAGGCCTCTGAATGTGCCGCTGGAGATGCCCCTTGATGGAGGACCCCCTAACACAGGCACCCAGTCCTGCTCACAATGCCCATGTGGCCCTATGGGTGACTAATTGATGTCATGCCAGAAAGAGCAATTTAAGAAACATACTTTAAAAGAATCCTTGCCTGAGACAGTCTCTTACTGAAAACAGATTCCAGCCTAGTTAACAGGTGAGCTGTGGCACTAATTCGCCTGCCTGAGAGTGTTTATCAGACCATTAAAAGGGCAGTGAGTGAGTGAGGCAGTGTTATCCAGCAGAAGAGCAGGAAGCAAAAGGACATGACTGAATGAATTGCTTCAGGGTGTTTTAGGGAGTGATTTAATTTCTCTGAGTCTATCAAATGAGCACAGTGATGCTGGCTTCCGCTGTCTTAGGAGTCAGAGACCACGCAAGGATAGAGCCCTGGATCCAGCAGATTCTCCATACATGAGAGCTGCTGTTGCTGCTGTGGAATTTAAAATTTTCATTTTCTAGACCGCCCACTTTGAATGGGACTCTTCCGAACTGTCTTAATTCTTGTTTCCCGGCGGCTGTGACAAGTCCAGCAGTGTCTTTCTTAGCTTCTCCAGTCCATTTCTGTTCACAGAAAGCAAGCTATCTAGCATTATCTCAATAGAAAGTATTTGTTTAGGTTTCAGTTTTCCACATTAACTTGTAGTGGTTGAACTAAATGAATATTTTAAATTCTAAGAAATTGTTTTTTGCAATTAACGGACTATTGGGAGTTTAAAAAGCCTGACACAGTGGCTCACACCTGTAATCCCAGCACTATGGGAGGCTAAGGCAGGAGGATCGCATGAGGCCAGGAGTTCAAAACTAGCCTGGGCAACATAGCAAGACCCATCACAACAAAAATAAAAGATAAAAATAAATTAGCCAGGCGTGGTGGCATATGCCTGCAGTCCTAGCTAAGCTACTCAGGAGTGAGGCAGGAGGATTGCTTAGGCCCAGGAATTTGAGGCAACAGTAAGCTATGATTATGCCACTGCATTCCAGCCTGGGTGACAGAGCAAGACCTCATCTCCAAAAAAAAATTTAAAAAAATTTTTTAAAGAAATATAATTCTGCAGTTTAAAATTTGGGACACATGTCCTGTAGAAATAATGTTATTCGGGTGGCCAGTGACCCAGACTGCCCGCTGGCTTAAGGCTCGATCTCTATATAGGGCTTTAGTGCATATGAATCACCCAGGGATCTTGTTAAAATGCTGAAACGAATTCAGCTGGGGGCAAAAGGGACTGGGAGTTGACATTTCTAACAGCTTCTGGGTGGTGCCCACGCTGCCCATCCAGGACCACAGTTTGTGTAGCAAGGATGGGGTGGGAGAAGCTGGCATTGCTTAGGGATGAGAACAGTGGGTGAGGCGTTGTCCTAGACAGGGCAGAGGGAGCAGGGGTTCTAGTGAGGCGAAGGAACAGGACTACAAGGATTAGAGGAAATGGGGAGAGGGCTCCTGGCTGGTGTAACTCACCAGGCACTTCCTGGCCATTGTCTCTCCTGGCCCTGGTGTTTGCCAGGCTGCCCTCTCCACCCTGCCCCCTCACCCACCTGGGGTCCCTAAACTTTCCTACCCAGCTACGGAATCTGGTCTTCCCTTTGTTCTCAGAGCAAGCACACTCTGCAGAAAGGCTCTTCTTTTTTATTTTATTTATATATAATTTTTTACCCAAACAAAGGTAAGACAGGCTCTTCTAAATGAAATGCATTTCTGGTAAACAGCCTGGGAGTCCTAGGTCTGACTTCTCATGCCCGCTCTGTTTTCGCTTAGATCCTCTGAGGAAATGCTAAGGAGCACAGAGATAGGGATGGCTGGTCTTTGAGTGCTCCAAACATAAGTTTGACCCCCACACGTCCACCCCGCCTCACCTGCTGCTCCCTGCTTTCCACCTTACATTCTCCATGCCCTCTCCCTGGAGGACTAGGAACTTTGAGGGCGGGACTAAAAGTAGATTCATTTTCATATTCCTGCAGTGCACACACAGACTTGGCGAATGTCAGGAAGAATGGGAGGAGAAAGCCAGAGGGCGTGGGAGAGCACGAAAGGATTGTCATGGAAATTAGCGAAGAGGAGAAGCCACTTGAAGTGAATTTGTTTTCAGTGAAACTTGGCCAGGATACATCCTAGCAGTTGTGTGAGACCTTCCTGCTTAACTGGGCCCACCTGGGTCGGTCATGGCCTACTGTAGTGGGTGGGGGAATGGAGCTGAGTAAGGCACTGGATGTGGCCTCCATTCTCTCCAAGCACCTCGGGTCAGAAGCCCCTCTGCCGGGATCCTTCCAGAACAGTAATGTTTTAGCAGTGAGGTGTAAAGGTAAGCCCATCTCTTTTAAGAGTTGAGCTAGGTGGAGCTGTCACTTTGGTGGGAAAGTGAAGACAGATTAGGGCAGTATTACTAAGATTACATCTAATACATGATGGCATTCTTGTTTTTCCAGATTTATCAGCAAGACTGTTGAACGCATAACTGCCCAAGATGCCTGTCCCTCCCCCTCCAGCACCCCCGCCGCCCCCGACGTTTGCACTGGTGAGTGTCTCCTCCCCAAACACTTTCTATGCATAAAGCAAGCCAAATGAAGCCAAAACCTGGCGTGCATGTGTTTGTATTAAATGTGTTTGCATTCTGGCTTACATGTGATATGACAGGCTTTCCCAGTGCCCAGGGTAAGCCAAATCCTGAAACCCAGCAAATACAAACAACACGAAGGGTTTTGTTTGTTTAAGGTCTCATGTGATGGATAGTACAAGGGTGGAATGTGGCTGATGAGGTGTTTTCTGCCGCATCTGCGCAGGGACATGTGCTGGCCCAAGATAGGGTTTGCAGGAGCAGTTCTGAGACCAGTGTGCACTGTTTTCATTCAGATGAACTCAATGTCTGGCCTTTAACTTCTGGGCTGGACGGTCTAGAAACCCAGGTCTCTGCCTGCAGTGCATTCCATTAAAGTGTCTTCCGGTCTCACTCCTTTCTTTTTTTCTGCCTTTTCCCCTCTTCCCAATCTGTTTTTGACAAATATCTCCCTCCACCACCTCTGCCATACACATTCACATCCTCCTTTAAATCTATACTTGCATTTAGGCATTTAGATGTTTATTTCCTGAAAGAATTTCTTCAGTGGATTCATCCTGGTCTTTTTTTTTTTTTTTTTTTTTGAGTCTCGCTCTGTCTCCCAGGCTGGAGTGCAATGGCACGATCTCAGCTCACCGCAACTTCCACCTCTCGTTCAAGTGATTCTCCTGCCTCAGCCTCCCAAGTAGCTGGGACTACAGGCGCGCACCACCACGCCCGGCTAATTTTTGTATTTTTAGTGTGGACGGGGTTTCACCATGTTGGCCAGGCTTGTCTTGAACTCCTAACTTCAGTTGATCCACCCACCTCGGCCTCCCAAAGTGCTGGGATTACAGGCATGAGCCACTGTGCCTGGCTTATCCTGCTCCTTTGATAGACCTCTTTGGGGAAGTTAGTGTGCCCTCTTCCAGGAATTTGGCAACCCTCCACTTGGTCATATGGAAAGGCCCCAAGATACGCTCTGTTACAAAGCCCTCTCCAGTTTGTGAAGCCTTCACTGAGGAGGAGCCTCACACTGATGGTTCCTTCATTTTCACCATTTTCCCATGGGGAAACTGAGGCTTGGAGAGAAAGTTTCTTGCCCCAGGTTTCCATGAGACACATTTATATAACTCATCTGAGGTTGAAACCTAGTGAGAAGAACTGCCTATTAATTAGCTTATTGTTACTCAGAGTGTGGCCTTCCAACTGCTTTTTAAGAGTCCCCAAAGTGATGAGGACAGAAGTTGAAAGTAAGCATTTAGAAGCATTTCTAGCAATTTGACAGTAGTTTTCTGTTTCTAAGATTGGATGTTGTGTGTCTTTTTTAAAAAACTAATTCATTTTTCTAATAATTCATTGTTATTTTACAAAAGCGTCAGTTCCTGATGAAAATATTTTTCAAAAGACTGGTCCTTGGCCAGGCATGCACTTTGGAAGAATAACTTGAGCCCAGGAGTTCGAGACCAGCCTGGGCAACATGGCGAGACCCCCATATCTACAAAAAAAAATGTTAAAAATTAGCCAGCCAGACATGGCGGTGCGTGCTTATAGTCCCAGCTTCTCTGGAGGCAGAGATGGGAGGATTGTTTGAGCCCAGGAGGTCAAGGCTGCAGTGAGCTGTGATTGCACTACTGCACTCCAGCCTGGGTGATAGAGCAAGACTCTGTCGCAAAAAAACAAAAAACAAAAAAAAAACGCTGGTCCTTCACATGGATAAGTTTGAGAACCTCCAATCTGGCTTACATAGCAGGATTCATTTATCCATGTTTCCCCAAAAGTGTGGGTTATAGTGAACTGACTTAATAAAAAATATTAAATAAATAACACAGGTGGTATGAGAAGATGACAAAAATCATGAATCTTATACCAGAATGCTTGAAGTTTGGGAAACCTTGCTTATCTTATCAACTCATTTCTATCTGTTATTACCTAATTCAAAGCAAGATTTTGGATAAATAGAATATAGAGATGAAGAAAGGGAAAAGGTGGGTTGGTGGCCATCATAGAACACTGCCCTTGTGAAACAACATAATTAAGGGCCCTGAACACGAGAGAAGTTCGCACCCAGGGAGGTCAGCTGTCAAAATAAATTTTGAGGCAGAACAGGAGGCTATTGAAGGTTGCTGACCCAAAACTGTTAAGAGATCCAGTGTGACACATCACTTAACCTCTCTAGGCCTCAGAGTTTTTTCATCCTTAAAATGAAGACAGCAGGTAATGTTAAGAGCTCTTTCCAGGACATCCAAAGTATGTTAAGTTGAAAACAAACAAGTTGCAGAACAATAGAGGAGAATCCCATTAGCAAAAGCAAACTGTGTATGCAGAGAGCATTTCTGGAAGGACAGCAGAGAAACTTTTAACAAGCATGCTTCAGTGGTGTGTTGGGGCTGGATGGGGAGGGGCATTTTAGAGCCCACATTTATCCTTCTATCAGCTTGTAGGGAAGGCTCTTGACTGCCAGGGTTTGAATCCCAGCATCTCCTCAACTAACTAGGTGCCTGGGGCAAATGATTTAAACTCCCTATACCTCAGTTTCCTTGTCTGTAAAATGGAAATAATAACTCACAGGGTTGATAAGGGCTAAATGAAGTAATACACATAAGGTGCTGAAAACAGTGCCTGGCACAGAGTAAAAGCTGTATATGTTAACTATTATTATCATAAGCAAGTAATACTTCATCATTTAGTTATTTCAAGATGCTTCCAACTTTACCACTGCAATTCTGGTTAGCCTACTTCAGGGTTTTTCTGAGTTCTTCCTTTGCCTCTAACTCTGTTAATAAAAGGCTGAGTTAGGCCCGGAGCAGTAGCTCGTGCCTGTAAGCCCAACTACTCAGGAGGCTGAGGCAGGAGGATCACTTGAGCCCAAGAGTTCGAGGCTGTATTGCATGATGATCACACCTGTGAATAGCCACTGCACTCCAGCCTAGGCAACATAATGAGACTCTGTCTCTAAAAAAAAATTGTTTTTTAAAGGCTGGGTAAGGTATTGAGCCATACATTTCCCCAGCTTTTCCTCCTGTGGCCCTAACTGGCAAATCTGAAATATATCCCTGTCAGAAGGGCTGGGGCCAGCCTAGAAAGGACCTGTGGGTTTGGGGCAGCCAGACTCTCCCTGAGGCAGACAAGACCTAGCCAGTTTCCAAGTGTGATAGACACAGGCACACAGGCAGGTGCCTACATCTAAGTCCATTTGCTGGTCTCTTAGTGTCCCCAACTCCCTGAAGGAACAAGATCCCAATTTCATAGTAGGTAGGGATCTTTCCTAGGAATTCTGGAAATATAAGAAAATAATCAAACATGTTAAAGCAGCATTTTTGTCCATTCTGCAATTTCCATGAGCTAAGCTTTCATCAGAATTAAACATCAGAAACACCTCATGCCAACAGGACATGAGGGAACTTTTGAAGTAATGAAAATATTCTATATCTTGATTGTGACGGTGGTTTCACAACTGTATATGTTTGTCAAAACTCATAGAGCTGTAACTAAAAAGGGTGATTTCACTATATGTAAATTACACCTTAATAAATCTGACTTAAAAAGAGAAAAAAAGCATCTTTGGCAATATACACAGAGGGAATTATTTTCTAGAACTTTAGTGGGTTTAAAAAACATACAGCTGACTCTTTTTGCTAGAGACAGTTTTTCCCTTGCACTGGGGTAGTTCTAAAAGATGGGAAAAGGAAGTTATTCTTCAGGGTACCCTCTAGTGAATGACGCCTGGTAATGTCCTGCAGAATCCTCCCAGACTTAAAATTCTTTTCTCGTGTCTAGTCATCTCACCCTAACCTGGCCCTGTTAGTTTCAGTCAGATTGTGGTCTGAATTTTCAGAGACTTTAATCAAGGACTGACTCTTCCTCCCTTAAAAATGAACATAATTTATTGCTGCATCTGCTTCCAAACGTCTGGATCTTAAAAAGAAAGATATGGGGTCTAAAACTTGTCGAGAATTTACAACCTATCACCAAGAACCTTAACAACAAGCTTCCTGTACCCAACCTTTCCCAGCCGAGTGTTACAATGCATGATTTTAACCCAAGAGATGACTACTTGTTTGTATGGCTCCTTTTCAGGCCAATACAGAGAAGCCTACCTTGAATAAGACAGAGCAGGCTGGGAGAAATGCTCTCCTTTCTGATATCAGCAAAGGGAAGAAACTAAAGAAGACGGTCACCAATGACAGAAGTGCACCAATATTGGACAGTAAGTGAAAAAAGGCTATCTACCATGGAGAGGAACAGTTTATGGCCTAATAATCAACCCTACCCTCACCCCTCAATTTTTATTTTATTATTATTTTTTGGTTAACAACAGCTGCAAAGCTAGCAAAATAAGGGACTGTATCACTCCCTGTAGGCCGCAGCTTTGGCTTGGGTTCCCCTCTAATGCTGCAAGAAGCCAGTATAATAATTCTTTGTCCAAGACGTACACAGCAGCAATTCTCTGCATTATTCACAACACTTTCTGGAGATTAACCCATTGCTCCTGGCACCACAGATGAGGAGGCAGCATAAAATATGGAAAGAGCCCTAGCCTTGGAATCAAAAGCTGTGGGTTCAAGACCTGGCACATCCATCCTGTACCATCTCCAAGCCTTGTTGTCTTCATTTTAAAATGGAGATGATAATACATGTTCTATTGACCTCACAAGTTTGTCATGAGCTTCAAATGAGATAATGCCTGTAAAATGTTTTGTTGTCTGGAAAGTGTAATTCAAGTGTAAGATACAATTATTAGGAGCTTAGAGAGAAAGAAAATGAGGTCACAACTTCACTTATCAACCCACCTAAGTCTGAGGTACTTTCTGGAACAAGGCTACTTATTAACATTTACAACAGGACAAAAAATAATCCATGACTAGAATTCTACTGGCAATTAATAAGTAGATCTTAAGGCTGTCTCCTCACATTCCTAGAGCCTTCCTTTGCCTGCCAGATGTCCCCAAGATTCATCCTAGACTACAGATCCCATTTGGATGGAACAGGAAATAGACTGACCTTCCAAAATCACCAGATGGAGCTTTGTCAACAAGTGAATAATGAGGCAGAATCTTTGCAAAGTAAAGGATTAGAAGTGCTTCGGGGAACTTTCTGGGAGAAATGCCTAATGAGTAGAGAAGGAAGAAGAAGGATCAGAGTTAGATGGACTACTGGTTTGGGAGGAAAAAGGAAAAGTGAAAGACCTAGATAAGGCCTTTGAATGTTGTTCTGTTACCGGGCAAAGTGCTGCGAGTGAGAATGCACTGCTTTCAAAAAGGAACTATGGCCGGGCGCAGTGGCTCACACCTGTAATTCCAGCACTTTTAGAGGCTGAGGTGGGTGGATCACTTGAGGCCAGGAGTTCAAGACCAGCCTTGACAACATTGTAAAACCCCATCTCTACTAAAAATACAAAAATTAGCCAGGTGTGGTGGCACATGCCTGTAGTCCCAGCTACTCGGGAGGCTGAGGCACAAGAATCACTTGAACCAAGGAGGTGGAGGTTACGGTGAGCTGAGATTGTGCCACTGCACTCCAGCCTGGGCAACAGAGCAAGACTCTGTCTCAAAAAAAAAAAAAAAAGGAACTAAGGTATTTAACTCTTGACACAGTCTGACTTGTAAGTCAAAATGCCCACAAAACGAATGTGGTTATAATATATTCCCTCTAATCCCTCAGCCCTCCAAGCCCTCCAATAGCCATCTGAATCATGGTCCCTGGTATGAGGCCAGAGGAGCTGACCTCTAGGACAGAGGCCTGTGGTTCTCCTCACTGCAAGAGGGAGCCTAGGGCTCTGTTGAAGGAGGCTGGACAGTCTAGACCTATTCCTGAATCCAGTAGTGGAAACCTTGAAGAATTGTATTCTTCAATGTCCACTTCTCTCATTTAATGGAAATAGTGTTAGTCCTTCTCTCTTCCATGATGTTTAATAATGTGCTTTCCTTGATGGAAGGAAGATACAGTCCAGTGCAGGCCCTTGTCCACACACTCAACTGGACACCTATACTGCTGTCACAAGCTCTTTGCAAGCAGCAGTGTTTATCCACAGTTTTGTATCTGTTTGCATGTGAAACCTCCCTGGGCTGTATGTCAAAATGTTGACCATGGTTATGTGTGATAACTCAGCCCTGTCCTACAGTTTAATTACTGAAAAAATAATCTGAAAGCTTAATCCTCAGCTTTAGCTTCTCTTTCTGAAAGATGGACAGATGTTGCAGGTTAAGAACACTAATGGGCCAGGCACAGTGGCTCACACCTGTAATCCCAGCACTTTGGGAGGCTGAGGCAAGTTGATCACCTGAGGCTGGGATCACCTGAGGCATGGAGAAACCCCATCTCTATTAAAAATACAAAATTAGCCAGGCGTGGTGGCGCATGCCTGTAATCCCAGCTATTTGGAAGGCTGAGGCAGGAGAATCGCTTGAACCCAGGAGGCAGAGGTTGCAGTGAGCCAAGATCGTGCCATTGTACTCCAGCCTGGGCAACAAGCGTGAAACTCCATCTCAAAAAAACAAAAAAAAAGAATAGTAATGGGTGATGTCTGATAGTGCAGGAGTCCCTCTAAAGTTTCAGTACCATGTAAACGTGTCCTGTGAAGTGCAGTATTCCAAAATGTGTCATTCGTCAATGAATAGTGTTTGAATGACAAGGGCGATATTAATATTATTAGCAAAATTTTATATGGAAACAATTTTGCATACACTTCTAGAAATTGTTAGTCTTATATGATTTATCCTGTTAGGTGAAGTAATTCTTGTCAGTTATTATCAGATTATTTCTTCCACAGCAGAGCTACCATAAGCATCTCAGAAAGCTCCACATCTAGAAAAGATACAGAACTAACACAAATTTATGATAAACCTAATCCAGAAAATGGAAATAAAAATGAATAAAAGTGGAACTCAGAAAGCAGATAAAATAAGAGATTCAAAGCATATTTTCTAAAATTAAAGTAGTGTAATAAAGTTATCTGCTAAAATGTTTTAAGATATTAAAGAAAGTACTTTTCTAAGAAAAGCATACATTTATTCAGGAAACCTCAATGAGCAAGGGAAAAGATAAAAACTTTATTAAATTACTTTCTCTCCAAAAAGTTTTGGAGCCAGATTATTTTATTAGCAAATTCTTTCAAATTTTAAGAAACAGCTAATTCAAATACTGTATAAGTCATTCCCCAATATATTAAGAGATGGAAGGCTATCTAATAATTGTAATGAAATTGGCATGATCCTAATGTCAAAACTTGACAAAGGCAGCACATACAAAAAAGAAAGCTGTACATTAGTGGTTTTCAACTGAGGGTGATTTTTGCATTCCAGGGGATATGTGACAATGTCTGAAGACATTTTTAGTCACTACTTTGGGGGACAGGGAGGGCTGCTACTGACATCTAGTGGGTAGAGGCCAGGGATGCTGTAAACATTCTGTAAAGAACAGGACAGGACAGCCACCCACAAAAAAGAATTATCTGTCCCAAAATGTTTATAATTAAGAAACCCTGTTATGGACCACTTAATCATCATAGATAAGAGAACACTAAAATACCAAAAAACAAATCTAAATCAATCAGATGTTACAAGAATAATTCACCAACACCAGGGTTTATCCCCCCCCCCTTTTTTTTTTGGAGACAGGGTCTTGTCTTGTCACCCAGGCTGGAGTAATGGTATGAACACAGCTCACTGCATCCTTGACCTCCCAAGCTCAAGGGATCCTCCCACTTCAGCCTCCCAACTAGCTGGGACTACAGGCATGCACCACCACATTTGGCTCATTTTTTGTAGAGATGGGAATCTCACCATATTGCTCAGACTGGTCCTGAACTCCTGAGCTCAAGCAATCTACCCACCTTGGCCTCCCAAAGTGTTGGGATTACAGGTGTGAGCCATTGCACCTGGCCTATCCCATTTTTAATGTTAGAAAGTCTATCCATCATATCAAATAAAAAAGACCATAAAAAAGCCTCAGTAGATCTTGAATAGGCATTTGATAAAATTTCATGCTATAAGAAATTCTTGTAAACCTAAAATAGAAGGATCCATAGACTGAATATTTAGAAAGGGAAAAAACCTATTTCAAACCAATAATTCATATTAACTTTGAAATATCAGAGGGATTCTCATTAATATCAGAACATGATTGCCTTTAGAAACGTTAATAATTTACATTGTTATGGAAATTTACCCATCAAAGTAATTACTTATATAAAACAGAAATAAGACATACAACTCTTAGAGAAGAGGAGGCTTTAAACCGTCATTATTTGAAGACCATGTGCGTACTAGAAAATGCAAGATAATACATTTTTAGTAAATTTTATTTAGAAAACATAGCAAAGTGGCTTATTAGATATTAAATACAATTTCCTGGTGCCAAAAATAACCAATTACAAAATATAACAGGAAAAACATCCCTTTCACAATTTCAGCAAACAAAAATACTTTGAAGTAACCCTAACAAAAAGCATGTGTAATATATATCATAAAAACTAAAAAACTTTGCCAAAAAATCCAGAAGACATAAATAAATGGGAAAATATACCACATCTCCAAATGGAAAGTCTAAATATCATAAAAGTATCAGTTCTCCCAGATTAATTTGTAGATTTCATATACTATTTATCAAAAACTCAACATAGTTTTTTGGAAAGAGGACTTTAAATAATGTTTAAGCTCATAAATACAAACATGCATACATACATAAATTAAGAGATAATTTTTTTAAAGAGGGTATAAGCATGGCTTAAACACAACTAATTTGCACTTCTTTGGACAAATACCATTGCATTAGTATCAGTTTTCTATGCCTTTCAGAGTGATAAAATACTGTGGCTCAAAGACAATGGAAAGTAACCCAGAAGACTAGACAGAATACTCAGTAATCTTTTTGTTTGTTTGTTTGCCTCCCATCAAAATCTTTCACAATTTTTTGCAGATAAATTCAAAATAAAACAAGATCTTTATACCCTCTCAAATTGCAAAAAATGTTTAAATTACTAAAGCCTACTATTGGGCTTCATGATATTAAAAAATTAATAGCAATCTAAAGGGCCATCAAATGAATAGTTAAATAAATTTTAATGTAATACATTCATGTTCTACAATACAATACAATCCTTTAAACTTATGTTTTCAAAGAGTATGAAACAAGAAGTGCTAACAAAGTGTTAAATGAAAAAAGCAGGCTTAATACTGCTTAGTTAATTTGTTCTTAATTTTAAGAAAAAACACATAAAATGAAAAATACTGATGGGAAAAAGTATAACTCAATTGTGGATATTTGCTTAGTGTTTTTTTTTTTTTTTTTTTTGCTGGAATGCAGTGGTGCAATCATAGCTCACTGCAGCCTCAGTGGGTTCAATTGATCCTCTCACTCAGCCTCTTAAGTAGCTGGGACTACAGGTGTGCACCACCATGCCTGGCTACATTTTGTTGTTGTTTATTTTCGTAGAGACGAGGTCTCACTTTGTTGCCCAGGGTGGTCTCAAACTTCTGGGGCCCAAGCTATCCTCCAGTCTCAGCCTCCCAAAGTGCTGGTATTATAGGTGTGAGCCACTGTGCCCAGCCTGGATATTTGTATATTTGTGAAATTATGAGATATTTTATTTTCTTCTCTTTTTAACTCTTTCCTTTCTTCTCACCTTTTATGGCATCTCCTCCTCCCTTGCGACCCTCTTTCTTTGAAGATCCTTTTTACTGAGACAGGGTCTTACTGTCACCCAGGCTGGAGTGCAGTGGCACAGTCTTGGCTCCCTGCAGTCTTGACCTCCCAGGCTCAAGCGATCCTCCCACCTCAGCCTCCCAAAGTGCTGAGATTACATGTGTGAGCCACTGCGCCCAGCCTGAAGATCCTTCTATTTGCCAAATCTTAGGATACGGAACAAACAGATACTGACCCATGTGGCAGCCAGTCAAGTGGGGAGTGTGGGGACAAATCATCCTTTATTTTCGTTTCTTCCACCACTGGGCCTGGGACTGCCTGGAGCAGGCAGTTCTGACTGAGCTGAGGGAACTCTTAAAATCCTGCATTTTAATGAAGAAATCCCAGTTGTCCGCTGGAGGCCGAGAGCCGGCCAGCTCCCTGTTGTACTGTTGTTTTATGGTTTACCTGGGCCAGACCAGGGGGCATAGTCTGTCGGGTGTTTCTTCTTCTGCAGAACCTAAAGGAGCTGGTGCTGGAGGCGGTGGTGGTGGCTTTGGTGGAGGCGGCGGATTTGGCGGAGGAGGTGGTGGCGGAGGCGGTGGAAGTTTTGGAGGGGGCGGACCTCCAGGTCTGGGAGGATTGTTCCAGGCTGGAATGCCGAAGCTGAGATCCACGGCCAACAGGGATAATGGTAAGGAGAGTTTCCCTGTGTCTGAGTGACTGAAGACAAGGCAGAGTTTGGCAGTTTGGAGGCTGGTCATAGCCTCTAAGGCTCTTCGCCCTTATTAAAATATTGTACATTGTTTGAAATATTACCACTATTTTATAAGAGACTCAATTTAGGCTTTATTATTATTATTAACCAGGATCAGACAGCTACACAGAACTATGAAATTTTCACCCAGTGTCTTTGGGGGTAACCTGTACTTTTTTTTTTTTTTTTTTTTTTTTTACTTTTCTAAAGGGTTAGCTGGAGTGGGAAGAAAAGGGAGGAGCAAATAGAACTTGCTGGCCCTGGAAATCTGCCTGGTGACCTGACAGATTCAGCTTTCTTTGTGAGGTAGCCCAGCTGTCTAGTAGAGTAAATACTTGTGAGCCGCTTTTCAAACACGATGGAGCACGTCTTGTGGAATATGATTACAAATCTCACTAAATCTGAAAAAGTGTTTTGCATGACAAATATTTGGTATTTCAGTGCCAGTGGTTCTCAGGAGTCTCTGCAGGGAGCCATGGACATGAGTCCTTCAGGATTGTCTATGAATCTGATGGTAGAGAAAAACTGAACTTGCTCATGAATGCCTAGATAAAAAACTTTGCAGAGGGCATGAGGCTCTCTCCCAACTACTACAGAAACTCAAGAAATTTTCCCATAAAACTGCTTTTGTAATGTTGATCATGTTATAATAATTTTCGTTTTTAGACCTTTTATAAGATGTCCTCTGGGAAAGAATGAAACTCTCACATTTACATGAATATGGAATCACTGAATCCTCAGGGTTAGCCTACTGTTTTATCACTGAATGGTCCAAATCTAGAGAGAAACTCAATCACATGAGAGGTTCTATCTTGCCAGACCACCATTTAAATTTGAATTTAAATTTATTTAAAACGCACCAAAAGGATTTAAGGCAGCTGATAAATGTATACATTTAGTACTTTAACAACAGGTGAAGAAATTAAGGCAAAAGACAAAGAAAAATAAAATAATAAAATGGGCCAGGCATGGTGGCTCACACCTATAATTCCAGCACTTTCAGAGGTCAAGGCGGGCAGATGGCTGAAGCCCAAAAATTCAAGAACAGCCTGGGCAACATGGCAAAATCCTGTCTCTACTAAAAAAAACAAAAAGTTAGTGGGCATGGTGGCTCTTGCCTGTAGTCGCAGCTACCCAGGAGGCGGAGGTGGGAGGATTGCCTGAGCCCAGGAAGTTGAAGCTGCAATGAGCCGTGATTGCACCACTGCACTCCAGCCTGGGCAACAGAGGAGACCCTGTCTCAAAAAAAAAAAAAGAAGAAGAAAGTTCTCTCTTAAGTTCATGATACTCCACTGCATACATCTGTCCAAATGCTTCTTCCTGTGCCTTAGATAAAATCGGAACCCCTTCTGTCCTGCAGGGCTCCTTGTGACTAACCCCTGCTGGCCACTCAGGCTCCACTTCCCATGGATCTCTCCCATTCTCACTGTGCCCCGGGCACATGGGCCCGTTTTTGAACTTGAAGCTCTTTCCCACCTCAGGGCCTCTGCACCTGCCGGCCTGGCCAACCCTGCCTGAAGTGCTGGTCATCCTCATCTTTCCGTGGCTGACTCCTTCTTGTCAGGCCTCAGCTCACATGTCACATTCTCAGAAGAGCTGTCCCCAGCCACTCCATGTACCCTGGCCTCTCCAAGCACTCTTGATCTCATCGGCCTATTTTAGTGTCTTTTTAGTACATATAATTATCTGAGAGTATTTATTTCCTGGTTTATTGTTTATCTCCCCCCACAAGAATGTAAACTACAGGAGTGCAGAATCTTTTCTATTCTGTTTACTCCTCTGTCTCTAGTCTCTAGATTAATGGCAGGCGCATAGCAAGTGCTCAAAATTATTTGGTACACTTATTAACTCATAAATGAAGGGTAGATTTTTTTTTTTTTTTTTTTCAGAATTACCTTGAGTTCCAAGAGATTCTGGGATGGTGGTTTGAAATTTTCCATCTCTTTGGTTCCCCCTTTAGTTTCTCCCTTGTTGAACCAGAGCAGTTATAGGATTATTCTGTCCTGCCAATATTGAAGCAGAGGTTGACGTGGTACCAAAAAAAAGTTGTGTAGTTGCCTGCTTCTTTGTAGATGAATTCCATCCACTGGTGTCAACTCTTACAATTAAACTTTACTGATGGTTCTTTTTCCTTTCTTAGTTTTTTCTTATTGCAGTCATAACTCTTTCCTTATAATTTCCCCTTACATTTTTCCACTTTTTTTGGGGGCATTTCTCTTCATAGGGACTAGATAAGCCCTCACATTTGGAGATTTACATTGGGATAATTAATTTTTTCACCTAAGACAGCTGACTTAGTTTCAAAACTGAGAGGTACAAGGGCTGGGAGACAGAGATGGTGATGAGGAAAAATGAAAATCATGATTCTACCAATGCCATCTTGTTCTTGTCCTCTCATAATGAATAGGCATCTCACCAGAACTCTCGCCCACTTCATCCTGGCTCTTGTCTATACATAATGCTAAGAGATCTTTGCAGAATCCTTTTGAAAGCTCATAGGCTGTAGAAGTTGGGACTCGCAGGTAAATAGAGCTATGGTCGATTTTCTGCTCCCAAGAAGGACCACACAAAACCCAATTTATATAAATAATAGTTTCCTGTATTTTATAGCCGTCTGAGGAAGGGACTTCCAGTCACTGGGAACAGACTCTAGCTCTCTGATTTCTTCAGGGTTCCTGATTTCCTTACTGATGTTTGTTTTCCTGTTCTTCAGATTCTGGAGGAAGCCGACCACCATTGTTGCCTCCGGGAGGAAGATCCACATCTGCCAAACCCTTTTCACCCCCAAGTGGCCCAGGGAGGTTTCCTGTGCCTTCTGCAGGCCACAGAAGTGGTCCCCCAGAGCCTCAGAGGAACCGAATGCCGCCCCCAAGGCCCGACGTGGGCTCAAAGCCTGATAGCATTCCCCCTCCAGTACCTAGTACTCCAAGACCCATTCAATCAAGTCTGCACAACCGGGGGTCCCCACCAGTGCCCGGAGGCCCCAGGCAGCCCAGCCCCGGGCCCACTCCTCCCCCTTTCCCTGGAAACCGCGGCACTGCTTTGGGAGGAGGCTCAATACGTCAGTCCCCCTTGAGCTCCTCCTCGCCCTTCTCCAACCGGCCTCCCCTGCCGCCTACCCCCAGCAGGGCCTTGGATGACAAACCCCCTCCACCACCTCCTCCAGTGGGCAACAGGCCCTCCATCCACAGGGAAGCGGTTCCCCCTCCTCCTCCTCAGAACAACAAGCCTCCAGTGCCTTCCACTCCGCGGCCTTCCGCCTCCTCACAGGCCCCACCTCCGCCGCCACCTCCCAGCAGGCCCGGGCCGCCTCCTCTGCCTCCAAGTTCCAGCGGCAATGACGAAACCCCAAGACTCCCACAGCGGAATCTGTCCCTCAGTTCGTCCACGCCCCCGTTACCTTCGCCAGGACGTTCAGGTCCTCTTCCTCCCCCGCCCAGCGAGAGACCCCCACCTCCAGTGAGGGACCCGCCAGGCCGATCAGGTATGACAAGACGTGGGGTGAGTTGCTTCCAAAACCCAGCCTGCCCAAATGTACCAATAATCCTGTCAGTCAAGATAGTCTAACAAAAGCAGGCATAAGTAAACTCAGACTGCTTTGTGCTTTTAAGTGGCACACGACACGTGCGATCGTGACCTCGTGTAAACCCCGGAGGAAAGTGGGACCAATATTTCTGTCGGTGTTTTAGAGATGAGGACACTGAGTAGCTAATAAAGTTAAATGGTCACGAGCTAGTTAATAAAGAAGAGGCAAGAACTTTCATCTTCCATCTCTGAAGTGTACTTGCCAGTCCACTACCCTGCCTCCCTAGAGAGAATTTCGGTGGTCTTAATTGGGAAAATAAGTCCCCACCTCCCGCAGGAGGGCTCTGGTATTCCAACAAGAGGGGAAGTTCTTCAAGAGCTAATGAACTTCTCCTGTACTTCTCTCTTCATTCGCCAGACTTTGAGGCCATTTCCCTATTCATTAAAGACTAATGTTTAAAAAGTCCATTTTGCTTTTTGTAATCTCTGGTACATAAATCCCTTGGAGAATCAGATAAAGGTATAGACTATCTTTACAAAAATACTCAGGCATAAACTCAAAATTTGCCTGCTGTCACATGGCTTGAAGAGCCTGCTGAAGCCCATCTGAGACCCTTCCAATGCCCCCATCCACGGTTGAGAAACCTTGATCTGAGGGACAAACTTTCAGAGTATGAAAGGAAATGTGAGGATTGCCTAGAGTTTGCCCTCTCCGAATTATAATAGGCATTTTTAGTAGAATACACTCACTTGATGCATTTTACAGTGGTTATGGATGAACTCAGTAGAACCACCCACTTTTAAAATTTAATCTCATTGTACAGACCTTATTATGTCTGGAAATGGGGCATTTTTTTCCTTTACGCAGAGATAAGAGACCTTTGACCCTGTGACCTCAGGAACCTCATAATCACCATTCTTTAAACTTGCTCACGTACTGGAATCATCTGCGGAGCTTTAAAAACCACCAATGCCTGGGTCCCTTCCCAGAGTCTCTGGTATAATTGGTCTGGGGTGCAGACTGGGAATCAGGATATTTAAAAGCTCCCTGGTGATTATAGTGTGCAGCAGAATGTGAGAACCACACCTTGAAACCATTGTGCCATGGCCCTACCAAATGGATGAGTCAGCAGATTAAATATTCCCCAAAATATGACAGGCATTGACATATAACATTTATTATTTCTTTTGATTACGTAAGTCATACTTGCTTATTATAGAAATACTGAAAAATATAAAGAAAATTAAAATTAATCCTTCTACCACCACTATCCAGAAATAATCATTGATAACATTCTTTTAATGTGTCCTTTCAGTCTTTTTAAAATGCATATGTTTTTACAAACTTGGTATCCCACTACATATATTGTTTGCTAATTTGCTTTTTATTTAACAGTATCTCATTAATGTTTGCTGATATGATTATTCTACAGCCTGACTTGTAACAGCTACCTAATATTAAATCCTACAAATGTACCTTGATTTATTTAACCAATCCCCTCACTTGGTCATATGGGCCATCTCTAGATTTTTCCTGTTGCAGATAATGTAGTGATATATTTTTGTAGCAAAATATGTGTACACATCTCTGTATTTCCTTTGGGTTAATTCCTATAAGTGGAATATCTGGGTCAGTGAGTGCGCATAGTAAACTATGGATTTCAATAGGTACTGCCAAATTGCCTTCCAGGAATTTCCTACCAATTTACATTCCCACAAGGAGCGTATGAGAGTTCATCAAAGGCCCTGTGTATTCTGAGTTGTTTGGCTTCAGTGTTATGGGGAGTGGGCCTTGGAATCTAATAGATTTGGAGTCAGATCCTGGCTCCTCCACTCAGTCTTCTGATGAGCTTTTTAAGCTTCCAAAACCTCTGAGGCATTGTCTCCTATCCCTGTACCTCTCAGAGTTGTTATAAGAATTAAATGAGACAAGCATGTATAGTGGTTATCTTATTTCCTGGCATGTAGTTATATTCAATAAATGATCATTTCTGTTATTCTGCCAGTGGGAAATAGAAATCTGTTTTCTTTTCTATTGTGCCTGCCAGGATTTGGAGCAGGGTGCCACAAGGTTGGAGAGTTAGGAACATGAACATGACCATTTACTTTAAAAAGAAAATGAGACGAAGTTACGTAGTACAGGGCCCCATAATATTGGAAGTTGAGTTTGCATGTAGTGACAGTTGTGTGGTGGTATCACCAATGAAGTTAAAACCACAGCAAATGAGACACTTTTCCTCAATAAATCAACTCTTGCTGCCTGGGACTCCAGCAATGACAAGCAGATAGGGTAATAAATAACCACTGCCAGGTGAGGCACTGAAGACTCCTTGAGAGACCAATCAGGGCTGGGCAGTGCCTCCCACCTCTGTAAAATGTTGGAGCCAAGACTTTCTGTCAGGGATATCTGCAGTGGGCAGTTTGTTCAGTTTAAGGTTCCTAATTGGATTCTGAATCTATAGCTAATAAGATATTTATTTATAGCACCGTAAGACATTGTATTCACATAAAATGTCAGCATCTTACAAGTGGAACACACTGCTGAAGAGCAGCCATAATTACTAAGGCCATTTTGATTTACATTGGAAAATGCTCAAGTTTTTGGTTTTGTTTTTTTAATTTACTTACTACTCAAATAGCCCCTGCATTTGGAGGATAGGAAAAGCAAGATGGTTTTCTTTTGTATTATCAAAAAAAATTTCCTTGAATTTTTCTTAGAAACTTAAAAACTTATGGTTATACCATACTGCTACATTTTTTAAAAAAATGGTTTCAAGTACTTACATAGTATTTTTTATTTGCATTTTCACTAGTTTTTCCTGGCAGCAGTGCTGTGAGACAGGTGACCATCTGGCACTCTTTTACAGCTAGGAAACCAAGTTCCATAGGGTACCAGCTTGCTCAGGGTCAAGATTCACATTAGCATTTATAGCCATGGATGTTGATTAGCTGTTTGTCACTCCCTGTGTTTGTCTGCCTCCCCAAAGAGGAAGAACCAAGAAGAAACTCCTACTGCTCTCAGGATGACTGGTATTTGGTTTCCTGATGCCACTTCTGCCTGGAAACAGATCATATACATCACAGAAACATGCTTCTGTAATTAACAACAAAACTATGCATTTAAAGAACTTTGTTCTTCTGAAGACCTAAAATAATTTCATAACTATCTTATTCTTTTTAAAAAAATTCTTTCATCATGTCACAGTAATTAGTTCAATAGCTCTTTAAAGGATTATAAAATGTTTTTTTAAATATACAGTTGTCCGTGTAAACAGATTTTCACCTGTTTTCAATTTCACTGTGCCATCTCCAATCTCAGCGCTAATTCAAAGCCAAAACACCCATTTAGCTATCAGTATGCACTTGTTTTGCATATACATGTGTACACATGTGCAATTTTTGTGTTTCTGTGTGTTTACTCATTTCTCAGCCAAATATCCTAGAAAATCACCCTAATTAAAGGGCATGTGTCCAGCAAGTCCTCATCAGCTGTACACTAATGGTGACCACGGTAATGGAATGTGGATGTAAGGTTCTGCACTAAGTGTCTTTTTTTGCTCCAGGCCCCCTCCCACCACCTCCTCCAGTAAGCAGAAACGGCAGCACATCTCGGGCGCTGCCTGCTACCCCTCAGTTGCCATCCAGGAGTGGAGTAGACAGTCCCAGGAGTGGACCCAGGCCTCCCCTTCCTCCTGATAGGCCCAGTGCTGGGGCACCTCCCCCACCTCCACCATCAACATCTATTAGAAATGGCTTCCAAGACTCTCCATGTGAAGGTGAGGTGTGGTCCCAGCTCCCTGGGCTATAGGGCAGCAACTAAATGGTAAATCTGTTTGTATATGTGGTTTGCTTGTTTGCATTTAATTTCTTGTTCCATCATTATCACACTCCATTGCACTGATCTAACTATCTAACCATTCTAAGGCCCACCATGATTTCAAATTAAAAATAGTAATCCCCCTTCCCCACTTCCCAAAAAGGCGGATCATTTTTCCCTGATCTGTTCTTTGTTTGGGTCTCATTTTAGTTAACTTTCCAGAGATTCCAGGATTCTGAAAAGAATCTTTTTATAGCTTCTTATTATGTACATTTCTAAACAGTTCACTGTAGGTAAGAGGCCTGACGGCCTGCAGATACTAAGTTGCCTATCTCTGCCATTGTTATCAATGGGGAAAAAGGTGTCCCATACCTTAGCCCCCAGCTCCTAAGAGGGACTGGCTGGATCCTAATCACTCTCACTAAAACCACTTTGCTTTGATTTGCAGGCCTGTATATATGTCAGTGTACTAATTCGTGACCTTTGTAGCACTTCCAGCTTTTCTGTAAACTTCTAGGCATAAAAACTAGCACTGATGTCTGTGGTTCTCTCTCTCTTTCATTCTGTGCCTTTCGTTACGTAAGTCTTCATAGCACATTGTCTGTCACTGAAGATACTGCTTGTTTCTCTTCCCAGATGAGTGGGAAAGCAGATTCTACTTCCATCCGATTTCCGATTTGCCACCTCCAGAGCCATATGTACAAACGACCAAAAGTTATCCTAGCAAACTGGCAAGAAACGAAAGCCGGAGTGAGTATTTCTGCCAAGGTTTTTGAAGATTCACGCTTGAGTAGCCTGAGTGACACTCGGGCTATATAGAAAGTCCAGGCTTCTTGCCTGGAGTGGGGTAGAGAACCCTTTGGAGCCATCTACATTCTAGTAAATTCCCCTTCCACAGGCAGTGAGGAAATTGCAGATGCCCAGAATGCATATGAGAAACAGTTATTTTAATGTGTCATTACAAGCTCAAAATACCGTGGTTTGCTAGTATTAAATTTTATTATTTTACTTCTTTGGACATCTTCCTCTGTGTTCATCTTCCTGAGACAGCACAAGTAGAGCCATCTTCTATTCCTTCTAGTTTTGAAATTGGCATAATGTCTGATTAATTATAACAAAAACTCCCTTTAACTGCCTTCATCTTTTAAACGTATTGTAATCATAGCTTTACAGAGCATTACATGAAAATGTAAATATATCCATAATCTCTCCACATAATAGATATTTTCATTTTACCGATTCTCATCCAATTTTTTATCCATATAATTCTGTTTTTTTATGTAGTTATAATGACGATGTACAGTTTTTTGGCGGGGTTTACATAACATTGCTTAGTAAATAGTGCCCATGTTATCACATGGTTTTTATTTCAGCATATAGTAATTTACCATTACCATGGACATTTAAATTATTTCTGTTGTTCTGCTAATGTAGGTAATGCTACCATAAAGAACTAAATTGCTTTTCCTCCATTGAAGAAGAATGTCAACAAGAAAGGAAAAATAGACAAACTGGAATTTTATAACAGTAAATGTATAGGAAGTGTTACAGCTCTTTGAGAATTTGTCTAGCAGGCTTTCCAGGGTTTTGCTGGAAAGCCTCTGAAATTTACTTTTAAAAAAACACAATAGCCGGGCATGGTGGCTCACGCCTGTAATCCCAGCACTTTGGGAGGCTGAGGCAGGCGGATCACGAGGTCAGGAGTTCGAGACCAGCCTGACCAACATGGTGAAACCCCATCTCTACTAAAAATATAAAAATACAAAAATTAGCTGGGCATGGTGGTGTGCGCCTGTAATCCCAGCTACTCAGGAGGCTGAGGCAGGAGAATCACTAGAACCCGGGATGCAGAGGTTGCAGTGAGCTGAGATTGCGCCATTGCACTCCAGCCTGGGCGACAGAGCGAGACTTCATCTCAAAAAAAAAAAAAAAAAAAAAAAAAAGTATACAACGAAGAAAGAATTAGCATGAAATATGCATATGTCATCCATGAGGCTGAGGTTCGTGGCAGCCTTAGCCTCAGAGCCAAATTCCCAAACCAGAAATAGAGAAAACTTAAGCAAACAAGTCAAATATGTCACAACATCCCTAGCGATGGCCCCACTCCCTAACAGAGCACCTTACATGTACTCAAAGCCTACTGATTCTTTCCTAACACAGTTTAAAGTAATTTTTGGTTGGTTGGTTCCAAACCTTATAGGAGATTAATAACAGCTAAAGTTAAGACTGGTGAGAAGCAAAATCACTGACATGGGAGAGAAGTGACAGATGGCAGTCCCAGGTCAGAGGAGGAGACAGGAACATGGCTGTGCTGTGTGTTACAGCGCAGGACAACACCAGATGTTTCTGTTGGGTTGAATTTCTATTGGGTTAAATGGAATTAAATTAATTGAGTCAAACTGTGCTTTGTGCCTCTGTAGAAAAAGTTAAAGAGTTAGAAAATATAGGAAAATTTCCATGGACAAATGCTAGAAGAAAACAGAATACTACTGCTTAAAAGGAAAACTTTAATTCCTGAAAAGATTTGTTTATGTGGAAGACTGCATTCATAGACAATACCTAATGAAGAAGTATAGCTATAATAAAATCATTATACAAGAGTTGATGATTGAAATTTTTAGTGAAGGCCAGGCACGGTGGCTCATGCCTGTAATCCCAGCACTTTGGGAGGCTGAGGTGGGCAGATCACCTGAGGTCAGGAGTTCGAGACTAGCCTGACCAACATGGAGAAAACCTGTCTCTACTAAAAATACAAAATTAGCCGGGCATAGGGGCGCACGCCTGTAATCCCAGCTACTCAGGAGGCTGAGGCAGGAGAATTGCTTGAACTCAGGAGGTGGAGGTTGCGGTGAGCAGAAGTCGCCATTGCACTTGAGCCTGGGCAACGAGAGCGAAACTCCATCTCAAAAAAAAAAAAAGTGTTAGTGAAAAGTAAGTTTTCACATGGGACAGATATCTTTGAATGCTGTGTGTGTGTGTGTGTGTGTGTGTGTGTGTGTGTGTGTGCACCAGAAGAAGGGCTTCTGTTTGATAAGAGTACAGCCCTTCTTCCTTCTTGGGCACCAATAAATGAATTGACTTTAAGGAGTTGTTCATATAGACTCCAAATATTTTTCCTAACTTATTATTTGCTTCTTATTCTAAATATTATTTCTATTTTTAAATTGGTAATAGACCATCTTCCCTGTACCCTCTAGATCTTTAATGGAATAGCTAAGCATATATCTTCTCCCATCCTCCTTTAAGACTTGAGTAGGCAATGTAAGGACTAGAACTGTGTCCTGCTCACTATTGCACCTTCCTTGAGGGGCACAGAGCCTGAAACATAAAGGGCATTTTCAAGTATTTCTTTTTAAAAATGTTCTTATAGTCACAGGATATCTCTATGTCGCCCAGGCTGGTCTTGAGCTTCTGGCCTCAAGTAGTCCCCTGCCTTAACCTCCCAAAGCACTGGATTATAGGCATGAGCTACCATGCCTCGCCTAAAAGTAGTTTTTAAATTGGTGAATTAATTTCCACAGTCGACCAAAATTTTTTTGTAGATTTGCCTTAAATATTTCCAGCATTAGGCATGTTTAATATTTTATAATGATAATGGATCATCTAACAAAAATAAATAAGGCACCGTCGAGTACCAAGTTTTCCTCTGCTCTGCAGCAGCCTCAGCCTCCAAGCCCACAGCCTGAGAGCGCACCCAGACAGCCCTGAGCAGTACCTAATGCACTTGGAGTGCCCTCTAATTACAGCTTTGGACAAGGCCAGCCCTCATTCTACTAACAACTTGTGGTGGGTCAGTTGATGGTCAAGGCCCCATGATAGGTGTCTGGTTTACATCCAGATGAGTCTTTTCTCGGATGCCTGCCCAAGAAAATATTTGGTTGGGATGGTGAGAGGAAGAGGTGCTTCTTTCAGTATTTTCTCCTAACTCCCTTCCTTGCTCAGAAATTTGGTTCTTTCTCAGAAATCCCTAAGTGGACCAGTAGGGTCCCTATCAAGATGCCTACTGAGGAATCTGCCAGTTCCAGCCCACTGAGTCTCAGAGCAGTGGTTAGAGCAGACCTACCTGATTGACACATGCCCCAGTTAGACCTGTTCACAACATCTGAGCACCTGACCTCATGCCGAACACCTGTTAAATCCTCAACAAATGTTTGTGTAGTAAATGAATTTTTTTTTATGTGAATGGGTTTTAAGCCTAGTTACAGTGGACTGATAGCCCATGAATAGCTTGGTTTTGGTTTTTGTTTTGTTTTTGGACAGGGTCTCACTCTGTCACCCAGGCTGGAGTGCAGTGGCACAATCTTGGCTCATTGCAGCCTCGACCTCTCAGGTTCAGGTGATCCTCCCACCACAGCCTCCCGGGTAGCTAGGACTATGGGACAGGCGCACACCAACATGCCCGGCTAATTTTTGTGGAGACAGGGTTTTGCTATGTTGCCCAGACTGGTCTTGAACTCCTGAGCTCAAGCCATCGTCCCTCCTCAACCTCCCAAAGTGCTGGGGTTACAGGCGTGAGCCACTGCAACTGGGCCGTGAATAACTTTTAAAAGAACACATCGACAGAGTACTTGAAAAGGTGTTCAACATCACTAACTTTTATGAAACTGCAAATAAAACTATAGTGAGATACAACTTTACACCCATTAGAATGGCTACTGTCAGAAAAGCTTTCTAATTTTTAATTAGAAGATACCTAAATGCCCAACAAAAGGGAATTGACTAGGTAGACTGTAGTGTAGTCATATTTTGGAATGCAGACTGTCATTAATAATCTTTGCAAAGAGTAATGCCTTTGAAAGATGTTCAAACTGACTATATGATCTTATTTCTGGAAGAAAACGGGGAACTGTTTCTAAGTAAAAAATATACACATAATTGGTTATCTCTGGGTGCTGGAGGAATGGGTGAGTTCTTTCTTTTTACTCATCCATATTTTCTAAATCTATAATAAGCACACACTGTGATAAGAAGAAAATGATTTTTTTAACTGTGTGCAAGTACTTGGGAGCCAGTGATGGATCACCCACCATGATGTTTATTCAGAACATTACTTGCTTGTTTTCACCTCTCACTTCTCATCCACAACATACGCCAGTTAGCTGACAGCCCTGGTCATAGGGATGAGGTAGTGGGTACCCGTGCAACCATCCCCGAGTTTCCATGATGAGAACATCAGCTTTCTAACCAAAATTATATTTTGTCTGTTTTTTCACCAAGGTGGATCCAACCGAAGAGAAAGGGGTGCTCCACCACTCCCTCCCATCCCGAGGTGATCTTTGCCTGCTCTTCTCTACCCAAGCTCAAGAGCTGCTTCTGTTGCTATCTAAGAACTGCATACCCTCCTCCCTGCTTCTTCCCTTGTGCCCCATGTATGGGCAGGAGGAAAGGTGGGAGGGGGAGTGGGAATATGCGTGTGTGGGTGGGAATCGGTAAGAAATTCACCTAGCTTTTCATATTGTGTTTATTCTCCAGGCTATTGCTTGCTTCAGCTGCAGCCTGCCTGTGCTGGCTGCTGGGGTCGATAGGCTTTTGTCGTAATAGGCAGAGATGAATTGCATCCCAGCTTTCCACCAACCAAATTCAAACATTCACTGCTTATTTGCTACAGACTGTAATTATTAAAGCCCCTGAGAGCTGTTTTCTCCCGTTCCTTTTTCGCATGCTTGGCCTCCTCTCTGTTTCTATGAACCACAGACCACCTAAGCAAGCTGCTGAGTAAGGGCTCACTGGAAACTTGCAGTCACAGGATGTCCAATCTTTGGCAGTCCGAGCTTGGCTCTAGGACAGAGCTGTCCAATAGAAATATAATGTGAGCCCCATATACAATTTTTACATTTCTAATATATTTTAAACAAGTGAAGTTAATATGCATCCAAAATATTTCAACCTGTAATCAACATAAAATTTTAATGAGATATTTTATATTATTTTTTGGTACTGAATCTTCAAAATCCAGAGTGTATTTTACACTTACCGCACATCTCCATTCAGACTAGTCACATTTTTAAGTGCTCAGTAGCCACATGTGGCTGGTGGCTACTGGATTAGACAGCACGAGTCTGGAAGATGGAAGCTAGTGCAGAAACCTCTTGTTTAAAAAACAAAAAAGGCAAGATGGGCTTGAGCGATTCAAGAGGCAACTAAAAATAAAATTAGGACCCAGCACCTTGTTTGACACACAGTTTGACCTTCGATTTTCCTCCCTTAACTTCCTTCTTCCCTTAATATCTGTATACAAGTGTTGCTTCAAAGTACCAAGGTCAGAAATTGATTGAGTACGGTTTACTAAAGTCATGTGGAATAAAGCCATTGGAAACAAATGGAAAGCCTGTCGGGACTTCCGGGCTCAGAACCAGCTGGCTCACGCACTCCACTTGTCAGCTGGACTTCTGCCTTGTGAAATGGAAGCAGCCTTTGTTCCTTTCTGGCTGAGCAAGCTCCTGAGGCTGGGAGAGACTAGGAAGGCTTGGTAGGAGGAGAAGAAAGTCAGGAAAAGATATCAAATCAGAAACATGGAAGAAGAAGGGAACCGATTTGAGTTGGTGGGCAAAACTCTAAAAATCTAAATCTGATGCTTATGTAAGGGTTGAGCGAATTAGGGAGATTGCTAGTGGAAATTGGAGGGAATTTGTTTTGCATGATTTGTCTAGGATCTATGCAAATATAGCTCCACTAAAGGACCATAGGGAAGAGCCAGCCTTGCCTTTTCTTATATGATTTTGTTTACAAAATTTTACTGGGACTTTTAAATCTAGCTATAGAGTTGGGAAAAACTATTTCCACTTAGATATTTTACATGGTTTTGTTTAAAATTACCATTACTTGTTTTTTAAAAACACATGACCACATATGTATATGTATATCTACCTAAACATTGTATCATGGTTTCAGTATGTTATTCATGTATTACTGGGAGATGCTAACAAGAAACCAACCCAAAGAAAATTCTGAAAAATACATTTCTATTTATAGAATAAATGTTTCATTTATATAAAAGCAAAAGAACTTAGAGTTCTAATAAATGGGATGTCTAATAAATTATGAAGTTACTGATTTGAATATATTATATTTTTATAACTTCCTTGCCAAAGTCCTGATTTAGTACATTAGAGAACCTGTGTTTCCTCTCTCCTCTACCATTCATCTCTCTTCCATACAGTCATTTGGGCTTTTTACTCAAAGAGAATCAAGAAATAATAAGGTATAACAAGCTTGGCAAAGTGTTGGCTTTTTAAAAAAAAATTTGTTTAATCTCTAGCAGTTTGGTAATTTAGCAGCATCATTTATTTGGGATTCTTTTATCTGATTTCAACAGCGAAAAACATCCCTATGATAAAGCCTAATGACCCATTTCACAAAAGATGGAATTTGCCCTTCCTAGAAAATATGACGGAGAAAAGTCTGACTCAGAGAAAGTGGGTCTGAATTTTATAAGGGGTAGTAAGAATTGGACAATTCCTTTGCATATCTGAACTTGGCAGGTACCGTTCTAAATTTGGAACAGGGTGATAGCTCAAAGTTGCCATTCATGCAGAATAGATTGTTTTAGAATGTAGTGTTTAAGTGAATGTTTCATTAATACACCTACACCCTTTCTTTGAAAGTTTGCAACCTAATTGCATCTAAAACTATGAATAAGTTCTGTGGTAAAATCTTAAACTATGGAAAATTACAAAAATGAATTTTTCTTCCCTGAAATCAGAGCTTACATGTGTGTTTTTTTCATAACATTTTCAGATAAATGTATTCAACATGTAATACAGTATTTTAACATTCACCTCTTAGTTTATATTGAAATGTATTACAGTATTAAAACTCAGTGTTCAGTATTTATTTCACTATGCATTTTATTTAGTAAAAGCCAGGAGAAATGTTTAATCCAATGGTGCCTTACTTTGTGATTTAAAAGAAGTCAACTTTTTTTTATGTCTAAGTAGTAGATTATTTGCATATTTGTAAAAACTGTTAGGTCTTTATATTTTAAAGTGTAATACCAGTTTTGTTATTTTAGTAGCAGAAATGGGATGATTGTTAAAGTTCCCCAAAAATGTTGGCATGAAATTAATTTTTCCCTCCTTATAGTCAAGGACCGTAGAGGAAGAAAAACTTTTTTTTCATACCATGCACTATGTAAACAGACACATTTTGCTATCTGTGTCATCAGGATAGTGTAAGTGGTAGGGCAGAGACTACCCTAGACATCTGCATCTTTGTAAGTTAGCCAGACAATAAAGAAAAGCAGAATGATATGGTGTCAACTGGTGGTTTTTCTTTTAAGTATTGTTTATGTAAATATAAACAAAAAAACAAGTGTCTGTTTTCGGTTTTAAACTGTGGAAAAGAAAGACAAACAAAAAAAGGTTTGTATAAGTAAGTAAATATTCATTGTACCTACTTGCTAATCCCATCTTCGTTTTTTCCGAGAATCTGCATCTTAGTCAAAATCTGTTTACTTGAGGCAGATGTTTGTACTAGGAGGTAAAGATGGATGGCTGAAGCAATGGAAGATGAAATTACAAAGACTGGCATGGATACTGATAAATACAGGAAAGGCCAATGGGAATTTAGGAGCCTGATAACTTTCTTAATTATCTGCTGTATGTATACATACAGATCTCAATATAGAAGAATGGCTAAGAGCTTAGGAAGACCTGGCTCCGTGTCTTACTTGCAAGTCACTTCACTAAACCTGTTTCCTTATCTATAAGGTGAGGAACTATCTTATAGCATTAATATATGCATTAAATGAGATAATGCACTCAGCATTTAGCCTTAGTGTAAGCACTCAATAAGGAGTAGCCACTATTAGTGTGAAGTAGGAAACAAATATTTATATAATGATCCCAAATTAACTGGAGCCAAATCCACTAGAAGGGGATCTACTAGTGTACTTTTAAAGGAAAGGAGCACTAGCTCCTAGATTGAAAAAATATCCATATCAGAAATGCAAAGCAACTTCTGCATAAGGGTCACCTCACCTACTGTCCTCCCTGTACCTCCAGGCCTGGAAAATGAAATTTTACCGCGCTTCAGTCATCAGAGAAGTATTATTAGGTTCAGTATGAAATAACAGAAATTAAGAGCCAGAACCTCGCAGATAGGGCGACCTTAGAATTTATGATCCACAATGGAATATTTTTGAGAGTGGAAGGGGTGCTAATAGTTGCAGTGGCAAAGCAGGTATAAGTCTGGGTTGCCTTGGAAAATGGGGCCGTGTGGTCACCCCACTCAGAGGTCATCCAGTCCAAACGTCTGGGCTTACAGATGGGCAATTTAAGGCCCAAAATGATGTACTGATGACAGACAGTGTGACTTCTCACTGTACTGTCCCATCTTCATAGTCTTTCCTGCCTCTCTCTCTATCACTGTTTTATGTGTCTTTCACACTGGCTGGAAAGAACAGGCCAAATGAGAGGTTACAGCGTCACAGCAAAAGCCGTGCACTCACAAATCTGCGTTTGGATTCTGGCTCTGCCACTTGCTCCCTGTGAGGCCATAGACAAGTTATTTAAGTCTGAGTTCTAGCTTCCTCAATTGCAAAATGGTTACAAAGCTTAAATAATACACATCCAGAAGCTTTGTAGGTGGTTTACTGAAAAAAAATAAATTTTAAAATAAATAAGTAAATATGCAAAACTCAAGCAAGACACCTGGCATATGTTAGGCACTCAATGAAAATTAACTTCATTTCATTTCTTAATCATTTTGCCATCAAACCTAGGCCATGTTCATGACAGAATTCTCAAACGCAAAGAAGTCTTGACAAGTGCTCGCTTCGGCAGCACATATACTAAAATTGGAACGATACAGAGAAGATTAGCATGGCCCCTGCACAAGGATGACACGCAAATTCGTGAAGCGTTCCATATTTTTAGATATACCTAATGCTAGATGACGAGTTAGTGGGTGCAGCACACCAGCATGGCACATGTATACATATGTAACTAACCTGCACATTGTGCACATGTACACTAAAACTTAAAGTATAATAATAATAAAAGAAAGAAAGAAGTCTTGACAAAATTCAGTTGCAGAATCTTTAGGAATAAAAATTGCTTTAAGTCTGGCTTCGTTTGTTCAAAGTGGAATTATTTATTTGATTCATTCATTTAATAAGTTTTTATTGAGCGCTTACTGTTTACCAGCTTCACCACAAATGACCTATTAATAACTGGTATCCCCACCGTGACTGTAGTGGTCAAGTGATCTCTGAGTGGCAGGTAAGGAGGCCAGCACCCATTCCAAACAGGCATGGGGGCAACTTCAGTCACCCAAGCCACAGAGGGCTTGCTACTAGTGGAGAAGACACATATTTTATAGGTTCTTACCCCCTTAAGTAATTTATTTGCTTTCTTTCTAATCTCAATGTCATGGTAAATTACACTCGTTTTTTAAAAATTGTTAAACCTACAGGAACCTTGAAAAAAACAGTATTTGGAAAGATTTTTGATGACCAATAAGTTATATCTTTTGGGTTTCGATTAATTTGGAAGGTAAATTCAAGGATTCCGAGTTTTCTAAACATTTCAACTAACTGAAGGTTCCCTGGGTACCTAATAGTCACCAGTTCCCTTCTCCCTTGTCTTCCCCCAGTCTCACTTCCCTGCAGCCCGAACACTTGGCATTTAATGTCTATGTCGAGTTACATTTAGCATGTACGTGTTTCTCATACTGGTAAATGTTTAGAAATGTCCCACTCATCAACGTTATAGCACAAGTACCTTTGTCTTAAAATGTTGCTTCCATTATTACACAGGTGCATTTATAAGAAGCTAATTAAGCTGAAGCTGTGGGATCCCCCAGTTGCAAGGGGGGGGCTTCTAACTATTTATTATTTTTTTTATTTTAAAGGGTCTCATTCTGTCACCCAGGCTGGAGTGCAGTGGCATTATCATAGCTCGCTGCAGCCTCAGATTCCTGAGTTCAAGCAATCCTCCTGCCTCAGCCTCCTGAGTCACTGGGACTGACTACAGGTGCGCAACCACGCCTGGCTAATTTTTAATTTTTTTTTTGTAAAGAGGGGTGGTCTCGCCATATTGCCCAGGCTAGTCTCAAATTCCTGGCCTCGAGCGAGGCTCCCACCTCAGCCTCCTAATGTGCAAGGGTTACAGGTGTGAGACACTGTGCCTGGCTGGGGCTTCAAGTTAAATACTCATTTTCATATCCAGTTTTTTATTTATGATTTTATATTATCTTTCTTAAATAGGACAACTTATATTGTCTAAAGCTTCAGACATCACAAAACCTGGACCTGCCCTTGCAATTCTGCCTTGCTCAACTTCTGGTGGAGAACTCAACCAAAACAAATGTCTTAAAAACTTTAAGCCACCAGCTTCCTGTGAGTGACAGATATAAGAGAGCCAAAGTGTTTGCCTCCTTCATACTCCCTGAGTGACCTGTAAATGTCTCTAAAATAACATGGTCATTGCATTGCCCACATTGCATTAGAGTCAAAAGCCCCAGAACATGACCTATCTAAGAAAATACCTTTGAGGTCCCTGGAAAACAAGTCCAGCCATTATTAGACGTTGCGCTCAAATTCAGCTTAAATTTTGGCCAGGAAGATGCCTACCAGAACACCTGGAATATCCATCATGGACTTAACATAAACGTTTTAGTCATAGGGACTCCCACCCTTTTCCTGTTTTCTGTCTGCCTTGGTAAGTTAAAGGTCACACATCAAAATGCTATCTATTTCAGATCAGTTCCAGAAACAAATAGCAAATAATTGGAAAAACCCACATGATTTAATGGAGCTGTTGTACTCCCTGATATTTATTTGTACATTTACTTATTCAAATCATCAACAAACAGTAGTTGAGGAACTATAATTTATTAAGCACTAGGAATATAAAGATATACATAATACAATAGGAAGTTTTTAAATACTAGACCCAGAACCAAGTGTGAGTTTAAATTCTACATCTAACAAAAACTTCAGCTAGTAGGTACAACCCAACCCCATCCTACCACTGGTTCTGGAATGCACCTCATCACGGACATAGGGGTGTTTGGCTGGCTGTGTGCATGCAAGGAAAATTCCTACTCATGCTTGCTCCTTTGAAATTTACTCTTGGAGCAAAAGCATGGACAGTCCCAAAGGAGGCCACCATGGGAAAATGAAAAAACATCTAACACAGTAATGAAAACAGTAATTTTATACCATCAAGACACGCTACCATGGCCAGGCACAGTGGCTCACACCTGTATTCCCAAGACTTTGGGAGGCTGAGGTGGGAGGATTGTTTGAGCCCTGGAATTCAAGACCAGCCTGGACAACATAGCCAGACCCTGTCTCAAATAAATTTTAAAAATTAGCCGGGCATGGTGGCATGTGCCTATACTCCTAGCTACTCAGGAGGCTGAGGCAGGAGGATCACTTGAGCCCAGGAGTTTGAGGTTGCAATGAGCTATGATCCTTCCACTGCACTCCAGCCTGGGTGCCAGAGACCCCATCTCTTAAAACAATAAAAAAATTTTAAAAAGAAGACACTCTGCCTAATTTATGTATCTAAATGACAACACATATATTGTCTTTCTTTTTCATATAACCACCACCAATACTACAATTTGAGCTAGGCTCTTTACAAATATTATTGCCAATCTTTGTATCATTATACATAGAGAAATCAAAGCCTGAGTGGATTAGAAATTTGCCTCAGCCACTTGCCTTAAGTGGATTGAGAATTCAAACTCAAAGCTGCCTGATCAAATTTGAATGGGGAGTAATATCATTGTCAACTTTTCATTTGTCAGTTTAAAAAAATACCGATATTTCCTATAAGTAAGAACCTTAGTGAGCCAAGACAATGGAAGACCTCATTTGAGAATGAGGCAGTTGGCTCAACTGAATAAACATAGCTTCCTGGAAAGCTTGCTCCGTTGTTCTCACTTTCCTCATTGGACTGTGGACTGGCTCTGCGTTTACCACCTGGGACACATTGCTTCTTGGATGTGATCCAACTTCTTTTGGTTCTTTGCAGTTTAGGGGGTGGTTATAATCCCTGCCTTGAAGTTTTAAAAAGGATATTATATAAATTTGCTTTTCAGCTCATCTTATCAGATACCTGCTACCTTTTAAGGTGATCTCAGAGAAGCCAGAAGTCATTTCATTAAGCAGTTACAGGTTATAGGCAATCCCCATGTCAGAATCAAACTGCAGTGTGCCTAATTTGCTTTCCTGTGAATCTCCCTTCCTTTGTACTGTTCATTATTTATAGGATATTTCTACCATTCCTATCATAAATTTATAGTACTAAATTTCTTTGTCACTCTCCTTGGAGTTGGAAAGCCATGTGGCTCTTTTAAATACCAAATAATAGGATTCGTTTTCGGTAATAGCCAGAAGTAAACCTTGTGTTCTTTGCCTCATCATACTACCTAACACTCAGTAAAGCAAAAAGACAATCATATTCAACAAAATTGAAAAGAGTGGCTCCACAGTTTTCAGGCACTTTTACATACCTTATGTCATTTGTACCCCACAGCAGCCCTCAGAAAGAGGAAGGAGGAAGAAACTGATCCCCATGTCACAGGTGCAGGGCTAAGGCCTGAGAGAGGAAGTAACTTAAGGCCTCACAGCTGTTGGGCTTACACGCCAAGACTAAATTCCTCTCTGACTCTTTCAGTCACATTCTTTTCATCGCATTTCTGTCCTTATTGTCTTCATTCATTTGACAAATATTATTGCGCATCTTCTCACAACAGAGATGGCGTGAGGTAAGCCCAGCTGAGGATATGCAGGTCAGTACTGCAAAATGCCTGTATCTCAGGAAGCCTGTGGTCTTTGGGCGGGGCTGAGGCAAGGACATGAGAAACTCTAGAACTAGGCAGAGTACATTAATTGTTATTCAAAGTCCAGATACAATGCATCAGGAGGATCCAAAGAAGGTACAACACCTGTGAAAGGGGTTGAGCCTCACTGCTTCACCCTCACAGGCACTGCTCTACCCTGCTGATTTAGACTTGCAGTGTCTCTCAGAAGGAAAGAATCACCTGGAGTGCTTGTTAAATGCTGATTCCTGGGCTCCACCTCAGACCTACCAAAATTAGAATCTCTTGGAACCCAGGGAATTTGTATTTTTCACAAATTTCAAGGTCATTCTGATTCACATTCAGATTTCAGAAGCACCACTCTAAAGATTTTGCCCTTGCACTGAGCCTCTAAAACAATGTATTCATAAGCCTGGAACCTGGACTAAAAAATAAAACAAAAAAAGTATTAAAATATATAGCATATATGAAATAATGTGGATGAGTCCATCTCCATAGACGATGGAGCCTGCATCCATTTTATTTTTATTTTTATTTATTTATGTATTTTTGAGACAAAGTCTCTCTGTGTCGCCCAGGCTGGAGTGCAGTGATGCAATCTGGGATCACTGCAACCTCCGCCTGCTGGGTTCAAGCAATTCTCCTGCCTCATCCTCCTGAGTAGCTGAGATTACAGGTACATGCCACCACACCTGGCTAATTTTTGTATTTTTAGTAGAAGCAGGGTTTCACCATGTTGGGCAGGCTGGGCTCGAACTCCTGACCTCAAATGATCCACCCGCCTTGGCCTCTCAAAGTGGTGGGATTACAGGCATGACCCACCAAACCCAGCCAAGCCTGCATAAATTAAAACAAAAAAGAATATATGAAATAATACGAAGATTAAATCACCAAGATGGTGTTCACTTTTTGTCATACTGATTCACTTCTTTTAACACTGTCCCATGTGTGCTGATTCATTAGAATGCTATTGTCTCGAATATGCATTCCTTCAAAAATGTTTCTATTAGGTAAACCTTGAGGACATTATGCTAAGTGAAATAAGCCATTCAAGAAAAGACAAATACTGAGTGATTCCTTTTTTTTTTTTTTAATAACAGAGATGGGGATCTCACTGTGTTGCCCAGCTGGTCTCAAACTCCTGGGCTCAAGCAATCCTCCTGCCTCGGCCTCCCAAAGTGCTAGGATTACAGGTGTGAGCCACTGCACCTGCCTGGATGATTTCATTTTTATGAGCTATCCAAAGTAATCGAATTCATAGAAACAGAAAGTAAAATGGTGGTTGCCAGGGGCTAAGGGTAGGGGGGAAGTGGGAGTTGTTTAAAAGGTATAGAGTGTCAGTTTTACAAGATTAAAAAGTTTGGAGATCTGTTTCACAACAGTGTCAATATACTTAACACTATTCACCATACACTTACAAATATTTAAGATGGTGAGTTTTGTTATGTTTTTACCAGAATAAAAAGTATCTCTATATCTGTCTATCTATCTATCTGTCACCAAATTCTGATGACACTTTTCCCTCATGCTACGTGCTACCCTATCCTCTCTGCCAAAGAAAACTCCTACGGTAACAGCACTGTGCGGTCCCGGCCAGGGAGCATCAGCACTCTGTACTGAGTGTGTGTTCTACTGCGTTTCTTTCAGTGTGTTGGCAATGTGTGGCCCCTCTCCATGCCACTTTCTGGTGAGTTCTGGTAAACAATTTTGGTCCATTGTGCTGTCAAAAGGTAAATAGTGTTACTTCTGCCATAAAGAAAAATAGAAGAGTATCATGGCAGATGTTAAAAATGTTTAAGCACACTTTGGGAGGCCAAGGTGGGCAGATCACGAGGTCAGGAGTTCAAGACCAGCCTGGCCAACATGGTGAAACCTTGTCTCTACTAAAAATATAAAAAGTACCTGGGTGTGGTGGCGGGCACCTGTAATCCCAGCTACTCGGGAGGTTGAGGCAGGATAATTCCTTGAACCCAGGAGGCGGAGGTTGCAGTGAGCTGAAATCATGCCACTGCACTCCAGCCTGGGCAAAACAGCAAGACTCCGTCTGGGAAAAAGAAAAATGTTTAAGCAGCTCAAGATGATGTCAAGGAAATGAAGTCTCAGTGATAAAGGGGAAGCACCAACAGGGTGCTTCCGAGTGGTGGAAGTCCTCACATGATGAGGAGTATCATAAACACCCCTCCTACCACAGAGGTTAAACAACAACTATGACTGGTAATGGGAAGAAACTATGGCCTGGGGCACACTGTGACCTCAGGAGATTTAAAGAGAAGAGAAAACCCAATGGAGAGGAACCTGGACTCAAGAGACGTGGCCAAAACAGGCTGTTCGCTTGGGCCCCCTTTCTAGGAACACATGCCCCCTCCTCCAGCTAACAGGGAACACCTACAGCGTTGCTGGGATTGCAGCCTCCACACTTACCTATGTTTCACTTTAGCGAGGGGAGAATGAGTTACAAGATGCTGGAGCAGTGATTCTCACACCTCATCGCACCTCCTGGAAGGCTTGTTAACACAGAGTCCCGGGGGCCTGTGCCCACTGCTACAGATTCGGATTCAAGAGATCTGGGGTAACGCCTGAGAATTTGCATTTCCAACAGGTTTTTGAGTAATGCTTAATGTTGCTGGTTCTCAGACCACACTTGGCATAGCTCTGGTGCACAATCACAATGAAACAGTTTTCTTTGTATTAAATTAATATGTATGTATAGCATCTAACCTAAATACATTGTCCATAATTTGCATTATAGTTGAAGAAACTTAGCAGAGAAAAGGAGAAAACCAGTTAGTATGGTATTTTACCAAGAACATAATTATGACTTATAATTACCTAATACTCTCTCTTTGACCATTAATCATATCTATGGATCTTTTTTGTTGTTGTTTTTCCCTTGCCCACACATCATGGAGGTTGGAGTAGAATCCAAATGTTAATAAATGTTAATTATGGATTTTTAAAAATCAAACCAAAACAGCAAAAATCATGAAAAAAGTAATTCATGGAAGCTGACAAGCTTTCACCTTAATCATCTCAAGGTTAAATAATGATCAGAATTCTTTTAGTTGAAGCACTTACGTTACATCTTGATGTTTGACTATCATATAAATATAACTGTGCTATTAGGCTCTATTTTTCATTGCAGATGAAATTGATGCATCTTTGTGTGGTGCGGTTTGACATAGTAAAATTGTTACTCTCTAGGCAGGATATTCATAAAAATGTAATTATCGTCATCAGAACAGTCTTTAAGCTCCTGAGCAGAGACAGCCAGATTCATGATTGCCAGTTCTCAATCACTTCCCGTATAATAAAGAAACTTCTTAAAGCAGCCTTGGAAATCATTAATGTCTTACAGAGGGAATCTATTCTAATCAAACAACAAAAGGTGCTGGGAGATGGTGATAAGTACTCAAGTTGGCCTCCTCTGCCTGACTTTGGAAAGGATTGGACAGAGATTTAACATATTTCATTCGGTTTACTCACCAACAAGTTTTACTTTGTTTTCTTGCGTGTGTTTTTAATTTTTATTCTTTTCTTTTTTTGAGACAGAGTCTTGCTCTGTCACCCAGGCTGGAGTGCAGTGGCGCAATCTCGGCTCACTGCAAACACCGCCTCCCAGGTTCAAGCAATTCTCTGCCTCAGCCTCCCGAGTAGCTGGGATTACAGGTGCCCGTCACCATGCCTGGCTAATTTTTGTATTTTTGTATTTTTAGTAGAGAAGGTGTTCCACCATCTTGGCCAGGCTAGTCTTGAACGCCTGACCGCAGGTGATCCACCCACCTCAGCATCCCAAAGTGCTAGGATTACAGGCGTGAGCCACCACATCCAGCCGATTTTTATTCTTAAACAATCTGTATCACCAACAGGTTTTAATAGCAGTGCTGTTTGCTGGAAGAGCGCTTTGAGATCATAGCAAGACCACCTTGAGTGTAAATCAGAAACGGTTACTGACTGTAATACATTTATCATTGTTCTTCTTTTCTTTTTTTTGAACCAAAACCAAGAGGCAGCAGCCTGGTGCCCCCTGGGTTCTCCTCTCATTTTACTTCTTGAGTTCATAAACTGCTGGAGGAACAGCCCTGCAGTTGTTTCCCAGGCACCGTGCCACCTGGACAAAACATAGCAAGTGCAGTCAGTAGGATTCAGCCCCTGGTTAGTTGGAGTGTCCAGTGTTCTTAATGTCCCAAATGCTGGTTTAGTAGTATGCTTGATAAACTTAAGGATACCAGAAGCAATCACATTTCAGTGGGTTAGAGAAATAAAAGTGAAAACATGAAATCAACAGATTTTTAGATTTGAAGAAGAAAACAATATATTCAAAGGAGAAAGCAACCTTGTTTTTGATTCCCGCTGTCCTTTTCAGATTACTCAGTAGGGGAAAAGTTCTTCTCTTGCTCCAGAATGAAAATCTCCATAATCTTACAACTCGTTTTTATCACTCTTAAGTAATAAAAAGTCCTATAGTCACTCTAAGTCTCCAACAGTCTCAACTGAGAAGTTAGAATATCTAGATTTGTGTCATAATCAATTTTTTTTTTTTTTAGATGAAGTCTCGCTCTGTCGCCCGGGCTGGAGTGCAGTGGCGCTATCTCGGCTCACTGCAAGCTCCGCCTCCCGGGTTCAAGCAATTCTCCTGCCTCAGCCTCCCGAGTAGCTGGGACTACAGGCGCCTGCCACCACGCCCGGCTGTTTGTATTTTTAGTAGAGACGGGGTTTCACCAAGTTGGCCAGGATGGTCTCAATCTCCTGACCTCTTGATCTGCCCACTTCGGCCTCCCAAAGTGCTGGGATTACAGGCATGAGCCACCGCTCCTGGCCCATAATCAATTCTTAAAACCAGATTTCAAGTTGAAACTTCTCCCTTCACCTGTGTGGGGCCTTCAGCAGCCAGAAAGCCAGGTAAAGAGGGGCGGGAGGCATCTTTTCTTGTCGTCCACCTACTGTTACTGAGAGGTGACAGCGTGCTGGCAGTCCTCACAGCCCTCGCTCGCTCTCCGCACCTCCTCTGCCTGGGCTCCCACTTTGGCAGCACTTGAGGAGCCCTTCAGCCCACCGCTGCACTGTGGGAGCCCCTTTCTGGGCTGGCCAAGGCCGGAGCCGGCTCCCTAAGCTTGCGGAGAGGTGAGGAGGGAGAGGCACGGGCAGGAACCGGGGCTGCACACTGTGCTTGTGGGCCAGTGCGAGTTCCGGGTGGGTGTGGGCTCGGGCCCACTCGGAGCGGCTGCGGCCCCGGGCAGTGAGGGGCTTAGCACCTGGGCCAGCAGCTGCTGTGCTCAATTTCTCCCCGGGCCTTAGCTGCCTTCCCGCCCGGCAGGGCTCGGGACCTGCAGCCCGCCATGCCTGAGCCTCCCCCACCGGCGTCCGTGGGCTCCTGCGTGGCCAGAGCCTCTCCAACAAGCACCGCCCCCTGCTCCACGGTGCCCAGTCCCATCAACCACCCAAGGGCTGAGGAGTGCAGGCATACGGCGCGGGACTGGCAGGCAGCTCCACCTGTGGCCCAGGTGCGTGATCCACTGGGTGAAGCCAGCTGGGCTCCTGCGTGTGGTGGGGACTTGGAGAACGTTTATGTCTAGCCAAGGGATTGTAAATACACCAATCAGCACTCTGTATCTAGCTCAAGGTTTGTAAACACACCAATCAGCACCCTGTGTCTAGCTCAGGATTTGTGAATGCACCAATCCACACTGTATCTAGCTACTCTGGTGAGGACTTGGAGAACCTTTATGTCTAGCTAAGGGATTGTAAATACACCAATTGGCACTCTGTATCTAGCTCAAGGTTTGTAGACACACCAATCAGCACCCTCTGTCTAGCTCAGGGTTCGCGAATGCACCAATCGACACTCTGTATCTAGCTACTCTGGTTGGGAGGTGGAGAACCTTTGTGTCTAGCTCAGGGATTGTAAACGCACCAATCAGCACCCTGTCAAAACAGACCACTCGGCTCTCTGTAAAATGGACCAATCAGCAGGATGTGGGTGGGGCCAGATAAGACAATAAAAGCAGGCTGCCCGAGCCAACAGTGGCAACTTGTTGGGGTCCCCTTGCACACTGTGGAGGCTTTGTTCTTTCTCTGTTTGCAATAAATCTTGCTGCTGCTCACTCTTTAGGTCCACGTTGTCTTTATGAGCTGTAACACTCACCGCGAAGGTGTGCAGCTTCACTTCTGAAGCCAGCGAGACCACGAACCCACCAGGAGAAACAAACAACTCCAGACGCACCGCCTTAAGAGCTGTAACACTCACCGGGAAGGTCTGCAGCTTCACTCCTGAAGCCAGCGAGACTATGAAGCCACCGGAAAGAACGAACAACTCCAGAAACACCACCTTAAGAGCTGTAACGCTCACTGCGAAGGTCTGCAGCTTCACTCCTGAAGCCAGCGAGACTACGAACCCACCGGAAGGAATGAACAACTCCAGAAACACCACCTTAAGAGCTGTAACGCTCAGCGCGAAGGTCTGCAGCTTCACTCCTGAGCCAGCGAGACCACGAACCCACCAGAAGGAAGAAACTCCGAACACATCCGAACATCAGAAGGAACAAACTCCCGACACGCCACTTTTAAGAATTGTAACACTCACCGTGAGGGTCCGCGGCTTCATTCTTGAAGTCAGTGGGATCAAGAACCCACCAGTTCCAGACACATTACTAGCTCTCTGCCGCCATTTTACTACCATGATTTGTTCCAGGCTCAAAGCGGGAGGAGGAGGAGGGAGAAAGGGAGAAAAGCTCTTAATTGATCGTCTCAGAGGGCAGATTCTTTTTTCCTGGGCTAGGTTGTGATATTTAAAGTTACCTCTCTCCCTTGTTTGAAGCTCTCATGGGGTCTGCAGAGACACCGCCGCCTCCATGGCTGGGGTTGTTTGTTGAGGTTCCTTTGATCAGCTCTGTCTCAAAACTCTGCTGCTCCCCGCTCAGGCGTGAGAGTCCCTCTAGGTGGCCCTGTTGGACAGGAGCTAAGCCTCCTCTCAGTCTCTTCCTTTCTCTCTCTCTCTCAACCAACCCAGGCCCATCTCTTTTTCTAGGAGAGAGTCAAACACCAGTCACCAGCACCGGGCAGGGATGGGGCGAAGCCCCGCCGACGGAGGGTGGAGGGCTGGGAGGGGCTTTCAGCCGGTCCTGACTTTTTGGTTTGGAGAATGGCTCCTCCCTGTTCTGGGTGGCTCGGTCACCCTGGAGAGTCCTGCACCAGCTCTAACATTCCAGGCTTTTTCCTTGGCCGCCAGGAGAGCTGGGCCCGCCCTCCCTTCTGAGCTCCCCTCCGGCTCCTTTCGGCTCCCTGCCCGTGTGGTCCTGCACTCAGGCCCCGTTCAGAAGGTCAGCCTAAACCAGGACCGGAGGGCAACTCCTGCCCTCCAGCTTGGCACCTCAGTCATGAAGGTGGCATTTGAGTCCATCTCCTACCTTTTATGTTTTCAATTTGTGCAGGACCTGGAGGGGGAAGAGAGGTGTTATTTATTGAGCCCCCTCAGAACTTCAACATCGTCTTACCTCGAAAGTAGGCAGAGAGTGATGTCATGTGGCCACTTTTCGGATTTCCCCTTTGAAGATTTCTTATTTTTTTATGGCACCTGTCTTTGGCTTGTCATATATATTTTACCTTGGTGTCTTGGTGAGAGCTTCTTATGTAATATTCTGAAATGTGTCATATGGGAAATAAAGCTTTTAGAGTTTTCTTGAGAAGTGGTTGATTATAGCAACTACATGAGGACATATATTTATAACGGTGAAATGAAGATACTTTATTTCAGGGGAAAAATGACTTTTAAGAGGCTCTAATTTTTTTTCTTGGCTTTGCACAAACTAAATCACCCCATTTTGCTCAACCCTAATTTTGTCATTTATAAAATGAAACCTTTAGCCTAAATAATCTCTCAGGTCCCTTTCCAACTGGTACCATGAATCTGAGAGACCTGGAAAGGAAGTGGGACAACATTTCTGTTGTGAAGAAGGCAAGGCTGGTGATGTGGGCGTGAAGGTTAAAGATGCTGGCCCCTCATGACATTGGCGAACGTGGCCCTTCTTCCACCTGCTCAGCCAGAAACGCTACTGAGTGCAGACGTTTGTATACTAAGAGGTATTTGGGTGCATACGATTTAATCCTTGGCCTGATGAACTTATAAGTATGAAGGAGAAGCAAGACTGTTCACAAATTGCTAAAACAAAATATGATGCCACATTTACCCAACAAACCTAAGATTCTGTGTACAAAACATTGCAGTAGTATCACTGGAATTGTGTGTGGGCTGCTGTGAGTTCAGCGTCCTCTCAGAGCACCGTGGTTCCAAGTGGAGGACGGACCTTAAAGGGTTCCATAATCAGGACAGGTTGAAAGAATAGTGAATGCCACACAAATGCCCCCACACCCTTGACCCTGTGCCACCAAAGGCAAAACCAAAAGGCATTTCAATTGGGAAAATCGTGATGCTTGTCTCTTATTTTCTTTCTTTTATTATTATTATTTTAAGACACGATTATCATTCAGGATTCATGCTGTTTACAGTTTGACTACTACATAGAAAAATGTGTCTATAAAACACCTGGTAGTTGTAAAAAGGCTTGGGTAGGGCCCAGAAAGCCAGATACATGCATGCTATTTATTCAGCTGCCGGGAGCCATTCCCTGTCTCCATACACCCAAGGATTGTCTATCCTCTCCTAAATTTTATTTCTAATATTCTTGCTACATAGGTTAAAAAAATGAAACACAAAAAAATCAGGAAAATCAAAGCCCTGCCTCCCTGAAAAATTATGCTCAAATACAAACATTCTTCTTGGCATTTCAGGCATGTTTTGACACTGTGGACCAGGAAGGTGGTTGCAAATGCATCGATCTGGTGTGCCACACACATTAGATCTACGTGAAAGTTATCTGTAAAAGTGAGTCTACAAGCATCCCCTCAGCACCTCTGGTGTATCTGACTCACGGGGCTAAGTACCATAGAAGATACCCAAGATTCTGACATATTCTGTGCCCTGGTCACACAAGTCACAGTGTCAGAGAGAACAGTAAGCCCACTGCCTGCCCCACCACTGGTGACAGCAAGCCTGCCCCCAGGGAGTTTTGAAGTTGCTCTTTGCTCTTATCTAATCTCAAAACCTGAACCCTAACCCTGCCTTCCACCCTCCAGTGACTTTTCCAAGACAAGTAATGTTCACCTGCTTGAATGCATCACTTCATGCATCTTTAAAGGCTTTGAACTTTATTGTGATAATGGACGTTTAAATCACTTGGAATACTGATTAGGTAGGTAGCTTTTCAAAGGGAGCTAGGCTCCTGCCATACTTTGTCTAATTTTAATTGACGAAATGGAATTTCAGGCATGATCCCTGAAGAGAGGGCATTTCTACTGTAGACACATGGGGGAATTTTGCTTCTGGCAGAAAGAGAAGGGCCACAATCTAAAGTGATATCCAAAACAATGAAATGAGTGGGGAAAACATCCAAGTGGGTAGAGAAGTTGGGAGGCGTTATACTATGGTGACAGTGATCATACTTTCCTAATCAGACACCATGGCAAATGGGCTGGTCTGATCATAGGACAGATTATTTGAAATCTGGGGTGTTTGATCACCATCTTCATAGTGAATGAAGCCAGCAAGCGCCAGCAGCTGTTCAGAGTGAAAGCCCTTAACAATGAGTCTCTGTGAGTTGAGGGACCCAGCGTAGTGGGTGGGAAATCTGCTGAGGTCACTTATGAGCCACAGCTTCCTCACACAACACAAAGAAGGGTTGTTACCAGGGGCTTCCTGGAACCGGTTGCTGTCACCACCTTGTCTGCAAGGAGGAAGGTGCAATCTACTCACCAGTAAAACAATGATGTTTTGCTTCCATACAACACAATGTGGGAATGCAAAATATAAGAAGCAGGAGCAAGAACAGGGCAGATCATCAGCTATCCTCTGCTTTCTCAAGCTCTATGGCTCCCTCTTAAATAGATTTTGAACATCATACTTTTTTTCTTTTTCTTTCTTTTTTTTTTTTTTTTTTGAGACAGGGTCTCGCTCTGTTGTCCAGGCTAGAGTGCAGTGGCACCATCACAGCACACTGCAGCCTTGACCTCCCAGACTCAGGCAACCCTCCCACTTCAGCCTCCCAAGTCCCTAGGACTACAGGTGCATGCCACCACACTCGGCGAATTTTTGTATTTGTTGTAGAGATAGGGTCTTGCTATGTTGCCCAGGCTGGTCTTGAACTCCTAGACTCAAGCCATCCTCCAGCCTCGGCCTCCCAAAGTGCTAGGATTACAGGTGTAAGCCACTGCACCCAGCCCATACTTTTTTTCTTAAATCTTCATCACTCTGCTTGCTAATCTTGTACATTCAATTTGAAACTGGGGAGCTGTTTTGTTGCAAAGGAGGAGATTCAGAAATTCCAATTCTCCTCCTTACTTTAATAAGAATGTTATGTCTAGCATATCGTAATCGGAGAAAAGTCTTCCTTTATTGCCAACACTCAAAGTCAATTCTCAGTTATGTGCTTTGAGAATAATCCTTGGAAAATATTCTAATTCCACCTCCTCTCACCAACATAGAAGTTTCTAAGCCTCCATCTCCACTTTTAAGTTGTTGTGTGCTTTTTCAACTTATATCCTACCAAAAGCTGAGTTTATTTAATATATGACATCATAATACGTTACTTTTGATGATTCAATGCTTTGTGCAATCTCAATCATAGTTTTAGCTCTATTAGGGTCATCAAGGAAGAGTTCAGTTTTATGAAAAACTCAAGGTCAGGTTCCATTGGCTTCTTCTCTCCATCAAAGCTTTAAATATATAGTAAACAGAAACATAGAATAGATTTATTTGTATTTAATCACTGTGTCTGCTTGGTTGTTTGCAGCTGCAAGTAATCAACTAAAGTAGATTAAATTCATAATCCCCTAGAATAAGAAGTGTGGAGGTAGGGCATTTGCAGGTTGGCTCTGCTTGCTAAGCTTGTACATTCAATCTGAAACTCGGGAACTGTTTTGTTGCAAGGGAGAAAATTCACAAATTCCAATTCTCCTATTTAATAATTCAGTGACTCAGTGTCTTACTGAGGACCTAGACTCTTTCCACATTTCAACCCATCATCCTGGGCACATCGGTTTTAATCCTAAAGCTTGCCTCTATGGTCAGAAGAGGGCCACTGCAGCTCTAATAACTTCCTAATACATCACCTGAAGGCCAAAGGACGAGAGTGTCCTCATTATGATGAGGAGAAAGAGCTCCCCAGAAAACACCCAGGCTTCAAATAGTGAGTGGCTGATCAGCCCCTATAGTGGGAGGAGGCCCTACCAGCACTTAAAACAGGACACAGCCAAAAATAGCTGCTGTAGGTGGGAACTTAGAAAACTCTATGTACATACACTGAAGGTTAATGAGCATTCTGTTTATTTCCCATGGAGACTGTCTCTGTGAAATGAACTTAGAACCAAGTAACCATTTTCTTTTTCTTTACTTTTTTTTTTTTTTTTTGAGATGGAGTTTCACTCTTGTTGCCTAGGCTGGAGTGCAGTGGCGCAATCTCAGCTCACTGCAACCTCCACCTCCCAGGTTCAAGTGATTCTCCTGCTTTAGCCTCCAGAGTAGCTGGGATTACAGGCATGCGCCACCACACCTGGCTACTTTTTGTATTTTTAGTTGAGACAGGGTTTCACCATACTGACCAGGCTGGTCTCAAACTCCTGACCTCTGGTGATCCACCCACCTTGGCCTCCCAAAGTGCTGAGATTACAGGCATGAGCCACCACACCCGGCCTCAAGTAAATCATTTTCTAATCAGTTGAAACAGTACAAAGGAGAGAGTCGGTGTGAGGAGGGGGTCTGAAGGGGTGTGTAACTTGATGGTTGGGTTGAGGGGTGATCAAAAATGAAGAAAGAAAATATTCTAGACAGTGATAATTAATTGCTGCTAACATCACAAAAAAAGAGATAAGCAAAATGCCTTCCTACGGAAGTATACAATGCCACCTATAAAGTGTTCTTGCCAAAAACACAAATCAAATCCGATTAAACCTCTAGATCTAACACCCAACCTACAGGAAGTACAGGGAAGAAAGCAACTTATTAAACACAACCATGGGGTTGTAGTCAGCAAAATCCAGAACAAATGACCTGGCTTAGTGAATAAAAGAAAAGGAGGCTGGGTGCGGTGGCTCATGCCTATAATCCCAGCACTTTGGGAGGCTGAGGTGGGCGGATCACGAGGTCAGGAGTTCGAGACCAGCCTGACCAACATGGTGAAACCCTGTCTCTACTAAAAATACAAACATTAGCCAGGCATGGTGGCGCGCGCCTGTAATCACAGCTACTCAGGAGAGTGAGGCAGGTTAATCGCTTGAACCCGGGAGGCGGAGGTTGCAGTGAGCTGAGACTGTGCCACTGCATTCCAGCCTGGGCAACAGAGCAAGACCCTGTCTCAAAAAAAAAGGAGAGGGAGCATCTTAGATTAAAATGTACTTAAGAGAAGGAGCATTTATAGATTAAAATGTTTAATGTTTGGACCCTGTTTGGATCCTGATTGAAACACAGCAATTGTAAAATGACACCTATAAAATGATTGAGGAAATTTAAACCTGACTGGATATTTGATGATATTAAGGACTTATTGTCAATATTTTTAGAAAGGATAAAGGTATTGTGGTTATGTCTTCTAAAAGAGTTAGTATTTTTTAGAGGCACATGCTGACATATTTATAGCAGAAATATGACATCTGAGATTTACGTCAAATGTCTCCAAAAAATCCAGTAGAAGTAAGGAAGTGAGGGTAGGAAATGCCTGGCTGTGAATAATAGTTGGGAAGCTGGGTGATGTGTACCTGGGCGTTCCTTATACAATTCTGTTTTTATTTATTTTGAAATAACAATTTTTATACATTTGGTTTTTTTGTTTTTGTTTTGTTTTAGAGAAAGGGTCTCACTCTGTCACCCAGGTTGGAGTGCAGTGACGCAATCATGGATCACTGCAGCCGCGAATTCCTGGGCTTGTGTGATCCTCCTGCCTCAGCCTTCTGAGTAGCTGGGACTACAGGAACATGCCACAATACTTGGCTAATTTCTAAAGTTTTTGTAGAGACAGGGTCTCACTGTGTTACCAAGGCTGGTCTCGAACTCCTGGACTCAAACAATCCTCCTGCCTTGGCCTCCCAAAGTATATTTCATTTTTTTACACAAGAGATGAGAAAAGAATAAAAATAAGAAAAGAGGGAAAGTCAGGTAAACAATCCTGTGTGACTCAGTCACCAGTTTGGGCCAATGGACTTCAGTTTGGGATTTCATGGCCCAGGGCAGAAACTGACAGTGATGTGCACCTCAGGCTCCTGGGAACAGTCCATCTGCTTCCTCCAGGTCACCCAGTCAAGGATGTCTCAAGGGAGTACTTACAGCAGCAGGCTGGAAGTGAGAACTTCTGATATCACCATCATTATTATAAGAAAATGCAGAAAAGTCTTCCTGACTATCCTATACTAAGTACCCCCAAGTAAACTTAACCCCATTGAAATAAGTGTTATAGGTTATAGAATGTTAATTCTATCCAATGAGGTCCTAAGCATAACTTTTTTTTTTTTTTTTTTTTTTTTTGGTGAGACGGAGATTTACTCTTGTTGCCCAGGCTGGAGTGCAATGGTACGATCTCAGCTCACAGCATCCTCCGCCTCCCAGGTTCAAGTGATTCTCCTGCCTCAGCTTCCCAAATAGCTGGGATTACAGGCATGTGCCACTGCGCCCGTTTAATTTTGTATTTTTAGTAGAGGTGGGGTTTCACCGTGTTGCCCAGGCTGATCTCCAACTCCTGACCTCAGGTGATCCGCCTGCCTCTGCCTCCCAAAGTCCTGGGATTACAAGTGTGAGCCACTGCGCCTGGCCTAAGCATAATTTTTTAGACAAAAATAAAAAAATCTAGTAATATTTTACTACTTGGTGCTGTTAAAGTTGGTGTCTGAAGCCCTGCAATCATTTATTCACTTTCAGTACATCCTTTGTTCCTTTTGAAAAGGTGTAAGTCAGTGCACTTAGAATCAGGAAACTTAATTTTTAGATTTTGTTTGCCTGCTATAAATGACAGCAAACTCAAAAACCAAACCTCTTAACAGTAGTGAGCCAGTTTTGTTTCAACATGACTTCAGTATCCCAGCCCTATTTAAAAATGCAAAATGCATACACACACCGCAAACAGCATAGACAGACATTATTTAAACGTTTTTTAAAATGTGAGTAATGAAGATGTCCTCCAAGCTCCAGAATGCTTGTGAAAGATCCCTGAGCACGGCCCCACTAAAGCATCTCTACAAAGGCACAAAGCTGTAGAGACATTTGGGCATTTTACTGACTACATCCAAGGGTTTCCTAGACTTCCACTTTGGTCATTTTGAAACTAGCTCAAGAAACTAGCTTGATTCTCACTTCTACCAGGATGAGAGAGAGACAAGAGCTGAGGGAAATGTGGGATGGGAATAGGCTGGCAAGAACCATAAGGGACTGAGGGAAATAATTATTATTTTTGGAAGCTTTCTACCTCTGTGATCTTCTTAGTCTCTGGCCCCTCCCTCTTCCTCCCCACCTAGGCTCACGGTGCTCTCCTGTCCTCTGGCCTCCCTGAGCCTTTCTCTAAATGTTAAATGCTCCCAAATTCTTTTGATTCCCCAAACTCTCTTCCGCCAAAACTCTAATTCTCATTTTTTCAGTGTGCTGATCTAATCTAGTAGTTAGGAAATAAATCTGATTAACCAGCTTCTAATAGACCCTCTCAGTAGCCAGTTCACAGTCCTCAGGCCTATTATCCTCATATTTTCTCTCATCAGAATGCTCAGAGAGGCCGGGCGTGGTGGCGCACACTTGTAATCCCAGCACTTTGGGAGGCCAAGGCAGGCGAATCACTTGAATTCAAGAGTTCAAGACCAGCCTAGCCAATATGGTGAAAACCTGTCTCTACTAAAAATACAAAAAATTAGCCAGGCATGGTGGCTCCTTCCTGTAGTCCCAGCTACTTAGGGGGCTAAGGCGGAAGAATTGCTTGAATCTGGGAGGTGGAGGTTGCAGTGAGCTGAGATTGTGCCACTGCACTCCAGCCTCGGCAACAGAGTGACTCCGTCTCAAAAAAATCAAGCAAACAAACAAAAAAACCCAGAATGCTCAGAGGTTGCATCTTAGAGAGGTAGGGGTTCCCATGCTTTCAATAACTGGAACAAAAGAGAGAATATAGAGAAGAAAAAAAGGTTTCAAGTGTTTCTGGTCATTATGATTTACTTTCACATAAAAAGAAATTACTAATTAAAGGTCTACCTCGGGCTAGGAACGGTGGCTCATGCCTGTAATCCCAGCACTTTGGGAGGCCAAGGCGGGCGAATCACCTGAGGTCAGGAGTTCGAGACCAGCCTTGCCAACATTGCAAAACCCTGTCTGTACTAAAAAATACAAAAATTAGCCAGGCATGGTGGCATGTGCCTATAGTCCCAGCTACTCGGGAGGCTGAGGCAGGAGAATCACTGGAACCCAGGAGGCAGAGGTTGCAGAGAGCCGAGATCGCAGAATTGCACTCCAGCCTGGGCAATGGAGTGAGACTCCATCTCAAAAAAAAAAAAAGAAAAGAAAAGAAAAGAAAAAAGTAAGGTCTCCCTCATTAAAGTGTTTGGGAATGAGAGTGGCTCAGATTACTTGAGCAAGGCACTTGGTAGGCTTTGATCTTCTCTACCTTGATGAAAATTTTCTCACAGAAAAGAAATCAAGACTCAGGCTTTATGAAGTATGCCACAATGTCCGTGTGGTTTTGATAGTGGCACAGAAGTATCTTCCCTTCTGGGAAGTCAAGGCAGCTCATGGCTTCCCTGCACTACTCTTTATGCACCTCACTGAGATAATATGGACATATTTTTCACTATCAGACTTTCAGGCAGGAGTATATTTTAGAATAGCGTATATTTTATGTATTTTAGAATAATAAATCAAACCTTACTGGTCATCAGAATCACGTGGGGACTTTTAAAAAATAAACATTTTCACTCATCTTACCCAGCCCTACTGAATCAGATTCTTAGCCAGAGAGAAAGGGCTGTAAGGGGCTGGGGTAGGAATGTTTTAAGATTCTCCACGTAATTTTAGTGATCAGTCAGGTTTGGAGCCACCGTTGAAGATACAAAGGGGCCTCCCAATACCTAAGACACCTGCTCAGAACCATAAAGAGAAGGGGAGACAAGCCTTTGGGAGCCCCAGCCTGCTCCTTCCATATCCCCCCAGTCCTGCTCCTCACCTCCCCGCAAAGAGAAGGGGAGACAAGCCTCTGGGAACCCCACCCTGCTCCTTCCCCACTTGCTCTCCCCTTCCCCCACCCCAACCCCCCAGCACAATGTTCTGTTCTCAGACCCCTGTAATCTGAGCCACCCAATTCAGATATTGTAATTCCATGAAAGCAGGCAATTCCTCTTATGAAGAAAAAAAGAAAAGAAAATATACTTATTAGGACCCTAAGTATTGAGCTTCACAAATAGCTATTTCATTTCCTAGTCACAATGTCTTTGTAAGCTCAGTATCAGCACCGTTTGTAGCTGAAGAAACTGGGGCTGAGAGGGAAATTTTTCTAGGCTCTCGAAGTTAGTCCCAGAGGGATTGGGAATCCAGTGGGGCAGGGTAAATTATTGATGTGGTAATTTGTGCCCTGTTCTTATTTCTATTGGAGACATATTGATAGAAGAAGAGGGTGCTTTCTCCCTGCGCTTCCTCTCTGGAAAGAAAACTAGCCTTTTGTTCTGAGGTTTCAGACTCTCGTATGCTCAAGTGAATGAGCTCTCAGAACTTCTGTGTGTTTTATAAGCTGTCCTGGAAAAAGTTCAACCAGGACTTTTGAAAGTTCTTGGCTTGGCCGGGCGCAATGGCTCACGCCTGTAATCCCAGCACTTTGGGAGGCTGAGGTGGGTGGATCATGAGGTCAGGAGTTCAAGACCAGCCTGACCAATATGGTGAAACCCTGTCTCTACTAAAAATACAAAAATTAGCCAGGCGTGGTGGCGTTCGCCTATAGTCCCAGCTACTCAGGAGCCTGAAGCAGGAGAATCGCTTGAACCCGGGAGGCGGAGGTTGCAGTGAGCCAAGATCATGCCACTGCAATCCAGCCTGGGTGACAGAGTGAGACTCCATCTCAAAAAAAAAAAAAAAAGAAAGTTCTTGGCTCTTCAGGAAAGAAATGGAATTATCCAGAAAGGAAAGCAATGGAAGCCACTGTTTCACAGGAGAGACAGATACGCTGCTCCTCAAAGAAGAGGGGATCCCAGAGGCAGGAAAAAGGGGTGCACATCTCTTGCTCCCAAGTGTGTGGAGCAATTCAGAGTTTTCCGCTCCACCACAGCTGCAAAAGGGCGAGGAATGTGCCACCCTCAGCCAAACCTCAGCAGTTGTCCCATCTTCAAACCTGACTCACGGGGAACTGAGAGAAAAGGAACTGACATTCACTGCACACCTGTAAGTTTCCAAGAACACTTTCCCCTGGGGCCCAGGGCGTCCTGAGAGCCCTCCCAGTGGCGTGTCAGAGCAGATGGCGGCCCTACCCAGTCTGGTTTTTCTCCTCATTTCCATCCCCCACTGCTGGCTGCACCAAGGTTTATATCTGTGTCCAGAGCCCTGGGGGGCCATGCTGGGAGATCTTAGCTATCTGCTCCTTGTGGCCATCTGCTCACCAGTTCCTGGCCTGTAATGCATCTTGTTTTTTATCAAAATAACAAACAGGATGAGTAAAAGAAACCAAACATGAAAGAGCACAAACTGTATGTTCCATTTATATGAAATTCAAAAACAGACTACACTCGCCTGTAGAGGTTCATACGCTAGTTACCTTTGGCCGGGTCTTCTATGAGACTGGAAACTCTCTATTTCTTGATCTACATGGTGATTACACAGGTGTATACATATGTAAGAATTCATTGAGCTGCAAACTTAATATTTGTGCAGTTACTGTTACGTGAATGTTACCTCCACAAAAATAAATACATCATAAAAGCGAACAAGCCAATAAACAAACACAGACACAATAACCTATAATGACTTGCTAGCTGCAGCTTGCCTGTTACTGGGGCCACTTATCCCAGCCTGCTGACTCAATCCCATCCCAATTCATAAAATGAATCTGGCTCCCTACCCCGAGAACTGCACAGGAAATTTAAAAAGCTAGAGAAGAGCATTCAGCCCCATAGTCCTCGCCCACAGGGTGCTCTGTGGCACGGTGTTTATATGCAAAGATGACAGAGCCCGGCTGCCTAGGTTCAAATCCCTGTTCTGCCACTTAATGGTTATAACCTTAAGCAGCTTACTTAAATTCTCTATTCCTCAGTTTCCTGATCTGTGTAATAGGCTTAATGATCAGGATTATACCAGATTAATCCATGTAAATTTACTCAGGAAATATCCAGTAGTATTACATGCCAAGCCTATCGTAAGAACTTTATCAATATGATCTCCTTTATCCTTGCAGCAACGCTCTGACAGATGGTGTTATCCTGATTTTGCAAGTGAAGAAACGGAAGCTCAATGAGACTAAACTTGCCTAAGGTTATGTAGTTGTCAAGGGGCAAAATCAGGATTTGAAATGAGGTCTGTCTTTTCTCTTTCTGTTAAAGGGCTTCTTTGATGCCAACCCAGACCCTCCCAACCTCTGCCTCCTCCTGGACTGGCCTGGTGCTGACCCACCATCCATCTGCATGTCTCCCACTGCCTGCCATTGCAGCAGGACCACTTGGCCCACTCTTCTGAGATGTTCCAGTCCTTCGCATTCTGTTTGAGCCCCAGGTACAGAACAACCAGTCTAAATAATGAGCAGTGATTAGCTTAAGATAGTGAGCTGAGCTCATAAGATCCTATCTCCTTCCACCCAATTTTTTTTACAATAACAAGGGGGAGTGTGTTGTTTTTAAAGATGAGATCCACTCAGCACTGGAAAATAGGAAAGGGTGCCCCTTATCAGAACATTTTTGAAATATCTGGTAGATAGAAGTTAAATAAAATTAACATTGACAAGAGTGGGAAAAGAAAACCTCACGCATCCAAAATTGGCTGCATGTTCTGAGCTCCCAGGGATTGAGGGGGGAAAAAAAAGAACAAAATTGGCTGCAAAAAATGAACCAAATGAATAATTAAAATAATGGAAAGATAACAAATCCAGACAGATTCCAAACTCAGAAGGACATTTACAATAATCAAGAATCCAGAAGAAGGCTCTGGACCAACCAACAGTATAATTTATTAAAGAGCTGTAGCCAGCACATGGGGCCCATGGCCTTCCCCTACTCCTAAGCTGGCTGAAAGAAAACATCAGTAGTGTCTGGCCTGGGGAGTGTTGTTGGGGTGCTGAGTGGGGCTTGGGAGGCGCATGCGCAAGAGGAAGTGTTAGGAGGAGGCCAAGCAGCCCTACAAGAAAAAAATGCGCAGGGTCCGCCACCAGTGTGAAACCTGCCTTTCTTCAGCATCATGGCAGGGAAGTCCTGCCCATGTGTGGTGTATTGGTTTTCTATCACCGCCATAACAAATTACCACAAACTTGGTGGCTTAAAACAACACAGATTTGCTATTTTATTGTTCTAGGTCAGAAGTCTGCCATAGGTCCCTCAGGGCTACAACCAAGGTGCCCTCAGGCCACAGGGTACATCCCTTCCTGGAGACTCTAGGGGAGGCTTTTCTGGCTGCTAGTGTCCACCCATGTTTCTTAGCTCCTGGCCCTCTTCTTCCACCTTCAAAGCCAGCAGTGTCGCACCTCTCTGACCCTTCTTTCACAGTCATCTCTTCCTCCGGCCACAGCTGGGAAAGAGTCTCTGTTTTTAAGGAATCATGTGGGTGGGCCCACCTGGATAATTTAGGATCATCTCTTCATGTTTTTTTTTTTTTTTCTTAAGAGGGAGTCTCGCTCTGTCACCCAGGCTGGAGTGCAGTGGTGCAATCTCGGCTCACTGCAGGCTCCGCCTCCCGGGTTCACGCCATTCTCCTGCCTCAGCCTCCCGAGTAGCTGGGACTACAGGCACCTGCCACCATGCCCGGCTAATTTTTTTTGTATTTTTAGTAGAGATGGGGTTTCACCGTGTTAACCAGGATGGTCTCGATCTCCTGACCTCGTGATCCGCCCGCCTCGGCCTCCCAAAGTGCTGGGATTACAGGCGTGAGCCACCGCGCCCGGCCCATCTCTTCATGTTAAGTGCCTTAATTTAATCAAATCTGTAAAGTCCCTTTTGCCACATAAGAGAACATGTGCACAGATTGTGGGGATTCAGGGCCATTATTCTGCCCCTACGTGTGGTCATTGGCTGCCTGGCAGATGACCTGCAGCCTGGTTTGGCAGCTGGAGCCCTGGCTGCTCCCCTCAGGACCTGAATCTGAGGTGATATCAGCCAAGGCAACAATGACTTGACCAGACTGTGGCCTCCTTGGTTCCTGCTGGTTTTCCAAGCCTGATTCTCGGCCTTCTGGTTAATTTCATGAGCTACCTAAAGCCTGCCAATAAATTATTTCTTGCATAAATTACCCAGAGCCAGTATATGTTACTTATAATCAAGAATGTTGACTGAGAGGCTGGGCATGTGGCATCTGTAATCCCAGCACTTTGGGAGGCTGAGGTGGGAGGATGACTTTAGCCCAGGAGTTCCAGACCAGACTGGGCAATATAGTGACACCCTATACCGACAAAAAAAAAATGTTTTTAATTATCCAGGTGTGGTAGAGCATGCTAGAAACTCACTAAATATTTGTTGAATGAATGAAAGATCAGTGGAACCTATACAATAGAAAATAAAATTAGTGATCTGAAAAATAAAGGTAAGAAACTTTCAAAATTGAAATTAGGCCAGGCATGGTGGCTCACGCCTGTAATCCCGACATTTTGAGAGGCCAAGGTGTATTTTTATATTTTGTAAAAATACAAAAAAATTAGCTGGGTGTAGTGGCAGGCACCTGTAATCCCAGCTACTTGGGAGACTGTGGCAGGAGAATCGCTTGAACCCGGGAGGTGGAGGTTGCAGTGAGCCGAGATCGCACCATTGCACTCCAGCCTGAACAACAAGAGCAAAACTCCGTCTCAAAAAAAACAAAAAAGAAAAGAAAGAAATTAAAAGGACAAAGTAAATGGGAGACATAAGAAATAACTTAAGCAGGCCAGGCGCGGTGGCTCTGCCTGTAATCCTAGCACTTTGGGAGGCAGAGGCGGGCGGATCACGAGGTCAGGAGATCGAGACCATCGTGGCTAACACAGTGAAACCCCATCTCTACTAAAAACACAAAAAATTAATCGGGCGTGGCGGCAGGCGCCTGCAGTCCCAGCTACTTGGGAGGCTGAGGCAGGAGAATGGCGTGAACCCGGGAGGCGGAGTTTGCAGTGAGCCGAGATTTCGCCACTGCACTCCAGCCTGGGCAACAGAGGGAGACTCTGTCTCAAAAAAAAAAAAAAAGAAAAGAAAGAACTTAAGCAGTATGCGGAATTAATCCAGGTGATTGAAAATCCATTTAACAGGAGTTCCAGAACGAAAGTAAAGAAGCAAAGGATAGTGAAATCATCAAGGAAAAAATTAAATAAAACTTACCAGAGCTGAAGAAAGCACACTTTTAGATGAAAGGGGCCCACTGGCAAGTACTAGTAACATTTAAGAAACCCACAGATAAAGAAAATCGTTCTGAAAAATTCCACATAAATAAACAATGAGCAGATTGGCATCAGACTTTCTCACCAACAATCCTGGCTGCTGAAGACACCAAAACATTATCTTCACAATTCTGAGAGGAAAACAGGTCTTGACTTGGAAGTCTATACGGAGATAAACTTACAATCAAATGTGAAAACATGTTTGAACATACAAGGACTCAGAAGTTTTGCCACAAACACACTATCTCCAAAATAATTACAAAATGAGCTATAACAAAACAATAATGACAAAAAGTACTCCAAAGAAAAATATAATGTGGGATACAAGTAAAAGGGTAAGTGCCCCCTGCCCCACCCCGCCCCACCCCCAAAAAAACTGTAAAACTTATACTTAACTAAGAATAGAACTAATCTTGTAAAAGTGCTTACCCTGTAGAAGTAGCAGTAGAGGAAGGAGGAAGTCAGAGAGTGTAAATTTCTTGTTTAATAGGAAAATATTGAAGGGTGGCAGAATATGCCACCCAAAAAATGCCACTTTGGCCTAAAGATTATTTTTAAACTGAAGGCACTTGAAAAATAGCAGATGAAAAATGCACATTCTCATCTCCCTTTTTCTTCCTGGAAACAGGAAATAAAAACTCCCATATGAAAGATGTCCTCCTTGTACCAGGAGAAAGGAAACATTCTTCAACAAGGAGTCATAGCCAAGAGAATCCTGTACAAACAGCCTTTGTTAAAATAGTTCTTATCTTCCTGTAGCCTCCCCACATAACTTGGTTAATTTTCTTCTTCTTTTTTTTTTTTTTTTTTGAGATGGAGTCTCGCTCTGTCACCCAGGCTGGAGTGCAGTGGCATGATCTCGGCTCACTGCAAACTCTGCCTCCCGGGTTCAAGCCATTCTCCTGCCTCAGCCTCCTGAGTAGTTGGGATTACAGGCGTGTGCCATGATGCCTGGCTAATTTTTTGTATTTTTAGTAGAAAAGGGGTTTCACCATGTTAGCCAGGCTGGTCTCGAACTCCTGACTTCAGGTGATCTGCCCTCCTCGGCCTCCCAAAGTGCTGGGATTACAGGCATGAGCCACCGCTACCGGCTGACTTGGTTACTTTTCTTCGTTTGCTTCTCTAGTATGTAGATTTAGCACTTCTTTGGTCCTTTGTTTCCATGAAGGTCCTCATGTCATGTAAAATTTATATAAATTTGTATACTTTTCCCCTGTTAATCTGTTCTATGTCAATTTAATTTTCAGGCCCAACTGAAAGCTCTAAGAGGGTAGAAGTCAAATTTTGCCTCCCCTACAATATAAAGATAGATTAATTCTAGGTGCTCATAGAAACCATATATAATCGTGGGAGTAAACATTTTAAGTTAACCATGTAAATAATTGAAATAGAATACATAACTCTGGCCGGGCGTGGTGGCTCACACCTGTAATCCCAGCACTTTAGGAGGCTGAGGCGGGTGGATCACTTGAGGTCAGGAGTTCGAGACCAGCCTGACCAACATGGTGAAACCCCGTCTCTACTAAAAATACAAAAATTAGTAGGGCATGTTGGTGGGTGCTTGTAATCCCAGCTACTCGGGAAGCTGAGGCAGGAGAATCGCTTGAACCTGGGAGGCAGAGGTTGCAGTGAGCTGAGATAGCGCCATTGCACTCCAGCCTGGGCAACAGAGTGAGACTTTGTCTGAAGAAAAAAAAAAAAAAAAAAAAGAATACGTAACTCTGCCAACCCTTGAAGGAAAACAAATGGAACAAAGAAAACTTGATCAATCTAATGAAAGAGGAATGAGAAAAAAGAAACAGCAAAAAAGCAACATGGAAAGAAAGCACGTATCAACATAACAGAAATATATTTAAGCATACTACTACCAATAAATGTGAATGAATTAAAAACCATGAATGCCTGGATTAAAACCACGAATTAAAAATCACAAATGCTAGAGTCTCTGGAAAATAGGAAAGGGTGTCCATTATCAGAACATTTTTGAAATGTCTGGTAGATAGACGTTAAATAAGATCAACAACATTGACAGTGGGGAAAAAAATAAAAACCCACACATCCAAAATTGGCTGCATGTTCTGTGCTCCTTTATTTAAAAATTTAGTCCTGATTTGGGTTACAAAGACTGCAGTTACAGTAGGCTCTTTTATCTGCAGCAATTCTGCAGTTTCAGTTACCCATGGTCAACCGTGGTCCAAAAATATTAAATGGAAAATTCAGAAATAAACAAGTCTTAAGTTTTCAGTTGTGAGCCATTCTGAGTAGCATGATGAAATCCCACATTGCCCTGCTCAGCCCTGCCTGGGGCATGAACCACCCCTCTGGCCCAGCGTATCCACGCTGGAGACACCAGCCATCCCTTAGTCACTTGGCCTTCTCAGTTATCGGATTGACTGTCATGGTATCACAGTGCTTGTGTCCAAGTAACCCTTATTTTACAAGACTAGTCATGCTGGTAATTTGGATATGCCAAAGAGAAGCTGTAAAGTGCTTCCTTTAAGTGAAAAGGTGAAAGTTCTCAACTTAAGGGAAGAAAAAAAATCGTATGCTGAGGTTGTTAAGATCTACTTTAAGAATGAATTTTCTATCCCTGAAATTAAGAAGAAAGAAAAAGAAATTCATGCTAATTTTGCTGGTGCACCTCAAACTGCAAAAGTCTCAGCCACGGTGTATGCTAAGTGTTTAGTTAAGATGGAAATGGCATTAAGTTTGTGGGTGGAAGACAAGGAAAGAAATGTGTTCTGATCAGTGGCAATTGGGTTTGGTGCTAACCAAGGCTTCAGCATCCACTGGGGGGCTTGGAACTATTCCCCTCTGTTAAGTGAAGTGGCATTAAGTTTGTGGGTTGAAGACAAGGAAAGAAATGTGTTCTGACTGATGGCAATCAGGTTTGGTACTACCCGAGGCTTCAGCATCCACTGGGGGGCCTTGGAACTATTCCCCTCTGCTAAGTGGGGACTACTGTGTATGCTGTTTACAAAACAGATACCTAAAATATTAACAGAAAAGAAGGCTATTTCCAAATGATAAAAGTCACAATTCACTAACAAGACACGAGAGCCAAGAACTTTTATTCACTCAATATAGAACTTCAAAATTCAGAAAACAAAGATGTTAGAAATACAAGAAGAAATTAAAATCAATCTGTTATAATGGGGGAAAACCGTAATCCATCTATTTCAGAAATTGATAGACAAAAGAAGTCATCAAGCGTATTTGAGCAGTGCATTTAACCACCTTGAACAACTTTGTATAGATGGCAGGAAGCTTACTTGCACAAAATCCAACTATGTTCACCTTACTCCACCTCCAGGCAGCAATGGACACATTTGGCACTGCGCTCTGGAGATTCTATGCTCTCCTAACTTTCCTGCTACTTTATGGGTCCAGCGTGGCCAGTCTGCTTTGCTGATGCCTCCTCCTGTTTGTGACCTCCTAGTGTTGAGATAGCCCAGGACGCAGTCTTCCCTTTCTCCTTCCTCTCCTCTCTCTACACTGCCTTCCTAGGGGATCTCACTAGTCCTCAGCACTTTTTTTTTTTTTTTTTTGTATATGGAGTCTCACTCTGTCGCCCAGGCTGGAGTGCGGTGGTGCAATCTTGGCTCACTGCAACCTCCGCCTCCCAGGTTCAAGTGATTCTCTTGCCTCAGCTGCTGAGTAGCTGGGACTGCAGGCGCGCACAACTACGCCTGTCTAATTTTTGTATTTTTATTAGAGACAGGGTTTCACCATATTGACCAGGCTGGTCTCGAACTCCTGACCTCGTGATCTGCCTGCCTTCCTCGGCCTCCCAAAGTGCTGGGATTACAGGCATGAGCCACCATGCCCAGCCAGTCCTCAGTCTTTAAGTGCCATCCCCATGTTGATGACTCCCAGATTTATTTCTCCCATCCTGAACTCACTCAGCTTCAGATTCCTTTATCCAAATCCACATGAATATCTGATAAGCATCTCGAATTTAACATATCTTAAACTAAACTCTCAGCTTCACTACGTACATCCTGAAGTTTTTGGTTGTTGTCTGATTCTTTTTTATTATGGTAAAATACATGGAACAGAACATTGACCATTGTAACCATTTTAAAGTGCACAATTCCATGGCACTTGTACATTCACAGTGCTGTTCAACCAGCTCCACTATCTAGCTCCAGGACTTTTTCATCACCCCAAATGGGAACTCCATATTTATTAATCAGTCATTCCCAGTTACTCTTTCACTGACGTGAACCCCTGGCTTTTTTTTTTTTTATCTCTATAGATTTGCCTATTTTGGATATTTCATATAAATGCAATCATACAACATGGGGTGTTTTGTGTGTGGTTTTTGTCACTTAGTATGATGCTTTCAAGGTTCATTAATATGGTAGCATATATCAGTATGTTGTCATTCCTTTTCATAGATGAATAATATTCCACTGTATGGATATACCACATTTTGTTTATCCATTTGTCTGCTGATGGACACACTGGGTTGTTTCCGTCAATACATACCAAAGTTTTTCTTCCCATTGCACCCCAGCCCCAACTCTCCTCCTCCCCAGTCATCTCTATCTCAGCTGGTGGCACCACAACTGACCCAGGTACTAGGCTCAAAACTTAGCAGTCACCTTTGATTCCTCTCTTTCCCTTGGCCCCACCCCACTTCTGACATACAAACAATCAGCACATCTTGTTATATCACCCAGATACAGCCTAAGCTTGGTCACATTTTACCACTTCCCCAGCTACCACCTAGTCCATGCTACTGTCACTCTGGCCACAACTCAGTCTTTTTGCTTCTTTTGTCCCCTTCCAATTCATTTCCCCACAGCACAAAATTATCTCTTAAAAGCATAAATCAGATCATGCCACACCAGGACTGAGGAGCCTCTGATGCTTTCCCATTACACTGAAACAAAGCCTAAACATCATGCTATGGTCAATAAGGCCAGTGTGATATGGCCCCTGCCTACCTACCTCTCTGAGCATCTCCTACACTCTCCAGCCACCCTGGCCTCCCTCTGACCCTTTCCCACATACTCCCTGAGCTTCTGCCTGGGACACATGCCTTCCCCTCAGACCACGTGGCTCCCTCCTTCTCAACATGCAGAGAAGCCTTCCCTGACTCTCGGATCTGAAATACAGCCCTCACCCCAGTCTCCCTCTATCCTCTTAAACTGATGGGTTTTTCCCTCACACAACTTACACAACCATGTGAAACTATATTATTTTTGTCTCTTTATTATCTGTCTTCCCCTACAAGAATGTAAGCTCCAAGAAAGTAGGTTACTTTGCCTTCGGCCAAATCCCTGGGGCCTAGAACAGTACCTAGCATGTACAGAGGCATTCAATAAACCCTTGTTGCTTGAATAATGAATACAATGCATTATACACACACATAGAAAGAGGACTTTGTGCCCAATAAACAAAATATCCATTCTTTGCAAACATCTTTGAACATTTACATGAATAGACCACAGAACACTTTTCAATCAAGTTGGTGAGACTATAAATTAGTATAAGCTTTCTAAGAAATAATTTGATAACATTTATCCAATTTTCAAATGCAAATATCCTTTGAACCAACACCATTTATTGAAAAGCCCTTCCTTTCCACATTGAATTTCATTGGCACCTTTGTGATAAATTAAGTAATCCTCTGTGTACGGGTCTATGCCTGGACTCTATTCCATTCTGTTTATCTACTGTCTATTAGATCACTTTCAATGATGATATAAAGGCTCATATGGACCTGAAAAAGGTTTCTTTCCACAGCATTATTTTTTTCTACTAGTCTATGTTGTGGAGCTGGTTACTCTATACAATAATACATTTAGTAAAGATTTAATACTACGGTAATATAGAAAATGTTTTTGGTTTTGAATTTTTGTAAATTAAGGGAACTACCACTTTGCCTTTTTTTTTTTTTTTTTTTTTTTTTGAGACGGAGTCTCGCTCTGTCACCCAGGCTGGAGTGCAGTGGTGTGATCTCTGCTCACTACAACTTCCATCTCCCGGGTTCAAGTTATTCTCCTGCCTCAGCCTCCTGAGTAGCTGGGATTACAGGTGCCTGCCACCACACCCTGCTAATTTTTGTATTTTTAGTAGAGACGGGGTTTCACCATGTTGGTAAGGCTGGTGTCGAACTCCTGACCTCATGACCCACCTGCCTCAGCCTCCCAAAGTGCTGGGATTACAGGCGTGAGCCACCATGCCCGGCCCCCCTTTGCCTTTTACATTGATATCAAATATTCCTTCCCCCTTCCAAAGTTTCCTTAAGGGCATCTAAACAATACATGTTGCAGATAATACTGAAAAGGTACCATGTTGTGAATAGTGCTCAGGTATCCTAAATAAAACATCTTGTAAAACCAACACTTAGTTTGAGAAGTCACAATGCTGAAGCAACTGGTATCTCTGTGGAGATGTAACTAGGACAAGACTTCAAACTTTTTTTTGTGTTGAAGACTCTAGCAGAATAGACTTTTATTTGTCCATTATGCAAATAGGAAAAAGGAGAGAAAGCCAATCCTCTTTTTGATTTGACTGAGAAACCCTGTTAATGTTTATATCACTGGGAACATAGGCGTCAACTACATTATCACCAAGGCAACAAACCAACAAGTAAGACTATGAGCCAGAATTACTAATGTTGTTGAAGGTCATGCTTATGCTATATGGCAACAATTTCTAAAATTTCTAGCATCTACAGGACTTCTTTGTTCAATAATAATTTCAATGATAAATTTACTTAAAACAGAAAAAGCTGGTAGAAGTTGGGAATATTTGTGCAAGACTTTATGTCACACTGGAAATAAGACTGATATCTTGTGAGAGTTCACATTTAACATCTTACCTCATCAGATTCTTTTACAAAGTTTTAAGCTATGAAACGATCTCTTTCTCTCCCTCTCTCTAGTTGCTATGGAGAAGAAATATCTTTTTCACTGCTTTATTAGACATTTTTTTAAATTATGAAGTTCTGTATTTTCAGAGCCAGACTCTGATATGTCATTAGTTAGCACTAAAAGCACAGTGTGACCTGTGAGTCTCAATTTTAGAAATGGGAAATGGGTTGTTAGGATTTAACTTGACAGCAGTGCAATTGGAACAATTTATCTTCCATGTTACAAAGAACAAGAGTCAGACTGACATTGGACTTCTCATCAGCAACACTGTGCTATGGTTTGAATGTGTCCCCTCCAAAATTCAGATGTTAGATTAAACCTTGTTGGTCAATGTGATACTCTTAAGAGGTGGGGCTTTTAAGAGGTGGTTAGACCATGAGGGCTTCTCCCTCACAAATGGGATGAAGGCCGTTATAAAACAGGCTTCAGGCAGCTTTCAGCTCTCTTGCCCTTCTGTCTTCTGCCATGAGAGGACACAGCGTTCCTTCCCTCTGGAGGATGCAGCAATAAGGGTCATCTTGGAAACAGAGGACAGCCCTCACCAGACAACTGAACCTGCCAGCACCCTGACTGTGGACTTCCAGCCTTCAGAACTGTGAGAAAGTACATTTCTGTTCTTTATAAATTACCCAGTCTATGATATTTTGTTATAGCAGCACAATCGGACTAAGACAAAAAGATACTAAAACACAATGAGGAAATAGCTACTGTTATTGGTAACATGATTATAAACTGGAATAGTGTGGCCAGGCAAGCACAATTAAGTGTGAAGGTGGAATAAAGACATTTTTCACACATACAAGGACTTGAAGCAATTACCTCCCATGTGCCCATTTTTAAAAAAATATTCTGCAGCAAAACAAGGAGAAAATGAAGAAAGAGGAAGACCAGTGATCCAGGAAACAGTGAAACAAACCCAAAAAACAGGAAAGGGAAGTTGCAATGTGACTTGCTATGAGGCAAGATGAAAGAGTAACCAGTAGAGATTGGAGGAGAAGGTGATGCCGCAGGAGGAAAGTCACCAGTGAAAAAAGTGTACATGGAGGAGGGGAATGGTTTTAAGTAATAAAATGAAGTAACTGAAAAAAGGTTGAAAATATTATAAAGGCAAATGACACAAGAGGTGCAAAAAAAAAAAAAAAAAAAAAGGCAACTAGAAATACCACAAGAAAAAGAAAAACAAAACCATTGGCCAGAAGTGGTGGCTCACGTCTGTAATCCCAGCACTTTGGGAGGCCAAGGTGGGCAGATCACTTAAGGTCAGGAGTTTGAAACCATCCTGGCCAACATGGCGAAACCCCGTCTCTACTAAAAAAATTCAAAAATTAGCTGGGCGTGATGGCGGGCACCTGTGGTCTCAGCTACTCAGGAGCCTGAGGTGGGGGAATTGCTTGAACCCATGAGGTGGAGGTTGCAGTGAGCTGAGATTGTGCCACTGCACTGCAGTCTGGGCAATAGAGGGAGACTCCATCTCAAGAGAAAAGAAAAAACAAAACAAAACAAAAACATAATTTTTTTTAAAGGAAATGAAAGCATAATGTGCCCCCTTGCTTCCAATGTAAAGAGAGACCTGCTCTCTAGGAGTAAAAATTTAGTGTTGCAGTGTAATGGCTCATCAAATTGAATAAAGTCTGTGTAGATTAGGAAAGATCTTCAAAATTTGGCTCTGAGATGTGTACCCGTGGTCTGAGAAGCACCAGAGAGCCACAACTTGTTCTTAAGGAAGAGAATGAAAAGTTAAAGGCAGCATTTTAGGCAAGGTAGCCTGGCAGTAGGAGAGGAAGGAGGCCAAGTGGTATGTCTGTTGCCATTTTCCAGGCATGAGGTGGAGGAGTAAACCCACAATAGGGAAGGAAAAAACAAATCAGGAAGGCATTCCAAAGGAGGATGCTATAGGACCCAAGTACCAGGATTGGATAGAGGAGAGGGGATGGTTCCAAAGTTTTCTGGTCTGTGAACCAGGAAAATGGTGAAAGCTTTTATCTAGTATTGCTGTTTGATCATTGTACACATACTTTTCAGCCTCATTCTTGTCCTCCTCCTTCTTCTTTTCCTCTTCCTCTTCCCAGGTTAATTTTAGGCTCCTTGAAGGCAGAGCCTAAAGCCTGAGTGTGTTTTATTGACAACCAGTTCTGAGGCCTACCACCATAGGCACTCAGCTGATGCGTGTGGTTGATGGTGGTGGTGGTGATGATGATGTCACAGTGCTTTATAGATGGGGAAAATGGGGAAGAGGAGTAATTTGGGGCATAATGATGATGGGGCCGGGTGCAGTGGCTCACACCTGTAATCCCAGCACTTTGGGAGGCTGAGGCAGGTGGAACACCTGAGGTCAGGAGTTCAAGACCAGCCTGGCCAACATGGTGAAACCCCGTCCCTACAAAAATACAAAAATTAGCCGGGCATGGTGGTGGGCACCTGTAATCCCAGCTACTCAGGAGGCTGAGGCGGGAGAATTGCTCAAACCCGGGAGGTGGAGGTTGCAGTGAGCCAAGATTGCGCAACTGCACTCCAGCCTGGGCGACAGAGCGAGACTCAGTCTCAAAAAATAATAATAATGATGATGATGATGATGATGATGGAAATCAAACTTAGTAAGATGCCAACTCCTACTGGGAGATGGAAAAAATACTTTTTGAAATAATTACTGCTACTTCTTGTTTAATGAAATTCCTCATTTTATGTTTCCTTTCTTTAGCATCCTTTACTTAATGCCATGTCTACCTATGTAGAATTAAAACCAAGCAGTATTGGGAGGTCTGAGCACAGTCAAGGAAACTCACTTCCAAATTCTTCTTTCAACATATGTTTTGGCTGAAAACAAATGCACTCATTTTTAGGAAGCAGAACTACTTAAGCAAGATCCAGCCTACGAGCATGGGTGTTCTACATCTTGTTTTGTTCCTATTTCTGAAGACCAAAAAAAAAAAAGCATTATTTTCAAAGAAGCACTAGGTGGCACTTGTGATGTATTCCATAGTTGCCTCCGATCCTTTTTGGAAAAGGTTTGATAGAAAAAAAAATGCAATAAATATTAAAACGGGAAAATCGTCATTACAATAATGAAGATCAGCATGATTGTGTTTACTATGTTACTATGTATGAGCAATATCTTTATGCAGTATTTGCATTTAAAATCTGAGCTTTGCTTTCTTGATAAAAACTGCAAGACGGGAACTGACATTTCTATAACATGTGAAAACCCCACATCGCTAAAATAATAAGTAAAAATGTAATGCCTGGTTTGCAAAAAGATTGACTATAAATCTTCTTTTAAATAGTTTCTGTCTTCCATTTAGAGTGTTTGAATTTGTAAAAACAGATAACGGAATAAATTTTTCAAGGTCCATCTATTGTGAAAAGCAAAATTTAAAAAATCATAACTTGAAATAAGGCACTGCAGCTTCCAGGTTTTGACTAATATTAACCAAAAAAGAACAAAAGAAAGAGAGATGAAGATTAAAGCAGATATCTCAGGGTTTTTACCATCTTTAAAGTAATAACGTAAAGACTTTAAGCAAATGTATTCTTTTCTGTAATTCAGTTAGTTCCCATTTGGCAACTGCTTAATTATCTCATGGTCCCATTTTAATGTCGAGAGATTGCAAGCTTTTAACAGAAATTCAGGTTGAGAAGGAACTATGAAAAATAGAAAATATTGTTGCCAAATACCATGGCAACAACTGTAGCCTGAAGACCTTTTCACGATACTGCATCTTTCCCCTACCTATTGTCTAGCCTTGGCAGTAATCATTTTTATGGATTAGGTTCCCTTGTGGCTTCATCTCACTTTTCTACCTCTTATTCTTCCTTTGTTTCATTTTTGTTCCTTATTTTAAATGTATTTTTTCTTGCCATACCTGTGTAGGATAATTTAACACAATGAAATCCTTTTGGAACAAGCTGGGTTATAAATAAATTAATAATAATGCTAATATACTGTCTTGTAATTGCACTAATGTGTGGGTTTGGATGAAACTGACATTTTGAAGGTAGTATCTCATATAGTAGTAAACTCAGCATGTCAGAACTCAGAGCTAAATATGCAAAACAGCGACAGTGCTGAAAAAAATCTTGGATCTCGGTGTAATAGTTGAATGTCTTTGGATGCAAATGATGGAAATGGATTCTGACTAACAGAAGCAAAAAGAGACTTTTAACAGGGTGCTAGCTAGGAACTCAGGATAGATGGGAGGCTGGAGAGCCAAATCAGGACACAAGACAGGAATGAAGGCAATTCCTGGAGTCCAGGCAGCATGAACAACTGAAAGATCTTATCTGGGTGCTGCTCCTCCAGTATATGTGTTCCAATATTTTCCCATTCCTTATGCGCCTCCACTCAAGATGAAAAGTTCCAAGAGTCCAGACTGCTTGATGTTTGCTGGGCATTCACAGATTTATAGTACTAAAAATATGTGAGACCAGGTGCAGTGGCTCATGCCTGTAATCCCAGCACTTTGGGAGGCCAAGGCAAGAGAATCACTTGAGTCCCGGAATTCGAGACCAGCCTGGGCAACATAGTGAGACAGTGTCTCTACAGATAAATAAATAAATAAGTTAGCCAGGCGTGGTGGTGCACATCTGTAGTACCAGCTACTTGGGAGGCTAAGATGGGAGGATTGCTTGAGCCAGGGAGTTCAAAGCTGCATACAGTGAGTGGTGATCGCACCACTGTACTCCAGTCTGAGTGACTGACAGAGATCTTCTCTCTCTCTAAAAAAAAAAGGAAATTTAGTATGGAATGAAAGCTCTCTTGAAAGTTTGCCAAAACATAAAATAGCATACATTTGGGAAAAGAAGGTATCCCAGGAGTCCAGTTGTCTTACTTTGGGTCACGTGTAGCTCCTTGGTTGCAGAGAGGAGATGAGAAATATTGAGTTATATTCCGATCAAGACTGTCCTCCAACTGGAAGATGCAATAGGAAATTGGGGTACTCCTGGGAAGGGTGCTCTTGGTTGCTGGCCAGCGAAAAAACAACGTATGTGCATTACATTACAGCAAGAGTAGATTGTAAGTTTCTGTGTTGTATTCCAAAGCTCTAGCGTGGGGCAAGTAGTGTCTCTGAAAAGTGCATATCCATGCAGAACCTCAGAATGCGACTTTGTATAGAAATAGAGTTACTGCTGATGTTATTAGTTAAGGATCAAGACGAGACCTCACTGGATCAGAGTGGACCGTAAATCTAATGATTGTCTTTATAAGAGTCAAAACAGCAAGCACAGAGACACACAGAGAAGCAAGTGATGTGAAGACGGAGGCAGAGATTGGAGCAATGCACCCACCAGGCAAGGAACACCAAGGATTGCCGGGTCGCCAGAAGCTAAGAAAGAGGCATGAGGAGGTTTCTCCCTCGGAGCCTCTAGGAGGAACTAAGCTTACCCACACTTTGATTTGGGACTTCTGGCCTCCTGAATGGTGACAGAATACATTTCTGTTGTTTTAAGCTATTCATTTTGTGCCACTTGGTTATAGCAGCCATTGGAACCTAATGCAACCCCTAAGAGCAGATTTTTTGGCAAAACCCTAAGAAGTAAAACCATGAGAATAGGCACATGGTAAATGCATTTTTGTGACTGTGAATACAAATGCATTTTTGTGACAGTGAACCTAATGCAACCCCTAAGAGCAGATTCTTTGGCAAAACCCTAAGAAGTGAAACCATGAGAATAGGCACATGGCAAATGCATTTTGTGACAGTGAATACATTTTGTGACAGTATATTCCTTTTTATTTCAAAAGAGAATAAATCTATGAATGGTTTAGTTCATTTATGCCACAAAGAGCTATTGAGTCCCTCTTATGTGCTGGGACATTCTAGGACCTGGAAATACAGGGGTGAACCAATGGGACAGACTCACTAATCTCAGAGGGCTGGTACTCAGAGGGTTAACAGTAAACAAGACATATTGGGGTTGAGATCAGAGCCAAGAGGAGAGCAAAGCCGGATGATGTGACCTAACATGATGGACAGGAAGTGGGGAGCCCGTTCAGATTGGTGGTCAGGCAAGGAGAAGAGAGCTGAGACCCAATCATGAGGAGTCAGACATTCTTGAGCTGAGGGAAGGGCATTCCAGGCAGAGGGAGCAGAGAGAAACTGCAGCAGAGGGACCACTGACAAGCAGAAGGAGATAAACTGGAAGATGTAGGCAGAGACAGTTCATGACTTACTTTCTAAGACACATCACAGAAGTGGAGAATCTTTTTTTTTTTAAAAGACGAAGTCTCGTTCTTGTCCCCCAGGCTGGAATGCGATGGCGCCATCTCGGCTCACTGCAACTTCCGCCTCCCGAGTTCAAGTGATTCTCCTGCCTCAGCCTCCCGAGTAGCTGGGACTACAGGCATGCACCAGCACGCCCGGCTAATTTTTGTGTTTTTAGTAGCGATGGGGTTTCACCATGTTAGCCAGGCTGGTCTCAAATTCCTGACCTCAGGTAATCCGCCCGCCTCAGCGTCCCAAAGCGCTGGGATTACAGGTGTGAGCCACCACACCCGGTAGAGAAACTTAAGCAGGAGAGTAACACCTGCTGATTTAAACATTTAGTGGGTCCACCTGCTACGTGGGAAAAAACCTGCAGTGGGGCAAAGTGGGTAGGGTGCATCTGGGAGGCTAGCACAGGCCAGATGAGAGTAAATGGGGCTCAGAATCAAGTAGTTAGTGAGCTGGAGAGAAGTGGGCTAATTCTAGATATGTGTGAGGTAGAGTTTGACAGGACTAGTAATTATTAGTTAAGTGCCTTTTCTTGGTCCACCGTTACTTGAAATTCTATAAGGGAATACCTTATAGAAAATATTATATCACTAAGACTAATATTCAGGAGGTTTACATTAAATTGAACAAAAAAGATGGTATACATATGACATATTTATAAAATATATACAGACTCAGAATGCCTTAGTGTGTGATTGATAGAGGCAATAAAGGTAGGAAAGAAGGCCCCTGTGCCGATAAAGGTAACAAGGAAGGCTCCGTGGACTTCAGATGGGCCTTTGAAGATACATGAGACAGGAGAGCATTCCAGGGTGGATTAGGCATGAACGAAAGAAAAGAGAAAAGTGGACAATGATTGTGCAATATTTAGGGTGGATGAATAAACTGATTTGATCAGATTAGAGAGCTTAGATACAGTAAATAATGCCAATAAAATTAGGTCAGTAAAGTGAGGATAGATGATAGAGGACTGAAATCCAGGAGGAGTTTAGATTTAATCTTTTAGGCTGGGTGCAGTGGCTCACGCCTGTAATCCCAGCACTTTGGGAGGCTGAGGCAGGGGGATCACTTGAGGTCAGGAGTTCAAGACCAGCCTGGCCAACATGGTGAAACCTCAACTCTACAAAAAATACAAAAATTAGCTGGGCGTGGTGGCATCCACCTATAATCCCAGCTACTTGGGAGGGTGAGACACAAGAATCACTTGAATCTGGAAGGCAGAGGTTTCAGTGAGCCAAGATCACACCACTGCATTCCAGCCTTGGCAACAGAGCAACACCCTGTCTCAAAAATAAATATGTAAATAAAACAAAATAAATTTACTCTTTTATGCCAGGGATCTGTAAGCTTTTTCTGAAAAGGGCTAGGTGGTAAATATTTTTCTTTTGGCAGACTATGCAATCTTCATCTCAACTCTCAACTTTTTCATTGTAGTATGAAGGGAGCCATACACAAAACTTTGAAAATAAGCATGGCTGTTTCAATAAAGCTACTAATGAAAACAGATAGGCTGGGTGCGGTGGCTCATGTCTGTAATCCCAGCACTTTGGGAGGCTGAGGCAGGCGGATCACTAGGTCAGGAGATTGAGACCAGCCTGGCTAACCCGGTAAAACCCCATCTCCCCATCTCTAGTAAAAATACAAAAAATTAGTCAGGCGTGGTGGCACTTGCCTGTAGTCCCAGCTACTCGGGAGGCTGAGGCAGGAGAATCGCTTGAACCTAGGAAGCAGAGGTTGCAGTGAGCTGAAATCGCGCCACTGCACTCCAGCCTGGGCGACAGAATGAGACTCCATCTCAAGAAAAAAAGAAGAAGAAGAAGAAAGAAAACAGGTGGCTGTGGGGCATGGTGGCTCATGCCTGCAGTCCCAGTGACTCAGGAGGCTGAGGTGGGAGGATCCCTTGTGGCCAGGAGTTTGATGTTATGGTGAGCTACGATCACACCACTGCACTCCAACCTGGGTGGTAGAAGGAGAACCCATCTCGAAAAATAAAAAAAATAAACAACAACAACAACAAAAACACTGGCAGATTGGACTTGGCCTTTGGGCTAGAGCAGTAGAGCAATAAAATAAAAATGGTGTTTTATTAGGATTTTTGAAGTAACCACGTACAAAGGTAGTGGGCATTTTTAGCTACTTGGCATCCATTTTCCCTGTCCTTGGTCCACACTCTGTCCAGATTTTCCATCAGATGCCTACTTCTCTCACATGTTTAAGGAGAATCTGATTGCACTCCCAGCTGTATGAGTCGAAGTCCATCAGGTTATCCTATCTCTCTTTCCACAGTATTGGTTCATACAACCCAGACCTAAGCCAACTAGTGCATGCTCTTTCGCAGGCACAGATGTTGATTCAGGAAGGGCATCTGGCAAATGTTGTCTAGTAACATGCAAAGGATGTTCACTGGGGCTTCTAGAAAGACACTTTCTTACTTTTCTGAGAGCCACCACAGAGGACACTCTCTCCTCTTCTGGGCAGAATGGTATAGGGATATGAAACCTGAATCTCTAGATTCATTTTGCCACCCTGAGAGAAGCAAGATCTAGAATGAAGTTGACAAGACCGAAGACAGAGAAGAGAAAGGTAAAGAAGGCAGTTCTTGTATAACATGGCTGAACAACTAAATTAAACCTCCCCTGAAGCCTATCATACCTTAGACTTTTTAGCCAATAAATCACTTCCATTGCTTACATTTGTCTGAGTTATCTATCCCTTGAAATTGAAAGTATTTCATTGTCACAGCGAAATCACATGAAATGAGGAAATGCTGAAGGGAGCTGGAGCAGACAGGAGACTAGGCACAAAGTGATAGCATATGAGATGGCAGTGTGAAGGAGAAGAGGGACAGCCTGAGTCACTGGAAGGGGAGAATTCATTTGGAAGTCTAAACTATATCAATGTGACCAGCATGTCCTCATTACATAAGAGACAAAGAGAAAAACTTAAGAAATATAGCTTCCTTTCCCCACCACACCTCACCACCTCATCACTAAAAGCCTGTTTACAGCACTTCCTTCTACCCAATACACCATGCTTGGCTATCACGAAAAAATTACAAGGCATACTAAAAGGCAAAAAACACAGTTTGAAGAAACAGGCACCACAGGAATGTTGAAGTTACCAGAGAGGGAATTTCAAATAACAATAATTCACATGCTAAGGGCTCTACTGAATAAAGCAGGCAGTGTGCAAGAACAGATGGACAATGTAAGCAGAGACAGAAATCCTAAAATAAACAAAAACAGGCCAGGCACAGTGGCTCATACCTGTAATCCCAACACTTTGGGAGGCCAAGTAGGGTGGATCACCTGAGGTCAGGAGTTCAAGACCAGCCGGGCCAAAATGGTGAAACCCCATCTCTACTAAAAATACAAAAATTAGCCGGGCGTGGTGGCACACGCCTGTAATCCCAGCTACTTGGGAGACTGAGGCAGGAGAATCACTTTAACCCGGGAGGCAGAGGTTGCAGTGAGCTAAAATCACCCCATTGCACTCCAGCCTGGGCAACAGAGCGAGACTCTGTCTCAAAAAAAAAAAAAAAAAAAAAAAAAAGAAATGCTAGAGATTTTCAAAACACTGTGACAGAAATAAAGAATGTCTTTGTGGGGCTTGTTAGCAGATTGGACATGGCTGAGGAAAGAATTTCTGAACTTGAGACTACATCAGTAGAAACCTCTAAAACTGAAAAGCAAAGAACAAAGACTGAAAAAAAAAAAAACCCCAAAACAGTACAAAATATCCAAGAACTGGGACAACTACGAAAGGTATAACAAACTCATAATGGGAATACTAAAATGAGAAGAAAGACAGAAAAGAATAGAAGAAACATTTGAAACAACAATATCTGATAATTTCCCCCAATTAATGTCTGATACCAAACCACAGATCTAGAAAGCTTGGAAAACCCCAAAGAGGATAAGGGCTAAAAAATCACCCCTTGCCATATCATTTTTTTTTTTTTTGAGACAGAGTCTCGCTCTGTCACCCAGGGTGGAGTGCAGTGGCCCGATCTCGGCTCAATGCAAACTCTGCCTCCTGGGTTCAAGCAATTCTCTGCCTCAGCCTCCCAAGTAGCCTCCCGCCACCACACCTGGCTAATTTTTGTATTTTTAGTAGAGACGGAGTTTCACCATCTTGGCCAGGCTGGTCTTGAACTCCTGACTTTGTGACGCCTCGGCCTCCCAAAGTGCTGGGATTATAGGCTTGAGCCACCACGCCCGGCCACCATATCATTTTTATATTACAGGTAATCAAAGGAAAGAAAAATTCTAAAAAAGCCAGAGGGAAAAATATTCTTACCTACAGAAGACCAAAGATAAGAATTATATCCAACTCTAATCAGAAATTATGCAAGCAAAAAGATAGTGGAGTGCAATATTTAAAGTGTTGAGAGAAAAAGACCACCAACCCAAGATTCTGCACCCAGAAAAATTATCCTTCAAAAGTAAAGGAGAGGCCAGGCACAGTGGCTCATGCCTGTAATTCCAGCACTTTCAGAGGCCAAGGCAGGTGGATCACTTGAGGCCAGGAGTTCGAGACCAGCCTGGCCAACAGGGTGAAACCCTGTCTCTACTAAAAATACAAAAAATAGCCAGGTGTGGTGACACATGCCTGTAATCCCAGCTACTTGGAAGGCTAAGGCATAGAATCACTTGAACCCAGGAGGTGGAGACTGCAGTGAGCAGGTATTGCACCACTGCCCTCCAGGCTGGGTGACAGAGTGAGACTCCATCTCAAAAAAAAAACTTTTTTCTTTCTTTCTTTCTTCCTTCCTTCCTTTCTTTCTTTCTTTCTTTCTTTCTTTCTTCCTTCCTTTCTTTCTTTCTTTTTTTTTTTTTTTGAGATGGAGTTTTGCTCTTGTTGCCCAGGCTGGACTGCAATGGTGCAGTCTCGGCTCCCCACAACCCCCACCTCCCAGGTTCAAGCGATTCTCCTGCCTCAGCCTCCCAAGTAGCTGGGACTACAGGCACCCGCCACCACACCCAGCTAATTTTGTATTTTTGGTAGAGACAGGGTTTCTCCATGTTGGTCAGGCTGGTCTCAAACTCCTGACTTCAGGTGATCTGCCTGCCTTGGCCTCCCAAAGTCCTGGGATTACAGGTGTGAGCCACCATGCCCGCCCAACTTTTATTTTTCTTATTCTTAATTGACCTAACAGGTAACAGTTCATTCAAAGTAATAACAGAAATAATGCATTCAATTGTATATGCTTATGTATATGTTCTGTATATTATACATATATGCACATTATATATTACATATATATCATAGTCTATATATGCTTATATATGTGAAATAAATGACAGCAATGATATAAAGATCAGGAGGGAGGAATTAGGATTATTTTGCTCTTATATGATACTCACTCTACCTGTGAAATGGTATAGGGTTATTTGGAAGTTGGCTTGGATTAGTTGTAAAAGTATAATGTAAACTCTAGAGCAATCACTATAAAGAAGTGACAAAAGAAGTATAGCCAAAAAATAAGAGAAAATGGAATAACATAAAAGGCTTATTTAAAACCATAAAAGGCAGAAAAAGAATGACAGACAAAAAAATAGATCCCCGCTGGCAAGGGGCATGGAAAGAAAGAGAAGAAAAGAAATAAGCTTAACAAATAGAAAACAGTAACAAATATGGTAGATGTCCATCAGACTATGTCAATGATCACTTTAACATCAATGGCCTAAATGTACCAGTTAAAAGACAGTGATTGTCAAGGTGGTTCATAAAAGACTTATCAATATGTTGTCTACAAGAAACCCACTTTGAATATAAAGACATATAAATATTAAAAGTAACAGATGGAGAAAGACATACCATGTTAATACTAACAAAAAAATTTGAAACACTGACAGCACCAAATGCTGATGAGGATGTCCAGCAACAGGATCTCTCCATTCATTGCTAGTAGAAATGCAAAATGATACAGCTACTTTGGAAGATGGTTTAGTCGTTTTCTACAAAGCTAAACATCCTGTTACCAAACAATCCAGCAGTTGTGCTCCTTGGCATTCACCTAAAGGAGTTGAAAACTTACGTCCTTACAGAAACCTGCACACTGATGTTTATAGCAGGTTTATTCATAGTTGCTAAAACTTGGAAGGAACCATGATGTCCTTCAGTAAGTGAATGAATAAGTAAACTGTGAAACATCTGGGCAATTTTGCTATGAACCTAAAACTGGCTCTAAAAAGTAGTCTATTTTTTTAAAAAAGAGTTTTAGGAGGGGAAATCATGATCAGATTTTTATTTTTAAGAGGTCACTCTGGCTTCACTGACCCATGTGGGTGGAAATAAAGAACAAAAATGGGTGTAGAAGAACAGTTAACTGCAGTGGTCCAGGTGAGAGATGGTGCTAGTTTGGTCTCAGGTGGCCACAAAGGAGAAGATGAAAACATGCTGGCCCAAGAGGGGAATAAGATTTATAGACGTGTCTCTCCGGAAATCAATGAACTGTTTGGCCTTAGTTTCCTCATCTATTAAAAGAGAGAGAGAAGAGGAGTATGGGAGTTGGCCAGAGGTCTTCATGATTTAGGGATAACCTATCACTGAACCAAACGTAAGGCAAACAGAATCAACTGAATGCTTGAGTCAGACATCTTTTCCTTTGTAATGGCAGCCCTATATTAGACAAGAGCAGTATCAGGCAGATGATGATTTTTATGAGATAATTTTGAAAACATAACTTCCTGGACACTCTTCAAATATAACGACCCACTTCTTTATTATCCTAACTGTGCTAATAGTGAATATTAAATATGATAATATTATCCAATATGAAAATAGCCATTGAGAGACACAGACAATATGTGGAGAGGTTCCAAACTACTTCAAACAGGAGTCCCAGAAGTGAACAAAGGAAATGGAAGAGAAGTGCTATTTGAAGAGATAATAGCTAATACACTGATAGACTTTGACAAAGGCAGAATCCTTCAGATTAAAAGTAACAGGAGGTACAGAGCAGGAAAAGTGAAAGTAAACTTACACCTACACATTACGGTGGAATAACAGAAAATCAAAGCTGAAGAGGAAAACTCTTAAAGCTCCCAGAAAGAAAGTACAGATTGCTTACAAAGGAATGATGATTAGATTGACCCCTGACTTTTCATCGCCAAAAACAAGTGCCAGAGGACAACTGGTAATAATGGAAGTTAGTGCTGATGATAAATAACCATCAACCTAAAAATCTGTACCCACATAAACTATCATTTAAAAGCACCTGAGAACTATAACTGAAAGACCATTGATGAAAAGGACATAGTATAGAAAAATAATAATAACAGCAAACACTTATTGAATACTTACTATATGCAAAGATAGTGTTCAAAGCCCAAAAGTCATTTAATTCTCACAGCAATCTTGAGGGAGCTACTATAATTACCCTGATTTTACACAAAAGAAAACTGAAGCACAGAAAGGTTGAGTTATTTATCCAAGATCACACAGCTGTAAAGTGGCAGTCAAGGCTCTACACCAGGCAGCCTGGCTTTGAAGCCTGTGTACGTCCTCACCACTCCCAGAGCCCAGGGGAAGGAGTCAGACTCAGGAAAGAGCAGCAAGCACAGAAATGAGTAGCAATATGAGGGTAATATGCTTTTAAAACTTGAGAGAATTGAATTCTTATGTGTTCTTTTAAGAAACAAAACTAAAATTCTTGGCAATACTGACAAGGCAGATGGAGGAAAAGCAGGAGTGAGCTTTGTTCTCTAGTAAGTGTGGAAAGTCCAGGAAGTGATCAGAGATAAATCTTGGACTTTGGGCTTTTTGGGTTGCTTTGTAGGTTTAGTTAAATGCAAAAGTTAACAGCTAAAGGGTAAAAACACTAAAAACATTTATAAAGACACTATGAGACCTTATTATGAGGAAGAACATGGAATTTACCTTCGTTCCCACTGATAGAATTAATTAAATGGGCCGGGCACAGTGGCTCACGCCTGTAATCCCGGCACTTGGGGAGGCTGAGGTGGGTGGATCACCTGAGGTCAGGAGTTCAAGACCAGCCTGGCCAACATGGTGAAACCCCATCTCTACTACAAAAAAATACAAAAATCAGCTGGGCGTGGCAGTGGGTGCCTGTAATCCCAGCTACATGAGAGACTGAGGCAGGAGAATCGCTTGAACCCAGGAGGTGGAAGTTACAGTGAGCCAAGATCGTATCACTGCACTCCAGCCTGGGCGACAAGAGCGAAACTTCATCTCAAAAAAAAAAAAACAAAAAAAAAACAATAAAATGAATTAAATGAACTGTGGCCAGTGGCCAGTGTTCCTTCTCTGGCCGATAAACCTCAGGAGTTTACAGCACACAGACCAGATCAGTCAGAAGTAGTCATCACACCATGAGGCACCCTCAGTGGCCTTCTGCATTTTTTGCCAGAAGTTAGCATGTGCCTGTGACCTAAGCCTCACCTGTAAGCCCAGAAGAGAGCTGTGAACTGTAAGTAGAATGTCACATGGGCCTAACAGAGCAACTGTAACTCAAGGGTTAGTTGAGTGGAGGTTGTAAACCAAAATAAAATTCTAAGCCCCCCAGTTGGCTAAACAGGCCTCTCTCTTGGCCAACAGGATCCCAGAGAAACCTGAGAGACTACTTCAGGCCATGATGGGAAAGGCAAGTTTGGACATGCCTCCTTTCACCCTGGTAAATGGTAAAATGACTGGTTATTTTAAAAAGAGGGATGCTTAGGACAAAACAGAAAGTCCAAGCAAGTCATAAATGGTCTGTGTAAGTCGTGTTAAGGTTCACAAAAGGAGAACTTATGAAAGAAATTTTGTATGTGATTAAGGTGTCTATAATTAAAAGGAAATTATAATCATCTTTCTAGAGATTGGGCTTTGATATTAAAAACACACTAAGACACTAAATAATTGATTAGAACAACATATTTTCTTTCTTTTTTTTTCCTGAGATGGAGTTGCACTCTGTAGCCCAGGCTGGAATGTGGTGGTGTGATCTCAGCTCACTGCAACCTCTGCCTCCTGGTTCAAGTGATTCTCCTGCCTTGGCCTCCTGAGTAGCTGGGACTACAGTCATGCACCATCACGCCTGGCTAATTAGAGATGGGGTTTCACCATGTTGGCCAGGCTGGTCTCAAACTCCTGACTTCACATGATCCGCCTGCCTGGGCCTCCCAAAATGCTGGGATTACAGGCGTAAGCCACTGCGCCCAGCCCAAGATTTTGTTAAAGTGTTGATTTACTCTTAATAAAATTGAATTACAGGAAGTTTTAAATGTTGCATTCTCCTTCAGCACCTTTATTATGTCATGCCACTCTGTCCTGCCCTGTGAGGTTTCCACTGAGAAGTCTGCTGCAAACATATTGGAGCTTCTTTGTATGTTTCTTTTCTTTTGCTGCTTTTTGGATCCTCTCTTTAGCCTTGACCTTTGGAAGTTTGATTAGTAATTGCCTTGAGGCAATTTTGTTTGGGTTAAATCTGCTTGGTGCTCTATAACCTTCTTGTATTTGAATATTGATATCTTTCTCTAAGTTTGGGAAGCTCTCTTATTATCCCTTTGAATAAACTTCTACCCTAATCTCTCTTTTTACCTCCTCTTTAAGGCCAGTAGTTTAGATTTGCCCTTTTGAGGCTATTTTCTAAATCTTGTAGGTATGCTTCATTCTATTTTATTCATTTTTCTTTTGTCTCCTCAAACTGTGTATTTTCAAATAGCCTGTCTTCAAGCTCACTAATTCTTTCTTCTGCTTGATCAATTCTGCTGTTAAGAGATTGTGATGTTGGCCAGGTGTGGTGGCTCACGCTTGTAATCCCAGCACTTTGGGATGCCAAGGTGGACAGATCACCTGAGGTCAGGAGTTTGAGACCAGCCTGGCCAACATGGTGAAATCCTGTCTCTACTAAAAATACAAAATTAGCTGGGCGTGGTGGTGCTCGCCTCTAATCCCAGATACTCAGGAGGCTGAGGGAGGAGAATCACTTGAACCTGGGAGGCAGAGGTTGCAGTGAGCCGATTGGGATCATGCCACTGCACTCAAAAAAAAAAAAGAGAGAGAGAGAGATTGTGATGAATTCTTCAGTATGTCAATTGCATTTTTCAGCTCCAGGATTTCTGCTTGATTTTTTTTTTAAGATAGGGTCTCATTCTGTTGCCCAGGCTAGAATGCAATGACATGATCACAGCTCACTGCAGCCTTGACCTCCTGGGCTCAATAGATCCTCCTGTCTCAGCCTCCCAAGTAACTAGGACTACAGGTGTGCACCACCACATCTGGCTAATTTTTGTATTTTTTATAGAGGCAGGATTTTGCCATGTTGCCCAGGCTGGTCTTGAACTCCTGGGCTCATGTGATCTACCCACCTCAGCCTCCCAGAGTTCTGGGATTACAGACATGAGCCACTGCATCCAGTCTGACTCTTTTTTAATTATTTCAATCTGTTTGTTACATTTATCTGATAGGATTCTAAATTCCTTCTCTATGTTATCTTGGATTTTGTTAAATGTCACCAAAACAGCTATTTCGAATTCTTTGTCTGAAAGGTCACATATCTCTGTCTCTCTGGGATTTGTCTCTGGTGACTTGCTTACTTCGTTTGGTCATGTTTTCCTGTACGGTCTTGATGCTTGTGGATGTTTGTCAGTGTCTGGGCATTGAAGAGTTAGGTATTTATTATAGTCTTGGCAGTCTGGGCTTGTGTGTACCCATCCTTCTTAGGAGGGCTTTCCAGGTATTCAAAGGGACTTGAATGTTGTGATCTAAGTCTTTGGTCACTGCAGCCATATCTGCTTTAGCAGGCACTTAAAGCCCAGCAATGCTGTGGCTCTTGCAAACTCATAGAGGTACCGCCTTGGTAGTCTTGGGTAAGATCCAGGAGAGTTCCCTGGATTAGTAGGCAGAGACTCTTCCTCTCTTCCCTTACTTTCCCCCAAACAAATGAAGTCTCTCTCTCTCTCTCAGCTGACTGCTTAGAGCTGGGGGAGGGTTGACACAAGCACTCCTGTGGTCACCACCACTGGGACAGTGCTGGGTCAGACCTGAAGCCAGCACAGCCCTAGGTCTCACCCAAGGCCTGCAGTGACCACTGCCTGGCTACTGCCTGTGTTTACTCAAGCACCAAGGGCCCTACAATCATCAGGTGGCAAAGCCAACTAGGCTTGTGTTCTTCCCTCCAGGGCAGTGAGTTCCCCTTGTTCCCGGTGGGTCCAGAGATGCTGTCTGGGAGCCAGGGTCTGGAGTTGGGAACCTTAGAAATCTACCTTGTGCTCTACTCTACTGTGGCTGAGCTGGCACCCAAGCCACAGGACAAAGTCCTTTCCACATCTCCCTCCCCTTACTTCAAGAGGAGGAGTCTCTCACCATGGCCACCATAGCCCACTCACTCCCAGGCTCATGGCAAGCACTGCCAGGCTACCACCATGTTCACTCAAGGCCCAAGGGCTCTTCAGTCAGCTTGTGGTGAATTCTGCCAGTCCTTTGTCTCTCCTTTCAGGACAGTGTGGTCCCTTTGGCCTAGGGCAGGTCCAGAAATGCTGTCCAAGAGCCAAGGCCTAGAATCAGCGACCGCAGGAGTCCACTTGGTGCTCTACCCAACTGTGGCTGAGCTGGTACTCATGCTATAAGACAAAATCCTCTTTACTCTTCCCTCTCCTTTCCTCAAGCAGAAAGGATCTCTCTCCATAGCCACCATAGCTGGGAATGTGCTGGGTCACACCTGAAGCCAGCACAGCTCTGAGTCTCACCCAAGGCCTGCAGAGAGTACTACCTAGCTACTGCTGCTGCTTATTCAGGGTCCAGGGACTCTGTAGTCAGCAGGTGATGAATCCTGCCAGGACTGGATCCTTCCTTTCTAGGCAGTAGGTTCCTTCTGGCCCAGGGTGTGTTTAGAAATGTTGTCTGGGAGCTAGAGACTGGAATGCAGGCTTCAGGACTCTGCCTGTTGCCCTATTCTACTGTGGCTGAGCTGGTATCCAAGTTATAAGACAAAGTCCTCTCTACTCTCCCCTCTTTTCTCCTCAAGCAATGGGAAGGAGTCTCTGTTGGAGCTGTGAGCTGCACTGCCTGGGGCTGGGGGAGTGGTGATGCAAACACTCCCTTCGCTGCCCCAGCTGGTATCTCACTGGGTTGTGTGTCTCCTAAGTCTCCTGGCTCTGAGCCCAGCACAACACCTGGGTAAGATCCAGGATAGTTCCCTGGATTAGTAGGCAGAGACTCTTCCTCTCTTCCCCTACTTTCCCCCAAACAAATGAAGTCTCTCTCTCTCAGCTGACTGCTTAGAGCTGGGGGAGGGTGGGCACAAGCACCCCTGTGGTCACCACTAATGGGACAGTGCTAGGTCAGACCTGAAGCCAGCACAGCCCAGGCCTTGCCTGGGAATTGAGGTCCTGTGACCTAAACTGCCTTTCATGTTTATTTAGGACCCCAGAGCATTTTAGCTCGTAATGGCAGGGCTTGCCAGAACTCAGGTTCCCACCACTAGGATGGATGATTTGCCTCTGGCTAGGGCTAGTCTGAATGCTCCCTTTGTGGGTGCCAGCTGAGTTTTGCCCCATGTTGCTTTCCACTATGACAGGGCAGCACTGGATTCCAATGCAAAGCCCCCGACACTCGCTGTGCTTTCTCTCTTCCAGATGCACAGGGTCTCTCTATGCAGTGCCAGGAGATGAAGTAAGGGTGATGTAGGTGATTCAAGGCTGTTTCTCCTACCCTCTTCAGTGCTTCCTTCTTTAATATGGTGTTAAAACCAGGCACTATAATTACTCACCTGATGTTTGGTTCTTATGAAGGTGTTCTTATGTGGATAGTTGTTCAATTTGTTGTTCCTGCAGGGGATTGTGAGAGGGATAATCGTTGGATGCTTCTATTTGACCATCTTGCTCCACTTCCCTAATCTGCTTCTTTTTAAAATTTCTCAGATTGATATCTCAGAAGTTCAACTTCTGCCATACTCTGCTGCTTTCAGCTTTTTATCCCTTTGGAAAGGCCTAGGATGATAATGCTCTCCTTCAAATTTTGTTGGCTTCTGTGACTTTTTTTTTTTTCTTTTTCCTCCAGTTCTAAATCTGTTTTTATGGCCTGATGTAAAATGTTTTATCTTGAAAGTTTTTAAAGAAGGCAATATTTTGGGCATAGTGGTTCACATCTGTAATCCCAGCCATTTTGGGAGGCCAAGGCAGGAGAAATGCTTTAGCCCAGGAGTTCAAGGCCAGCAAGGGCAACATAGTAACACTGTATCTCTACAGAAAATTTTTTTTTAAAAAATTAGCCAGGCATGGTGACACACGCCTGTAGTCCCAGCTACTCAAGAGGCTGAGGTGGGAGAATTGCTTGAGCCCATGAGGTCAAGAATGCAGTGAGCCAAGATTGCGCCACTGCACTCCAGTCTGGGTGATGGAGCAAGATCCTGTCTCAAAAAAATTAAAAATTAAAAAATAATAATTAAAAAAAGAAGGCCATATTTTCCTCCAGTATAACTTAATTCTGTACTCTTGGCTTTTTCTAACATATTTAGGGGCCAAGGGCCCCCCAAAGGTTTGCTGAAAAAAATCAACTCACAAAAGACAGATTGGTTGAAGAGAAAGCATATAGATTTGTTCGGCATATATATGTGAGAATCTTCAGAGTAAAGACCCAAGATACAGGGAAAATTGTTCATTTTTATGCTTAGGTTCAACAAAGTATGAACAGCCATGTAAAAAACTACAGACACAATTGAACGCTAGTAGACTGTGTGGGGAAAGGAGCAAGGCCTGTCTGCCTAGATTCTTCTTCACCTCCCTGAGTATGCATTTCCATCCTTCTGGGTGTAGGGGTCTTATAACCTATTGTCCAACAAGGAAGTTCAGAGAATTTCTTCATGGCCAGTTTTTACACAGAAAAGTGGAGAAAAAATTAGAGGAATATTTTTAAGTGTTATGGCTGGCTTTGATGAAAATGGGCTCTGGTTTCTGGGGCCCACCTTGGGGAAGAAAGATTCTAGTTTCTATAGCCAGTCTAAAGGGGAAATGGGACTGAGAAACAAGAGGGCAAGAGAAGGCCAAAGAGAAACTTTTACTTCTGAGGCTGCTCCTTTGGTTATGTGAAAGGAAGATACCATGGCCGCCCACAATCTCTAAGGCAAACTCAAGCTGGAAACTGCTTAGGGCAAAACCTGCCTCCCATTCTATTCAAAGTCATCCCTCTGCTCACTGACATAGATGCATATCTGACTGCCTCTTTTGGAAAGGCCAGTCAGAAACTCAGAAGAATGCAACCATTTGTGTCTCAACTATCTGTGACCTGGAAGCTCCCTCCGGACTTCCAGTCCTCCTGCCTTTGCTTCAAGTTGCCTTTCCAGGCAACTTCCTACTTCTTACTTACATTGATTGATGTCTCATGTCTCCCTAAAATGTATAAAAACAAGCTGTGCCCCGACCACCTTGGGCACATGTCGTCAGGACTTCCTGAGGCTGCGTCATGGGCAGGTCCTCAACCTTGGCAAAATAAACTTTCTAAATTAACTGAGCCTGTCTCAGATTTTCTGGGTTCACAGTTATCATTTTGGGGTATTGTTTTCTGAAGCCCAAGATACGTCTAAAGTGGTTAACATAACCAACTTCCCATGCTGTAGCTTAGAGTCACATATTTCCCCCCTCAAGGCCTCTGTAATATAGTGGTCACTCAACCTGGGACACACTCTTTCTGTGTGTCTGATTAATTTATCTTTTCAGCAAGTCTGACATTCAGGTTATCCAAATGGGCTTCCCATAATGAAAAACAATCACTGTAGAAGAGTTTTTTTTTCCTCCTTTTTGGCAACTAGCCTAAGAAACAAAAATTTTAAGATAATTTCTATGTTGTTTTTATTAGGTTTTTAAAAATTACTTATTTTTTATTTATTTTATTTTATTTTTCTTGAGACAGAGTCTCGCTCTGTCACCCAGGCTGGAGGGCAGTGGCGTGATCTCAGCTCACTGCAACCTCCACCTCCCGGGTTCACGCCTTTCTCCTGCCTCAGCCTCCCGAGTGGCTGGGACTACAGGTGACTGCCCCCAAGCCCGGCTAATTTTTTGTTGTTGTTGTATTTTTAGTAGAGGCAGGGTTTCACTGTGTTAGCCAGGATGGTCTCAATCTCCTGACTTCATGATCCACCCATCTCGGCCTCCCAACGTGCTGGGATTATAGGCATGAGCCACCGCACCCATCCTAAAATTACTCTTAAAAACTAAACTTTAAAAGAGTTAAGGTTTTTACATCCATATAACTTCCTATACAGCTTTTAAAGTCTTTTGGCCAGCTCGGTGGCTCACGCCTGTAATCCCAGCACTCTGGTAGGCCAAGGTGTGTGGATCACTTGGGGCCAGGAGTTTGAGACCAGCCTGGGAAACATAGTGAAACCCCATCTCTACTAAAAACACAAAAATAAGCTGGGCGTGGTGGCGTGAACCTGTAAACCCACCTACTCAGGAGGCTGAGGCAGGAGGATCCCTTGAACCAGGGAGGCAGAGGTTGCAGTGAGCCAAGATTAGGTCACTGCACTCCAGCCTGGGCAACAGAGTAAGACTGTCTCAAAAATAATAACAATAAAAATAAAGTCTTTTTATTATCACTCTGGTTAAGTGAATAACTATTATTTTATAATGACCCGTGATTGTGTTTCAATAAAATGTTTTGATTCTTTTCACATTTTTTGACAGTCTCAAAAATCAAATCTTAACTTAAGCCTCTGACTTAGATTTATTGCTGGGGCCTTATCAGAACTATAAAAATCACCCCAAGGTTATAGAATCTTTCTATAGCTTCCAATTAAGATAAACTTTAGTATCATCACCTCCAGCCTGATGATTAGACATCAGTTGAGAGATTCCCTCCATTCCCATTAAATAGGGTCTTTATCAAATATGTTAACTAGCTCTTGTGCTGTTAAGTTGAAGGGGTGTGACTCCTAGGTACTCCTATGTCATCTCAAAGGAACACTGACTCCTAGTAAATCTTAAATGTCAATACTGTTATCTGGCAGCAAACTTAAGTTAACCAAAACCTCATCCTCAGAACTGAGAGATGGTAACAGCCAAAATAAACCACTTTCATGTTACACTTGTTAAATCAAGTTTAGCCTAAAGCTGCCTCCTTACATATTTTAAGTTTGGCCTAAAGGTTTCTCTGTATATTGTGAACAAATGGAGGTATAAACAGACTGTAGCCTACACTTGTGCCAATCACCGACTTTTGGGCAATCAGATGTAACCAACTGTTCAACTGTTCAAATTAGGCCAACTGTTCAAATAAGGCAAATGCCAACCTGTAACCAATCCAGCTTTTTCTCTACCTCACTTGTATTTTCTGTGCATCACCTTACTTTTTCTGTCCATAAATCTTCTTCCACCACGTGGCTGTGCTGCAGTCTCAGAGCCTATTCTGGCTCATGAGGTTGCCTGATTCGTGAATCATTCATTGCTCAATTAAACTCTTAAATTTAATTCAGCTAAAAAATTTTTTTAAATCACACTGGACAAGACCTATATTCAAAAGCATAAATACTGATTTAATAATTTTTCCTCGGCTGGGTGCGGTGGCTCACGCCTGTAATCCCAACAGTTTGGGAGGCCAAGGTGGGCGGATCATGAGGTCAGAAGATCAAGACCATCCCGGCCAACATGTGAAATGCCATCTCTACTAAAAATACAAAAATTAACCAGGTGTGGTGGCACACGCCTGTAATCCCAGCTACTCAGGTGGCTGAGACAGGAGAATCACTTGAATCCGGGAGGCAGAGATTGCAGTGAGCCGAGATTGCACCACTGCACTCCAGCCTGGCAACAGTCCTCTATCCAAATTAAAATCATTGTTCTGTGCCTTAATACTAGATAATTTAAATGTTTACTTGTTGTTTGTCAGTTTCCCTTTCCTGTCATTGTCAGAGCCAGGCAGGGCTTATGTCCTTTTGTTTTGTTTTCCACAGTTGAAAAAACAGACAAACAAAAACCGCTTTTTCTTTTCTTTTCTTTTCTTTTTACCATTTTAGTTTTTATTAATAAAATAGAAACCTAAACTCAGACAACTGCTTTGTTCTTGCATATAATCTGACCATAAATTGGAGTAGCAATTCTTTATAAAAGGACTTAGGTGAGAACTGTCAATATATCAGTTCCATCAAAAACTCTAGGTTGGAATACCTTAAAAAGAGCAAATTAAATATGAGAAAGCACAGAAATCTCTCCCTCAAACAAGAGGGGCTTCCTTTAATAGTCTTTAATATAGCTCATTTGCAATCATATGAAAATCCATCAAGATCATGATGCACAATCCCTAAAGGATAAAACTGAGGAAACTCATGGATAATTTTCACAGCTTCATTGTAAAGTCCAAGATCAAAAGGATGGTTACCTTCTTTAAACTGGACATAAGTTTACACATGATGGTGGCCTTAGCAGTTACTCTTCCAACCACTTCCATAATTCCAGAGATTTCTTCATCAAGGGGTTCCATCAGTTTGATGGTTCCATTTTTTCCTTCTCCATCTGAAAGAACAAACATTTTTCCAGTGGGATGAATCTTTTCCAGCCTCCCTATGAAGCAGACAGGCTTATCGATGAACTGAGCTAGCGTGCCAGCGTTGATGCGCAACCTGGGCAACTCCATCATGTCCACCATGATTATGGTCCAACACTGCAGTGGACGGGAAAACCACGAAAAACCCCTTTTTCTTTTTGAGCTATTTATAGCTTACAAAATTGGGTAAAGCAACAAATACTACCTTTCTCTCTGTACCTGAAAGCTCCAAAATTTAAAACTTATTTAGAATCCCACTGGGCTGAATCTACTTTCATTGCTAATGTCCCACTGCTAAAACTTACCTCTAGGGGAAATATAAGCACCTTCCCTCTAGGCAGGGATTACTGCGGAAGCAGTGGGCATGTGGGATTGTAAGTATGGATTATGAGGGACAGAATTAGTTCAGACCCTCCACATCAAGGGTGGGTATGCAGATGCCTAAACAGCTGACAAAATGAGAGACTTTTCCTCCTGGGTCATTCTGTGGCCCCTTTCCATCTACCCCAACCATAAAGAATTTCCTACTTCCTGTAGAGTTAAAAGAAAATTGCAGAGAGGATATCAAGTGACAAAACTTCCTGGGTATAGTGCTCCCAGTTATGAGATTTATGAAGATAGACAGATATAATTATGTATAGTTTTTGTGCCTGGGGAGATCTTATTATTTTTTATTAGCCATCTTAGAACAAATTACTAAAAAGACTGCAAAAAGTGTTGCAATACAACAAAGTCTCTAAACTCTCTAGTTTAAATGGTTTTAACAAAATGCTTATGTTCTGTATAGCTAATTGCTACAAGTCTGTAACTAAAACCAAGACTGCAGTAGCTCAATGCATAAAATTTATAGATAAATCAGTTCTGTAAACTTGCCTTTTGGCTTTTTGACTCTTATATTACTTAGAAGATTTTAAAGGTTTGATGAACGCCTGCCCACCTCCATTCCTGCCTGGCCTAGAATGCTTGAATTGACTATGAGTCTTTTAGATCTAAGTGTCTTGGCTATGGAGGTCCCAGCAAGGGACAGGATGGGTGCAGGTCAGGTGGCCACACCACAGCGGCAACAATACGCAACAAAATAAAAGTTTGGCCATTGATGGTGCTTCTGGCAAATCTTGGCCAGAAAGGGGAGAATGGAAACCAAAAATAAAATTCTAAGCACCCCAGTTGGCTAAATAGACCCTTCTGTTGGCCAACAGGATCCAAAAGAAACCTGAAAAACTACTTCACGCCATGATGGGAATGGCAAAGCTGGATACACCTTCTTTTACCCTCCTGCCTTTTGAGTTTAGGCACAACTGACCAGCACTAACTCAAAAGACTGACAACAGACTGTAGCAGTAAGATACCAAATTCCAACTGGACTCTGGTATAGCATCCCATGGCAGATCACAGGCCCTGAAGGAAAGCAAAGTATTTCACCCCAAAATGTATTTCTTTGACAAATTTTGTAATGGCCCTGCAAAGCTGTCTCTTGTGGGAAATGTGTCTTCTGTAGAGAATCTCCTTCCATAACTAGGTCTTTTCCAGAAAGATTGATGCCTTTAAGGTCCAATAAGAGACATTTACCATCTATTCTCTCTGAAGCCTGCTACCTGGAGGCTTCATCTACCTGACCAGAACCTTGGCTTCCACAACTCCTCTTATCTTAACTCAAGAATTTCTTTATGCTGACTTCAAACTCTTAAGGGGTGAAGCTTAACTTCTCAACGAATTGCCAGTCAGGAAATCTTTGAATCCACCTATAACCTGGAAGCCACCTCATTCAAGATGTTCTGCCTTTCCAGGCCAAACAAATATATACCTTCCATGTATTGATTTATGTTTTTAACTTGTAACTTCTGTCTCCCTAAAATGCATAAAACTGAGCGGTAACCAAACCACCTTGGGCACATGTTCTCAGGACCTCCCGAGGCTGTGTCACAGACCATGGTCCTTAATATTTGCAAAATAAGCCTCTAAACTGATGGAGACGTCTCTGAGATACTTGTTGGTTTACAAGGTTTACCTTCAGAGAAGAAACACCAGGAGTGCTAGTAGTCCACTGGGACTTAAGGAAGCAGGAGGAGAGTCCTCTACACCTATAATTCTTGAAGCAAAGTTTCAGTGGCTGTTATGGTGGCCAGGGCCCTATGCTGCTACAGGGACCCTGGTGACAGGTCAGACCTATGGCCCGAGATTTCTCCAGGCACAAATTTTGCTTCCATGTAGAATGCTAACCACTGGGGAGTTCACAGCATGGCACAAAGGAGAGCCCACAGGCAATGATTTTAGGGGATCCAAGATGTCAGAGTCTGACTGTGTGAGATTCCTTGGCTATTCCAGGGCAGAGAGAATTTGGAAGTGGCAGAAAGGAAAGCGTGTCAGGCAGTGCCTTTTTATTGAGGAGGTAAACTTTGGGGGAAAGTACACAAAATAGTGAGGAAGGAAAGGGCCATCTGCCCTGCCAGCCGAGGCAGCTGAGCCAGCACTGTCAGTTCACTCCCACGTCCAGAGGCCCAGGCAGTCCTGGGCAGGGTTGCAGTGACAGAAGTAACATTTCTTTTTTTTTTTTTTTTTTGAGATGGAGTCTCGCTCTGTTGCCCACGCTGGAGTATAGTGGTACGATCTTGGCTCACTGCAACCTCCGCCCCCTGGGTTCAGGCGATTCTCCTGCCTCAGCCTCCCCAGTAGCTGGGATTACAGGCAGGTGCTACCACGCCCAGCTAATTTTTGTATTTTTAGTAGAGGCGTGGTTTCACCACGTAGGCCAGACTGGTCCCAAACTCTTGAAGTCAGGTGATCCACCCGCCTCGGCCTCCCAAAGAGCTAGTATTACAGGCATGAGCCACCGCACCCAGCCAGAAGTAACACTTCTTATAGTGGACAGCAGGAAGTCGGCTGCTGGTGAAGAGGGGAATCATCCCTCGAACCCACCAAACTATCAGAGTCACTTGGTGGGAAAATAGGTCTTCCTACAAAGGATGGGCCTACTCAGCCCAGGGTAGCCTAACACAGGTCACGCCTTTGAAAACAGATGATTTCGTATCTATGGAAATGCCTCCTTTGCTAGAGGACTGTCATCAAGACCATTTGAGTATGTGGAGCTCTCATAATGGTTTGGCTTTACCAGTACAAGCAATAGTCTCCACCAGGTAACAGCGGGTCAGGTAAGGCTAGAAGCTTACTCGTATCAGCTTGAGGTGATATTAGGGATCACGAAGTCCCTCTGATTCTGAGTGTACAAGTGAGCCAAGTCAATAATAGAGCAGCACCACTGGGGCAGGCAGAAGACAGGAGGTGATAGATGTTCACAGAGTGGCACAAGGGCTGGAGCCCAAAGTGCAACAACCAGTTCCAAAGTTGAGCCAAGGACCTGAGGGAGCAGGTGGACATGGGAGGCTGGAGCCATAGCAGGGTTCAGCTGTGTGGCACATCTAGGAACTGTATCCAAGGATTTCTTTCTTATATTATTTTTAATTTTTTTAATTTAATTTTTTTTGGAGACAGACCATCACTCTGTCACCCAGACTGGAGTGCAGTGGTGCAATCATAGCTCGCTGCAGCCTCAAACTGCTGGGCTCAAGTGATCCTCCCACCTCAGCCTTCTGAGTAGCTAGGACTACAGGAGTGTACCACCAAAGAGTTCTGTCTTTGAGATGACTTTGTTTTTTGATTTTTGTTTTTTGGAGACAAGGCTTCACTCTGTCTCCCATGCTGATCCTGAACGCCTGGCCTCAAATGATCCTCCCGCCTTAGCCTCTTGAGTTACTGGGATTACAGGCATGAAACACCTCACCTCACTCTGAGTGGTTGGCTACTTATTAGACATGACATAAGACTGTGAAGTGACTTTTCTTCAAGGGCATCTTCAAGGTCCTACTAGACATTTGACAAATATATGATAAGCATATCTGTGCTAGACATTTGACAAACATGTGATAAGTTTATCCACAACATGGCTACTGGCCATTAGACCACACATACTGCATTTGCTCACTCTTCTCAAGGTTTAAGGCCTCATCTCTTCAGTATCTCTGGAGGGCTGGCTTTAAGATAATTTATATTTCCATTAGCTGATACTGCTCTTACTGCTCTGCTACCTTTTCTTTTTTTGAGACAGAGTCTCGCTCTGTCACCCAGGCTGGAGTGCAGTGGCATGGTCTTGGCTCACTGCAACCTCCACCTTCCGGGTTCAAGTGATTCTTCTGTCTCAGCCTCCCGAGTAGCTGGGATTACAGGCATGTGCTACCATGCCCGGCTAATTTTTGTATTTTTAGTAGAGACAGGGTTTCACCATGTTGGCCAGGCTGGTCTGGAACTCCTGACCTCAAGTAATCCACCTGCCTTGGCATTCCAAAGTGAGTTGCAGGTGTGAGCCACCGCACCTGGCCTTTTTTTTTTTTTTTTTTTTTTTTTAAATAAATAGAGACAGGGTCTCAGTGTGTTGCCAAGGCTGGTCTCAAACTCCTGGGCTCAAGCAATCCTCCCACCTTGGCCTCCAAAGTGCTAGGATTACAGGTGCAAGCCACCACACCCAGCCATCTGCTATCTTCTTTTACCACATTTTATAAATTTTAAAATCTCTTTGAACACTCCTATTTCACTTTATTCTACATTGAGAGTTTTTTGATCCAGACTCTAGCAGGAGCTGCAGAAGTATTATTCTCTGTGGGACAGAAACTTTCTACATTCTGGATCTAGAGTGGGGCTCTAATAACAGATGAGAATTGAAAAATGATACAAAGAAAAACAATTTTACAAAACATTTAGCTTTTAGAAGAAAATGTAGGTAAATATCATTATGACCTTGATGCAAGGAAGGATTTCTTTAAAAGATACCAAATGCACAAACTATAAAGGAAAAGATTATTAAAAAGCCAAATTTTAGAAAATAACATCTCTGAGGAAAGATAAGAGGAATTATAATTGTTTCTCAAAAACCAAAGCTTTAAGAGATGGTGAAAAGACTACACTGGGGTTTTACTACATAATCGACAACACATTCAATGTATTGGCTTAGTTATTGAATGTGTCAGAAAATTACCTCACCTAGTTTTACCTATAATGTGAACTTTCTAACTGGGGTTTGGAAATGACATCATAGTGAAGACATGGTGTATATGTACAAGGAATGAAGACAGCCAACTGTTTTGTTTTGTTTTTCTTCACAAAGAGCAAATCAAAAGAAATGGGTTTCACATGAGGAACAATGTCATAGGAAAACAGTTACTGAAATGGATTTCTAATGGAAAATGCCAGACTCAATGTGCCCTTTTTTAATGATGAAAACATATTTCTCCCAATGAGCACTGAGACCATAGAAAAATTTTTTCGCCCTTCTCTAAGATAAATATTCCTACTTACTCTTAAGACAGACTTACAGGCTGGCCATGGTGGGTTACACCTATAATCCCAACACTTTGGGAGGCCAAGGCAAGAGGACTGCTTGAAGTCAGGAGTTTAAGACCGGTCTGGTCACCATAGCCAGACGCTGTCTCTACAAAAAAAAAAATTAGCTGGGTGTGGTGGCGCACACCTAGCTACTCCGAGGCTGAGGCAAGAGGACTACTTGAGCCCAGGAATTTGGAACTGCAGTGAGCTATGATCACACTACTGCACTCCAGCCTGGGTGACAAAGCAAGACCTCGTCTCTTAAAAGAAAAAAAAAAGACATAATTTCTAGTTTATTCCCTAAATTTCTAGTTTATTCCCTAAATCAGAAGCTCTTAACTAGGAATTTGCAATAGAATAATCTGCAGAATCCGGCGGAAAAAATACAGGCCTTGGACCTGATTCCTGTGGCATTGATTGAGTAAAGCCTGGCTGGGCCCTGGCATCCATGTTTTTAAAAATTATATTCCCCCTGTGATTCTGGTGTGAAGCCCCAGTTGAGAACTACTCTGACAGAACTTTTGGATTCTTGACTGTGATTAAGGTTTTGGTAGAATGCTCTGTAATAGCCCTCAATCCTTATGACTGTCCCCGCCCCCTTATTCTTCCATCTGTTTGCTCACTTGACCTTCTTAGGTTCTTGATCAGTAACCCATATATGCAAATAATGTTGAACAAATAATGTATGGAGCAAGCAGGTAGCCTGGTAGCACCAAGTCCCTAGCATGTAATAACAATGAAATGAGAAGACTTGAGAAGGTGAGAAAATGCTGAGAAAGAGAAAGAATGATCGAGAGCCTGGAAGCACATCAAGCCTAAAACAGGAAACAAGGAATGGGAGCAAATGCATAAACCCATACCCTCCTCCCTTCATCCTGCCTGTAGTAATCCTTGCACCAGCCATCTCCTTAGCAACAGCTTCCCATTGGTCGCCAGCCTCGATGGGACTGATACAAACCTTCTGTTATTTCCCTTTCTGAGAGCTGAGGAGACCACTGCCTCTTCTTCAGTTCATTTGCTATTACTCTTACTGATGTTCTACACTGTTTGGAATGTCTAGCTAATCCCACGAAGGCTTTTTCCTCTCTAACCTTCACACAGGCTAAGTTCTCTGTAACAGAGCTCATGCTCCTTCCCTGCTTACCACCTTCAGAAGTTAACAGCGGAAATCTGGACAAACTGGTTTTGGACAAACATTACCTACAGACTCTAATTTTTGACACTCATGGCTGGATGGGTGAGACTAAAGTGGTTATGAAGAGAGATTCAGACAAGGACTTCTGAATTTCACTGGGATGTCTGCTTGTGGTTTGAAGATTTCTAAAAACTGCTTCAATTGCGCTCAGATTTGATCTTCTTTTTCCTGTAAGATAAATGATTTATTCACCATGGCAAATGTTGGGCTGAAATTTTCAATACCAGTTCTTGGTTTGACAAAGACTATTGGGTTAAAACAACAACAACAAATCCTTGACCAGCCACTGAGACAATATATGAAAGGAAATTTTTAAGAATCCTCTAGGAATTTTGTCTTTTTTTTTTTTTTTTTTTTAGAGGGAAGGTCTCACTCTGTCACTCAGGCTGGAGTGCAGTGATGCGATTAGAGCTCACTGCATCCTCAAACTCCTGGGCTCAAGCAATCCTCCTGTCTCAGGCTCTCGATTAGCTGGGACTACACAGGCATACACTCCCACACCCGGCTAATTATTTTATTTTTTGTGGAGATGGGGGCTCACTTTGTTGCCCAGGCTGGTCTTGAATTCCTGGGCTCAAGCAATCCTCCTGCCTTGGCCTCCCAAAGTGCTGGCATTACAGGTATAAGCCACTGTGCCTGGCCTCAAGTTTTAACATTACTATAAACATCTTATTGTCTCCAAAATATATGAGTATAATAAACCTATGGGACAGGGTTTGAGTGACGCCATTTGGACTAATAATAGGTCAGACTTGATATAGTTAATTATGCTATTAGCTATAGACTATAGAGACTGAGACCCCAATTCACACTGCACTAGGAAGCATAGTTTTATCAAGGTTGTTCTCCAAGAGTAACAATCTCCAATCTAGTGTCCAGACCTCTTAGTGAGTAGGCCTGGTGAATGCTCTTGTGTTTCAGAAGTCTTAAGTTTCCTTTCCTGTCTCAACTTTTTGGGAAGGTCTAGGGAAAGCTTACATAACAGTTAAGGTGAAGAAAAGTCTAAATAATGTTTGAAATTCTGAGAACATTTAAATATTTGTAGAATTAATTAATGGAACACTATCATATTTAGTCTATGTAATATCAATGATGATTCCCCATGATTTATTCTGTTTCAGCCACTGTCATTTATAAAAATTGTCTAGTTCCTCTGCTGCCACGTAGACACTTGAGTTTTGATAATTCTTCTCTATCAGTTACTTTTGTTAATAGCGGAAAGAAGCAGTCTAAGAAAGAGCAGGGACCCGGCGTGGTGGCTCATGCCTATAATACCAGCACTTTGGGAGGCTGAAGTGGGCGAATCACTTGAGCCCAAGAGTTTCATACCAGCCTGGCCAACATGACAAAACCCCATCTCTACAAAAACAAATACAGAAAGTAGCCGGGTGTGGTGGTGCATCCTGTGGTCCTAGCTACTCGGGAGGCTGAGGTGGGAGGATGACTTGAGCCTGGGACGTTGAGGCTGCAGTGAGCTGTGATCGTGCCACTGCACTCCAGGCTGAGCGACAGAGTGAGACTGTCTCGAGGAAAAAAAAAAAAAAAGAAAAAAGAACAGGTGCTTCTGTTTTGAGTGATTCTCTAAATACAAAAATGTCACCAACTTATTTAGCTCTATTGTAAGATTTAGTAGGGCAACAAAAGTTTATCAAGTTTCTACTTTCTATTCTACCAAATACTGTTCTGATACTGAAGAGACTACAGAAATCAACACAGATAGAGGACCTGCCCCTTCAAGGAGGGAAGGAGACTGGAACCCCCGAAAAATTTCCTCTACTAGAAGAATGCACCTGAGGTATGTGCTTCACTGTTGTGCTGAGGATGTGATAGCCTTTTTTTGAGCTAGCTATTTACTCGAAAATGTTTTAACTAGAATCAGCTAAAAACATTCTTAATCTAAAGTCAAGGTTAAAATCTGAGATTTCTCCACTTCCTGCTTGTGTTTTACAATGTTGGTTAGTTTTAGTTTTTCAACTTAGGCATTATTCAAATTAGAAAGTGCTCTGCACAGTTAAAAGATTATTTCTTTAAAGGCTGCCTATTAAATAAATTTGTTAGTGAGCCCACTTTTAAATGAACAATTCAGAAGTAGGAACAAGTGTACTTTTTTGTTTTTCATCTTCATGTTCCTAGTCTCTAACTCCTTTCAAAAAAAAAAATGGTCAAAACAAAACCACAAGTATCAAGAAGCTAAGTCTTGAAACAGACTGGTGGGGCCCCCAAAGTTACCATGCTTCTATTGTATGATTTCTGCAGCCTATCTTATGTAAGTCACCGATTTAACTTTCAGTTTCATAAGCTAATTCTGGTTTCATTGTTTTTCTGCTTAACATTTTTTTTTTTTAGACAGAGTCTTGCTCTGTGGCCCCCGAGCTGGAGTACAGTGGCATGATCTGGGCTCACCACAACCTCCGTGTCCCAAGTTGAAGCAGTTCTCCTGCCTCAGCCTCCCCAGTACCTGGGATTATAGGCGCGTTCCACTGCACCTGGCTAATTTTTGTATTTTTAGTAGAGACAGAGTTTTACCATGTTGGCCAGGCTGGTCTTGAACTCCTGACCTCAGTGATCCGTCTGCCTTGGCCTCCCAAAGTGCTGGGATTACAGGCGTGAGCCACCACGCCCGGCCTCTGCTTAACTTCTTAAGTGCTGGCCTAGACAAAAGCCTCTGCCCATTTAATCACATTTGAGCCTTTCTTGGGGTCAATAACAAGATCAATAGCCACGTGAGATGTTTAGGTTCCACTTTATTGCTTTTGTGAGAATATTTCAGTAGCAGATCGAAAGAAAAAAAAGCTATCGTATATTTATGCACACATAAACATATATATGTATATTAAAAGATAATACTCAGGGTTTTAACTTGACAGATCAGAAATAATTATTTAATTCTAGCATTTACAATCACAAAAAGAAGTCAACAATTTGGTGGAATATTTATTTATTTATTTATTTGAGATGAAGTCTTGCTCTGTCGCCCAGACTGGAGTGCAGTGGCGTGATCTTGGCTCACTGCAACCTTCGCCTTCCCGGTTCAAGCAATTCGCCTGCCTCAGCCTCTCAAGTAGCTGGGATTACAGGCACGCGCCATCACACCCAGCTAATTTTTGCATTTTTAGTGGAGACAGGGTTTCACCTTGTTGGCCAGGCTGGCTTCACATGATCTGTCCACCTCAGCCTTCCAAAGTGCTGGGATTATAGGTGTGAGCCACCACGTCTAGCCAGGGGGAATATTTAAATAAAGCTATAAAACTTGGCCAAGTGAAAAGCTGGAAACAAGAAATCCAGTTACTGTAAAAGATCTATGTCACAGTTGCTTGTATCAAATACTTCCCATAGTTACAATCCAACTTCCTAGATAGCTGATAGGCAATTATGTTTTATTAAATCATTCAAAAACCATTTACAGAATGCCTGCCATATGTCAGGGAAAGCACTGTTCTAAATGCTGAGAATACAAAGATCAACAAAAGCAAGGCCTTTGTCTTCTCTAAGGTCATAGGCTGCATCATATCCATGCTCTTAAATCGTTCTATTTTATGGGTGGATTTCATATATATTCCTGGTTTAATAAACGATCGTCGTTTTAAAATTTGTTTTAGAAGATTTCCATATAGCCAAAATACATACTTTGTATATTAATTTTATCAAGAAAAAGGGAAACTTTTCTGCATAGAAAAAAAAAATTTTAATCATGTGTATTCTTACCACTCAGAGATAATTACTGTTGCATTTTCCTTTAGCATTTTTCCTATGCATTTGATTTTAAGTAATAGAAAACCCAACTCAAACTTGTTTAAACAATGAAGAAAACTGATTGGTACACAACAATGAAGAATCCACAGGCCAAGCGGTGAGGCTGCTTCAGGTGGGGCTTGACCCCACAACTCAATATGTCATCAAGGTCCCTGTTTATTTCCTTCTCTCTGCTGTGGCTACCTTGGTCTCTGCACCATTCTAAGACTGGCTTCTCTTATGGTTCTAAAATGGCTGTCAGCATCTTCCTCTTGTCTAGCAAGAAAGAGAAGATCAGCATTCTCTGCAAAAGCCCTGAAAATTATTCAACTGAGCTACTTTAGGATCAGTGCCCACCCTGACTAATCATTAAGTGCGAAGGGATGAAATATACTGATTGGACAGCCTACATTGGTTACATCACCTCTGAAGGGATAGTGAAGTCAACTTCTCTGGAAACATGAATCCCTAGAGAAAATGATGCTATTGGGAAGGGGAAGGGGAGTTTTAAAGAAACTAAAAGTTTTTAAACAAAATCTGGCATCGTACTAGACATGTTCAAACAGCACATTTTAAGTCACTCTCTTTTATTTTTCTATTCTTTACTCAACTTTGATTAGACTTTATAGATGGCCCAGTTTCCACTTTTTCAAGGAAGATCATCCTCAAAATTTCGCTAGGGAGTATTTAATAGGCATTAAAAATGATATAAATCTATCTATATGAATAAATTGTTTATGGATTAAAAAGGTATTATTAAATGAGAAGTGACTAAAATCATGTGTATGAAAATCATATGTATAATCCTATTTTTCTTAATCTATATTTGCATAAAATGATACATATATGGTATAATATTAAAGAAGTTATCCATAGGTATGATTTTCACTTTCTTCATTCCTTTCTGTATTATCTGAATATGTTATCATTGTTATTTATTAGTTTCATAGAAAGAAACATTAGAAGTACTTCATTTTGGAAAAAATAAAATTCACTAGGAACACACATGTACATCATATTGCCTCAACATATATCCTACATGACCTTTGTCATTGTATCAAACCATTTGGTTTGTTTCTCCTGTCAATTTTGATCAGCGGGACTTGAGGGAAATCGGGATATCAGTGTGCTTGAAGTTTATAGGTCCCACTTATTTGTAAATGAAAGTTATGATTAATTTACAGTTTTCCCTCCATTATTCTGCATTACTTTTAGCTTTTCTTCATTTTTTTCCAGTTAATAGTATAGAATAAGTCAGCATCTCACAGAATGATTAGCACATATGGCAGTGGAATTAAATTAGTTTCTCGTGGCGTTCATTGGTAACTACTTCTCTGAGGGTTACTTTTTAATGAAGTCTTTCATCTTTGTATACATTTTGTTCTTAGAGTTTCCTTCCACAAGCTGCTCTGTGGAAGGAAACCTCACCAATGAGGTTTCCACAAGAAACTTCATCAATTCTGTACGGATGTCTTCTCAAACCATGTCTTTATTTCTGCTCTTTCTCTTTTCTGTTTTCTCCCTAGGAGTCTACCGGAAATCTCTACATACATGTGCTGATGCCTTTATGAGAAGTTTGTTTACAGGACAGGGGGGGCTTTTATTCTCATTCTCTGTCATGGACTAGTTGAGTGTTCTTAGACCAACTGCTTAATCTCCTAGAGTCTCAGATGGAGAGGATGATAACTTCAAGAGAGAAAACTGAACTAGAAAATTTCTCAAGGTTTTAGATTTGAGGTCTAAAACCACATTCATTATTTTCTCCTTGAAACTGCTTCTCCCACTGAAATAGTTCTTCCTTTCATTTTCAGGTAACAGAATAATAGAAAACAACGAAATTTTATGGCTGGACAGGATACTAGAAGCTCTCTAGCTCAATTTCTTTATTTTAATGGATGAGGAAATACATAAGCTTGTTAAATCCTTCCTTCTCTCTCTTTTTTTTTTTGGTCGTTTTCAGACAGGGTCTCACTCTGTTGCTCTGGGTGGAGTGCAGTGGTGCGATCTCGGCTCACTGCAGCCTTCGCCTCCTGGGCTCAAGCAATCTTCTCATCTCAGCTGCCTGGGTTGCTGGAACCACAGGTGTGTGCCACCACACCCCACTAATTTTTTTTTTTTTTTTAAAGACCAAGTTTTGCTCTGTCACCAGGCTGGAGTGCAATGGCACAATCTCAGCTCACTGCAACTTCTGCCTCCCGGGTTCAAGCGATTCTCTTGTCTCAGCCTCCCAAGTAGCTGGGATTACAGGTGCACACCACCACGCCCGGCTAATTTTTGTATTTTTAGTAGAGATGGGGTTTCACCATGTTGGCCAGGCTGGTCTCGAACTCCTGACCTCAGGTGATCCACCCGGTTCGGCCTCCCAAAGTGCTGGGATTACAGGCCTGGGCCACCGCGCCCGGCCTAATTTTTGTATTTTTTGTAGAGATGGGGTTTTGTCATGTTGCTCAGGCTGGTCTTGAATTCCTGGGCTCAAAAGTGCTGCCTTGCCTCCCAAAGTGCTGGGATTACAGGCGTGAGCCAACTCGCCCTGTCCTTCCTCCTCTTTAGCCCTATCAGTAACTGAGTCTCATCAGTTCTCCCTTTTCCTGTCTCTCAGGCCTATTCCATTCTTTTTACTGTCATCACCCAAGAGTAGGTCTTCATTTCCTTATGTCTTGGTTCTTCTCCAAGTCACCACACTGTTTTTCTTGCCTTCAGTCTCTCTTTCAACTAATCATGGTACAGCTTCCAGATTATACACCCACAAATAGTGTGATCATTCTGACATGTTCCTGTGGGGAAAGAAAAGTTACATGTTTTACTGTGGCCAAAGGATAAGGTTCAAACTAACCCAAGAAACCTCCTACAGGTTGACCGTAACTTACCTCTGCAGGCCTGTCTTCCAGTATTCCCCTGATAGTCAATGCTCAATAAGTATTTATTTAATTGAATTAATCTTCATACTTCCTAAACAAAAATCCTTTTAGCCTTGAGATAATTTAGATATTCAATTTTTTTTTTAAGTAGTCAGGTTCAAGGGAAACAAAGAAGGCAGTTAAAAGTGAGGAAGACAAGAGAACAAAGGAGAAGCAAAGAGAACTGGAGCAGGATCCATGCCTTTTATAGCTTTAATTTCTGCTCATTTTTTCCTGCTAAGTTTCAGATCCTTTAACCTACTCTTAGCTTACTGTAATTTTTCTTAATAAGCCACACAATTTTGTATCTTTGCACTAAGATGGCCGAGATGATAGGAAGACACGGAAATTGCCATACAGAAATGTTTAAGATGCAAAGCAAGATAAAAGGTTGTATACAAATGTTTGTGGATATCTTAAGTGGGAACATATATAAATATTTTTAAATTTGAAATAATTTTTATTTCAAAAGGCTAACTCAATTGCAGGATTTCTTCAGGTTTCAAAGTGGAGCACCATATTTGGGATACTATATATAGGTTTGTTGTCTGATGCCCATGGCAAGTTAATACACTGGGACACCAGGTTGCAGAAGAGAAAGAGGTTTAATCATAGGGCCACCAAACACAGATAGTAGGAAACCTCAAATTCGTCTCCAGGAGGACTTTGAGGCTCAGGTTCTTAAGGGTTTTGGAGTGGTCCCAAGTGTGGAGATCATTAATTGGCTGAAGAGTACAGGGCGAAGTCATGGGACAGGGAGATGAAGCTGTATTCTCATGCTGATTCCCTTCTTCTGTGGCAGGGGTCTTCAAGCTGGCTGGCATCAGCTGTTTCGCTGGAATTTGGGGTCTGAAAAACATCTTAAGCAATTCTTAAAACGCCTTACAACTCTTAACATCAGAAAGCCTATCTATAGGGACAATGGGGATACAAATGTACTATCTAGCTCTACCCGACTTTCGGGTTACAAGGAAGTGGGTCAAAGTGTAGCCTGATTAATGCTTAATTATATTTTTGTCCAGAATTCTTATAAACCCTGTGAGGATAGTTTCAATACCTTTATTTCAAGAAGCTTTGGAAGTTTTCCATCAATGTAACCAGTTTCAGTATACTGAGTGGACATGCATGTAGTTCCCCACCCCCACCCCACCCCCGTACCGCAATAGAATAGAAGCAGTCATGGACGGGGCCCAGATTCTAAAACAAGCCCAGGGCTAAGGGTTTACATTTTAATCTCTTATGTAGGAACGTCAAGGTCACACTACCTTGGTGAAGGTGGAAGGCAGGATTTTGACCCAGGTCTGATTCTAAGCCCTTGCTTTAAAATTCTATGCTATAAAAAGTCCTGGGCTAACCGGGAGCGAAACTGGCAGATCACACGAGGTTGAGGTTAAGCGGAAAGACAAGCCCGCTCTGCGTCTGTACTTGGGAAGAGGAAAAAAAAACTGGACATCCCCCACGGCGGTTACCATTTTGTGGCAGCAGGGAGGCCGGAAGTCCCGCCCCGGAGGATCGCGGCTGGGAGGCTCCCAGCCGGCAGGGCGGCTCCCAGCCGGCAGGGCGGGGCCGGGTACACTGGGGCTCCGAGGCTGGAGGAGGGGGCGGGGACTGAAGGCGGGGTTGGGGAACGTGTGGCTCGGAGGCCCGAGGCTGTGGGTGGGGCCTGAGGGCGGGACGGGGACTCTGGGCTCAAGGCTCGTGGAAATGGGCGGGGCTCGAGGGCGGGAAGCGGCCCGTCTTGCTGGAAGTTCGGGGCTGGGGGCGGGGTCTGAAGGCGGGACTGGGAGGGAGCGGGGCCTGAAGGCGGGGCGGGGGCGGGGCCTCGCGGCCGGCTCGGGGCTGAGCTGACAGGGCCGCAGCGGCTTACCCCACCTCACTTTATCGGAACGTGCCTAAGCTGCTGCAGCTGGCACCCGGCTGCGCTCGGCGAAGAGGGCTGGGGGCGGGAGATGACGGTGGTCTTCTCCCTGCTTGGCACCCTGCGAGCACCAGCTCCCTTCTCCTCGCCACTCCAAGGTTGCAGACGAAGCAGGTGAGATGGGCCCCTGGAGCGCGGACCTGCTGGGTCCTGGTTCTCCCTTGCGGGCACGGGGTACCCCCGCCTCTGCCCCTCAGGCCTGGGCACGTGGGCAGCCGCCGACCCTCTGCGCCCTGGCCCCGCGTCCCGTTGTCTGGACCTGCTGTCTCTGCCCCGCAGCGCCTGCCTGTGGAACGTGTGAGATCACCCGGGAAGGCTCGCGCGGGGGAAGGGGTGTCTCGTCCCCTCGGGAGACAGAACTGCCATCCCTAGTTTGGGAAGCTCCTCACTGCACGGGCGTCCACCCTGTCTTTCTTAGACTCTTCCCTTTATCCCGAGGGTACCCTCAGTATCTGGCCCTTCCGAAGGCTTCTGCCCAGGCATCTGGAGCACTGCGCCAAATTTTCTCCCTTACCCGTTTTTGGGGTATGTTAGTTACCATGACGTTGTGACTCCCGTGCCCTGGGAAGACTAGCGACCACCTTTTTCTTACGCCAGGCAAAGACCCGTGGCTGCCTTTCCACTTCCACAGCTGCCTTCCCAGGCGTTGGCTGGCAGCTGCTCTCCGAGCAGCCTATTCGGTTAGGAACTCTCTGCGCCCCTTATCTTGGAGGGCCACAGTCTGTCCCTGCAGACGAGGCAAGGAGGCAGTGCTCAGCGCTCCCTACCCTGGGTCTCTAGGGAGGACATTTGGCGCCCTGCAAGTAGGTAGGAGTGGGTGAATGGTGCGACTACTAATGTTGAAGAGTGCTTTAATAGTACCACACTGTATTACACTTATCCCACGGGATAAAGGATGTTGAATGTTTGAGAAATAGCCTGAGAGTTTAAAGCTTTCTCTATGAAGTTAGTCAACCCTCGCCTTCCCCCCGCATTTTCACTTAATAGCAGTTATTTACAGTATCAGTGGTTCGTTTATGTGATCTAAGCCAAATATGATGTGGCTAGAAGCGGTTTGTAAGTACAGTAGCATTTCTTCAGTTCGTGCCTCAGCGAGTGGTCTTTTACTGTGAACGTGTTTGTTCTGTAACAAGCTTTGTTTTTATAGATAAAAAGGCTGGATGTAATTTTTTTTTTAAAACTTCCCTTGCTGTGGTTCCTGTTCATTTTAAAATATGCTTTAGAAAGCATATTATCTTCCCGTTTAAAAAAGATTAGGATGAAATGAAACTTTTAAAGTCATTTTGATTATTTTGACTTTACCTCAGCAGGTATTTCTTTTATAATACTGAAAAACGTTAAAAGAAACCTCATGGGGAGGGGCAGATTGCTTTTTTTTTTTTTTTTCTTGAGACGGAGTCTTGCTCTGTTGCTCAGGCTGGAGAGCAATGGCAGGATCTCGGCTCACTGCAACCTCTGCCTCCCGGGTGCAAGAGATTCTCCTGCCTCAGCTTCCCGAGTAGCTGGGATTACAGGCATCTGCCACCAAGCCCGGCTAATTTTTGTCCTTTTAGTAGAGACAGGGTTTCACCATGCTGGCCAGGCTGGTCTCCAACTCCCGACCTCAGGTGATCCGCCCGCCTCGACCTCCCAAAGTGCTGGGATTACAAGGCGTGAGCCACTGCGCCCGGCCCCTTTTTTTTTTTTTTTTTTTTAATTTTTCAACGAATTGCAAGTTAATCTTGGACATTGCTACAACTATTTGACCATCACCCTGAGAAAAATGAAGAGCTCTGCCTTCACTGTTAACCATTTACTATCAAACCAAATTAAATTCAACTTATCTTAATTGTTTGGTATAAAACAAAAACTGATAAATTTATGACGCATCCCATCCCTCTTTTTTTAGTTGGTGGATCTTTTATCAGTTATGTTTGAAGAACTAACATGTTTACTTTTTTATCATTATTAGTAGTAAGACAACAGTTCCTAATAGCAATTGCTGCCATTTTTTGAAGGCCTACTCTGTGAAGCTGTATATAAAATATTCTATCCACACAATATCCCTCTAAGGAGGTCTTTGTTTGAGACAGGGTCTTACTCAGGCTGGAGTGCAGTGGTGTGATCATGGCTCACTGCAGAGACCTCCTAGGCTCAGGTGATCCTCCCACCTCAGCCTCCCAGGTAGCTGGAACAACAGGCACGCATGACTAAGCTCAGCTAATTTTTTGTAGAGACTAAGGTTTTGCCATGTTGGCCAGGCTGGTCTGAAACTCCTGGGCTCACACAGTCCACCTGCCTGGGCCTCCCAAAATGCTGGGATTACAGGCGTGAGCTGCTATGACTGACCCCTATAGGGAGGTTTTTACTCTCATTTTACAGTTGAGGAAACAAAGGTTCAGAAAGGCTAAGTAACTTATGAGTTGATAAACCATAAAGCTCAGAATCTGTTTGACTCTCCACTGAACTTCTGCTAGTTTAGTTAAAACTGTTGGTTAAAAAATATTATTGGAATGCCTTGACATGCTCTTGTGGTACAAGTAAGGGCTTATAAGCAGAATGAGTTATTAATACTCTAGGCACTTTTGAAAGTGAACAGAAGACTGGACTAATTTATCACTTTCCTCTTTAGCACTGCCTTTCCAAGTACACACTGTCTTAAGGGCTCCAAATGTTTAACGCCTTTGTTTAATTGTTTACCAGCTCCTTACTTCAAGTATGTGTATCTGTACCAACTGGTAGCTTTCCCAAGATATAATTTGATGCTTATTTGGTAAACTTCAAGTATGTGAGTAGTGTAGGTTTCATGTACTATATTGATCACTGCTATCTAATCCTAGTAGAAAAATACTTGTCCTAATCCAGATTAAATATAAGATTTTCAAATGGTTCAGTTTATACAAGGGTAGCACAGAGAAAATTCCCTTATACCCACGCCAGGTATCAGTTGTTGGTGATCTCTGGGCTGCCATCTAAGTCTTTTTAATGTGATATAGATGTTTGAGGACTTAACCTGAGCATTGTAAATTTCTGGAAGCATGAGCTTTTTACTTTCTACCTTATATCAGTCTACTTTAGATGGTAAACCCAGAATAATCACTTAGAAATTGGCTATTGTTGGCTGAGCATGGTGGCTCACACCTATAATCCCAGAATTTTGGGAGGCCGAGGCGGGCAGATCACCTGAGGTTGGGAGTTTGAGACGAACCTGACCAACATGGAGAAACCCTGTCTCTACTAAAAATTCAAAATTAGCCGGGCGTGGTGGTGCATGCCTGTAATCCCAGCTACTCGGGAAGGCTAAGGCAGGAGAATCTCTTGAACCCGGGAGGCGGAGGTTGAGGTGAGCCGCAATCACGCCATTGCACTCCAGCCTGGGCAACAAGAACAAAACTCCATCTGAAAAAAAAAAGAAAAAGAAATTGGCAATTGTCGTCATTTTAATTTCAAGATAGTAATAAAAGCTGATTAGCTTTAGAGTTATCCAGACCTCATGTTCATTGTGTTCCTGGCAGCAAGAGGGGGTCTGATAATTATTGTACTATTCGTGTTTTGAATTTGTTCCATGCTTTAGCATTTTCTGAACCTCTTTAGAACATTTTACAAAACATTTTGTATTTTTTAACATTTCATGAACACCTTTAGACATATTTTGTGTTCTTGGTTCTGTTGCTGTAGTGGAAAACTTATAATACTTTATCATTCAGAAAACAACAAAAAAATTCTGTCTGTAAACTAAATAGTGCCTGAAAGGGAACATTGATCCAATGAAAGGGTAAAAGGTTTATTTAAGTATAAGTTATTATAGTTATTCATTAAAAAAATTTTTTTTTCTGTCTCGTGCGTGCCAGGTACTGTCCTAGATGTTAAAGACACAACATTGAGCAAAAACATGCATAGTCCCTGCTTCCGTGACACTTGAGTGAACTGAATGTGCAAAGTCCCTGTGGCACAGAGTCCCTGGGGCCAGTGTGTGTGGCGGGTATAGAAGGAGCTAAAGGTATATTGGTGGGAGGTCGTCATTTTTTTCTCTCTCTCATATTCTACCAAAAGTTATATTTAACTTCCGTTAAGTAATTACTCTGTTCCAGATGTGATTATAAAGTCTTCAGTGGAATAATCGCAAGTTCCCGTGTAGTAGGTATTACTATTATTGCCATTTTACAGGTGAAGAAGGTGAGACACAGAAAAGTTAAAGTTAATTCGTTCAGGTCGGGCACGGTGGCTCATGCCTGTAATCCCAGCACTGTGGGATGCTGAGGCAGGCAGATCACCTGAGGTCAGGAGTTCAAAACCAGCCTAAGCAACATGTCTCTACAAAAATACAAAAATTAGCCGGGCATGGTGGCACACGAATCACTTGAACCCAGGAGACAGAGGTTGCACTGAGCTGAGATTGCACCACTGCACTCCAGCCTGGGAGACAGAGCAAGACCCTGTCTTTAGGAAAGAAAGTTATTGGTTTAAAGTTGATTAGTAGTTCTCTACTATACCCTTCTTCCCATCCTATACTCAAATATGACCACGGGCTGGAAAGGACTCTGGTCCCTGGGTGACTCCTCAATGTAGCCTTGAGAACTTCTGAAATTTCCAGAGAATTTGGATGCATGGGGACATTCAGCGGAGACTATGTGTGCCCAATGCCCTTATCCACCAGGCGGAGCTCAACTGATGGAGAGAATCACTGGAGAGAACCACAGGGCATCACTGCAGCTCTAATATTTGTGGATCTTATTTTACTCATGTCTAATACTGAATATAGAACTTAGCAACATAAATATTTTGAGCTGACCTGCCTTTGAGAGTGAAGCAATTATTGTTAGCAACCCCCCACTTTTTTTTTCCATTGTATTTTCCCTGATGGTATGTATATTTCTTTGGCCATTGAATAAGTAAATAAATCTAGGGGTATGTATATTTATTTGGCCATTTAATAAGTAAATAAATCTAGGTTTGCCAGTGTATTATTTCAACTAGAATTCTTGTTGATGGCCATACTGAATCTTTCTTCCTTTCTTTCCAGAGATCTGGTTGGAGTTGGAGGGTGAGAGAAAATGAATTCTAATTTACCTGCAGAGAACTTAACCATTGCAGTCAATATGACCAAGACTTTGCCTACAGCAGTAACGCATGGATTTAATTCCACTAATGACTCACCTTCAATGTCAATTACAAGGCTTTTTCCAGCCTTACTGGAATGCTTTGGCATTGTCCTTTGTGGCTACATAGCAGGAAGGGCCAATGTCATAACATCAACCCAGGCCAAAGGACTAGGAAATTTTGTCTCCAGATTTGCACTTCCAGCTTTATTATTCAAAAACATGGTTGTACTTAATTTTTCCAATGTGGACTGGTCCTTCCTATATAGTATCTTAATTGCCAAAGCTTCTGTATTTTTCATTGTATGTGTATTAACCTTATTGGTTGCCAGTCCTGATAGTCGATTTAGCAAAGCTGGACTATTCCCTATTTTTGCTACACAAAGTAATGACTTTGCATTGGGATACCCTATAGGTAAGTTATTTTTTATTTTTCAAGTGTTTAAAAAATTCAATTTTAATTTATTTAGGCATTTGTTAGTAACAGATTCTTACTCTCATATCTAAGAAGTTTTTCATTTTTTTCTCAAATATGTCTTAGGATGAATCATAGTTTTTCCTAAACTTCAGAGTTTGAGGATCCTTTAAACATCTACCTAAAATAAATGGTCATATTCAAATAACCACTGTGAACAGTCCTAATTGTATTTTTTTCTTCCCGGTAAGCACATATGAAAGAAGCTTAATTTTTAGAAAGGATCCAATTGTGATTTAAATTATGTTAAAAAAGTAGATTTATGTCTATATAAAAATAGTTATTATTAAGTGTTTGTGAAAGGAATTTATTTTTCCTACCATCTAGAATATGTATTATTTTATATCAGAAATTGTTCTGGGGCCAGATGTGGCTCACACCTATAATCCCAGCACTTTGGGAGGCCGAGGGGGGCAGATCACTTGAGCCTAGGAGTTCGAGACCAGCCTGGGCAACAGGGTGAAACCTCGTCTGTATAAAAAAATAACAACAAAAAAAAATTAGTCAGCTGTGGTGGCACAGGGCTGTCGTCCCAGCTACCCAAGAGGCTGAGGCGGGAGGATTGCTTGAGCCCAGGAGGCAGAGGTTGCAGTGGGTCAATATTATACCACTGTACTCCAGCCTGGGTGACAGAGTGAGACCCTGTCTAAAATTTAAAAAAAAAAATTGTTTTTGAGCTTGTTATTCAAAATTTTAATGTATTTTAGTTGCAGTTAATTTCTTGTTTAAGAAAAAAAATGGTGAGAGCTTTTTTACCTTTCTAACTTTTCCTTTTTTATGTTTCTGACTCTTTCAGCAGCCTAATTTTATGTTTCTATGTGTATATGTTTTACTAATGAAACAGTAAACGTACCAGTTTGGGATATTGACATATCTTGAAAGGAAACATTCTATATTTCAGAACACTCTGTCACCAAGAAAATGTATATTTTAAATTACTTTTTTATATTTTAAATTAAAGTTATATATACTTTGATCATCTATCAAGTATGAGGACTTGAATATTACAGATATATTCATTCATTCATTCATTCATTCACTCACTCACTCATAAGGAACTGTTTCGTGCCAGTGGCTGTGCTGACTGTTGGGATTATAGCTGTGAACAAAGTTATTGCACATATTAAATTTATATTGTAATGGGAGAATAATAAAATTAAAATCATGTCAGGTGGTGACAAGGGCCATAAAAATAAAGTCACGTAGAAGGATAGGAATGTGGAGGTGCTATTTGAGGTAGGGTGGTCAATGAAGGCCTCTCTGATGATATGTCTTCTGAGCAGAGACTTGAGCCTATTGAAGGATGCAATTGAAATCTACAATTAACTTTCAAGTTTCTTATCTAGCAGTTTTATCCTTTCCCCTCAAACCCCAACTTATTTCACTGCTGGTACCAAAAAGATTCTATTTAACTATACTTTTCACTTCTGTCTCTACTTTTGACTTTCCTCTATCTTGTTACCAGAAAGAGAGAAACACCTAAGAAGTTAAATAACTGTCAGTAAAGCTGGAGGTTTAAGAGACAGGAAAAACTGGGCTCATAGATAATTGAGCTATAAATAGTCAGAAACTAGATAGGTGTTCCTTTAAGGTTATTGAATTTCAAAAGGAAATAAAGACTTTTGGAAAGAAAACAGCAAGGAGTTAACATGTTTGTCCATTTCCTCAGGAGAATTAATAAGGTAAATTTCTCAAGGTATTTATGGTATAAGGACCTTAGAACTGACTCGGCACCACAGTGTTAAATATCTGACAAATATTATGTATCTTTAGACATAAACTAGAAGTATATAGTTTCATGCTCCCATAGATTAGTGAGCCGATAATGAAATAGAGCTAACATTTCTAACTATGTAGTTTACAGAGTACTTTCTTATATACTTATCTCATTTGGGTAGGGCAGATATTTTTATCCTCATTTTCAAATAAGGAAACTGGCTTACAGAGATTTAATTATTTTATCCCAGGTCATACAACTAGCAGGTGACTGATACCCAAACCTAGGTCTTCTGGTTGCAAATCCTGGGCATTCTCTTATGCCATGCAGTTACATAATGTGCCAGTTCAATTTTCAGAAGACCCAACCAGCCTTGTAATATACTAGTTCCAGAAAAAATCAAAGGGTTTTTTTCCTCTAAAATATTCCATAAAATGAGTAGTAGTGGAAAAAGACCTATTAGAATAGTTAATCTATTGTCATATTGAGGCAGACTTTCCAAATAAAAAATGTAATCAGCCATTTTATCACTGCTTTTCTTATGTCCCACATTAAATCAGTGAATCTGGTAATAATCATGTTTCTAGCCGTGTGCCAGCCCAAATTTCCCTGATGGTTGTTTGTTGATTTCGAGGTATAATTTTTGTTTTTATGTTTTTGTTTTTTTAAATCACAATAACAAAAGCTCTTGTAATATTAAGTTGTAGAATATAACTTTGCTAAAAACCAATATATTAGACAAGTGCTTTCTCATATATCTAGACGTTGGAAGGTGTGATGTAGAACTAGTAGGGGTGAGTATCTGCTGCCTGATGAGGTAACTTATTACTGCTGCTGTGCCCATCTGCCTTCTGGCCTTGTTCTCGGTGAACAGAGAATACTGTCCCCAGAGAGAAGACCTTTCTGTCTTTTGTTTCCTGGCCTCTCCAAGGAATTCCCACTCTCTTGCTCACAGACAAGCATCGATCATGGGTTATAAGAAATGTCCTTTTTAAGACTGCATTTGTTCCACATCTGTCCAATTTACAGGTAACACAGGAAATGCTGGCAAGGAGAAGACATATAAGTTAATGAACAAAGAAAAAAGATAGTTACGTTTTCTTTCGCTACATACTATGACAACTATAACAGTCTATGACATTACATTAAAACGAGGTATTATTACTCCAGTAACAGAATAGTGCATGTTGCAACTAAAAAAGAAGGCTGGACATGGTGGCTCATGCCTGTAATCCCAACATTTTGGAAGGCTGAGACAGAGGGATTCCTTAAGTCCAGGAGTTTGAGACCATCCTGGACAACATAGTGAAAACCCTGTCTCTACAACAACAACAGCAAAATTAGCCAGGTGTGGTACAAGCCTGTAGTTCCAGCTACTTGGGAGGCTGAGCCAGGAGATCTGTTGAGCCTAGGAGTTCAAGGCCACAGATGGCTACTGTACTCCAGCCTGGGTGACAGTGAGACCCTGTCTCTCAAAAAATAAAAATAAAAGAAGCTCACTGTGTTTTAGAGCAATTCTTTTCTAAAGTACTTTTAAAAATCCAAGTATGAGAAGAAACTAAGAATCTCCCGTGGCAAAATGTTGATTTCAGCATATCAGAATGGTTCCCTGCCTCTGTCATTAAAAGATACTAATAGAGCATAGTTAAGTCCTATAATTTATTCTTCAAACAATGCTGATAGCATAAGTACTCTGACTAATCATAATTATGGTCTAGTGCTTGAGCTGTAAACAGAAAGGAAATGAAGCATTTAACTATATGCCATTACATAATAGAATGATTTTATCTGGGTCTTTGTGTTATATGCTAGGGATTGAAACCCTGCAGGAATCAAAATAGGAAGCACAGTGGGTGGCTAATTTTGTCTCTTAGTTCTTCAAAGCTATATAATAACTCCTCATAATGGGATTCTCCCCGCCCTCCAAGAGCCTTATTTATAAGCATTAATTAATTAGAACTTAAAAGTTGATAAAATGATTGTAAACCTAATTTTAGTTACTATACTATACCGTACTGCTTTCATGTATATTTTTTCAGGTTTTAAAAACCATCTTCAGATTGATAGCAAAAAAAAGCACTGCCAATTTATAGATAAAGATGTAATGTTAATTATGCAAATGAATGGCAGAAAGTAGACTGAAATTCCCATGTTGAACCCTATTCTAGTAATTTAACATGTATTTATTTAATCACAATTTTTCTGTGTGTTCCCTCTAGACTACACTTCTTCTGCCTCTATGCTTGTTCAGCTGACTTAAAATACCTCAATAGTAACCTGCTTTATAAATATTCATAATGTGTAAAATGTAAAAAAAGTTACAAAATTTCCATTAGATTTATTGTATAACATGGTGACGATGGTTAATAACAACATATTCTTGAAAATTGCTGAGAATAGATTTTGTGTTCTCATCAGAAAAAATGATAAATATGTGAGATTATGCATATTTTAATTAGCTTGATTTAGCCATTCCATAATGTATACATATTTTAAAACATTATGTACATTATAAATATATATAATTTATATTTGTCAATTAAAAATAAATTTTTAAAAGTAAAAATAAAGTTTAAAAATGGATATAAAAATGGATTCATTGACAACAATTCAATGTAAAGAGCTGTGTATTAGAAAATACATGTTTACTACATCTGAAACTTTTGACGTTCATTGATGTGTTCGTACCATTCAGCAAGTATTTTCAGATTTTCTCAAGCATTATGCCAGGGACTGAGGGCTATTAAAATGGTGCTTTCAAGGAACTTAGAATTTGTTGAGGTGGCACTAGTATGAAACAAAGTACTACAGAATAGCAGAGGAGGGGAGATTAATGATGTAGGTTGAAGACTTGGTGGGAAATGTAGTGCCAGAGACAGGCCTTAAGTAGTAGGTGAGATTTAGGTAAAAAAAAGAGATATTAAGAAGTTAGGGGGTGATGGTATGAACAGCATAAAGAACTACTAATTATGAATGTGGTGGTTGTCTCGTATAACTGTTATTAAACTGGCTGATGGAGTCTTTGCATTAAGGATGGGGTGGATAAGCAAGGGGCCAGTTGTGGAGACTGGACTGTGGATGTTAAAAGAAAGGTTTTTTTTTGTTTTGTTTTTTGAGACAGAGTCTCACTCTGTTGCCCAGGCTGTAATGCAATGGTGCAGTCTTGGCTCACTGCAATCTCCGCCTCCCAGGTTCAAGCAATTATCCTGCCTCAGCCTCCCAAGTAGCTGGGACTACGGGAGTGCACCACCACATCCGGCTAATTTTTGTATTTTTAGTAGAGATGGGGTTTCACCGTGTTGGCCAGGCTCTTCTTGAACTCCTGACCTCATGATCTGCCTGCCTTGGCCTCCCAAAGTGCTGGGATTACAGGCGTGAGCCACCATGCCTGGTAAAAGAAAGGTTTTGTAGCTGTTTCTGTGGGCAGTGAGAACCGTGAGAAAATCTTACCTTTTGAAAGTTTAGATTTAGATGGTACTGTTAGCTGTGAATAAAATGGATGAAGAAGGTGGTTGAGAAAATCCAAGAGAATGTTGGTTGGTAAACACATGAAGTAATCTAATTTTGAGATTTTTGACTAATAATTGTAGTAGCAATCAAGAGGAGAACATCCTTCCAAAGAAGAAAGAAAGTACGTGGTGAATGGCCAAATATAAAAACTGTTGCTTAAATTTGCACTGAGTTCTTAAAACAATGTAAAGTTCATTATGCGGTAGTGATTAAATGCTAGTGTGCCAGGAAAGTAAATTTCTGGAAAAAGGCATTAATATAAGGGGCTTTGAGTAGATCACAGAACTGTATAGCTGTGTTGTCAAAGGAAAACATGTTATGCATCTTATTGTTGTGGCTGGTTAGGAAAAATTCTGATACTCAGATGAAAACGTAAGACTTTTCGAAAATATTTGCTCTATTATAAAAGTTGGTGGGCAGGTATGAACATCTTTCTCTTGAGATAAAATATCTCAAGAGAATCAGAAATATAATTATCTAAAAATAGTTATCAAAAGTGCTGCTTTTTGTTTAAAAGATGAAGCCTTATGAAACCTGAAAGAAAACCACTAACTTATATAAGTAGCATATCTAATTTGGAAACCAGTGGAAAGAACTTATAAAGTTTTATGTAATCAAATATTTTTTAGCCACTGCTTCATTTTGGAGATATTATAGATCTTGAATTTACTTAGCTGAGAAAATGGGGATTGAATCTGTTAAAAAAAAAAACAGGTTTTAGCTTTTAGGAAAAAGGTGACCTTCTACAGGTTGCATAATCTAGTTATATAACTTTAATGGGACATGTGCATGACATTAACTGAACTTACATATCCTGAGTAAGTAAACAAGTGTATTTTCCTACCTATATCATTTTATCTTAGTGTAAATTGAGAAACCTAATCTTTTACATGTTTTCACATTTGCCTCTCTCCTTGTGAGCGATTGTGGCTGTTCTTTTTTATCTTTCTCAACTTCAAATCAATTATAAATCAGCCTTTATTTGCATTAGATTGTATAATTTCGGGACCCATTGCCAAAAATGTGCTAGAGACCAGTTGTTTACTGAAAGGCCCTAAGTTGCTCTAATAAACTAAAGACTAGGTCACCAACCCTCACGTCTACCAGGAAACTGCTAGAAGTCTGATCCCACTCACTCACCTCCCTCATGAGATTAAAAAAAAAAAAATCTTATGCAGTGGTTAAGTCCTAAAGTCATCTTGTATATTCAAACTCTTGAAAATGCCCACCAAATACAGCACACATACTTTGTCTATATTGTACCATTTTTCATAAGTCTAACACAGCCAGATTTTTTTAGCTAGCATTGTTCTTCAATGAACAGCAGTTGAAATAATTTGTTTGCGCTTGGAAACATGCTATGGGGGGTGGGGGGAAATGAAGCTTTTGTTTTCCCAAGAGGGTATGGTTGAATTTATGTTAACTAAATGTGCATTGATGTGACTCTACTGTATTTCCCTCCCAAACACTGTAAGATCCACCTTTCTATCTCTACTCCTTAAGTATCGCCACTGGTCTTCTTTGAAGGCATTCATTCCTTTTCATTCCTCTCAAATGGAGGTTGTTCATTTTCCCATTGCCAGCACACCACATGAGCAGTGGAAGGTAGGACTGGCATCCCCACAGCTACTGTGGACCATTGCTAGACCATCCCTCTGCTCTGCTGTTAAAAACTGCTTTGAGGTTCATGCTTTCCGGCTAGACCACTGATCCTCTCTGCTGTTACCTGCTGACCTCATTCTAGGCATTCCCTCTCATTTACCTTTATCCCAAGTTTTGTCATTGTCTTGTGAACTACCATGAAATTCTCTGCCCTGTCATTTCCTTGACCTCCTCTTCTCCAGTGATGTTTTCCTTTACTCCATTTCAGCCACTAAGTCCCATAGCCACATCCTGGACCTTGTCATCTGGAAAATATTTAACTGAGTAGCTCATTAGCTGTTTTACTCTGAACTCCCGCACTTCCAACTGCCCCTAATTCCTAGAGGCCTCCAAACATCTCCCATCTTCATTTCTTTTCTTACACAGCTTGGATTCCACATCCGTGCTCCTTTTTAGTTCCTGAAATAACTCCTACTCTCTCCTCAACCCTCTGTGATCTGACTTCTGTCTCTTACCACTCCAGTAAAACTGTTCTCTCCATGGATACCAATAAACACATTTTTGCTATTACTACTTAAATGTTTAGTTTGTCCCTAGATTTTTACTTTGAATTGTTTCTTCTAAAAATTCTACAATTCTGCTCATTTTTGGAGACTAATTTTAACCCTTAGATGGTAAAAATTAGTGAGGTTTAAAAATAATGTGTAAACTTGGTTATCATTTTATAAGCTATATGATATTTATCACGTTTTTCTTTTTTCAGCTTTATTACTAAAATGTACTTTTCCAAAATAGGCTATTTGGGTCATTTTGAAAATTTTAGATTTATCATTGCTATAAAGTACAGAAAATGTTATATACATAACATATATCTGTATTTCTGTGGTCATCATTTAAAAATCAATATTCTTGTTTTGCAGTTGAAGCTTTATATCAAACTACATACCCAGAATATCTCCAGTACATTTATTTGGTGGCACCAATATCTCTTATGATGTTAAACCCTATAGGGTTTATTTTCTGTGAAATCCAAAAGTGGAAAGACACTCAAAATGCTTCTCAAAATAAAATAAAAATTGTGGGACTCGGACTCCTGCGTGTATTACAGAACCCAATAGTATTTATGGTCTTCATTGGCATCGCCTTCAATTTTATTCTTGATCGAAAGGTACCTGTATATGTCGAAAATTTTCTTGATGGACTTGGAAATTCTTTTTCTGGATCAGCCCTATTTTATCTTGGTCTCACGATGGTGGGAAAAATAAAGAGACTGAAGAAGTCGGCATTTGTAGTACTAATTCTTCTCATCACAGCTAAACTGTAAGCATCACTTATTTAACTTGAGAATTGTACTTTTTGAAAGCCGTATTTAGCCAATTCATCAGGGGTATGTCTGCAACCATTTTCCCCTTTGAATATTAATAACCCCTCCTTGTAGAATAGTTGTGAGATAAAGGAAAATGTGATGGTGTATTGTGGAAAGTCATTTCCTTATTCCCAGTAGCTTATTCTTTCCATCTTACTGTCAGAGGATAAAGATGATGGGTTTCCCTTCAGCTTTTACATAAAGTTTACTCAGTATCTCCTCATGTCCCAGTTTGACAGTATTTTCAAATAAATTTTGCAGCATTTCTGACTTTTCCAAATCCATAAAGACCCTAAAGACAAAAGCATCTTAGTGATAACCAGAACAATAATTTCTAATACAAACTTTTTTTCATGAATTTGGGAAAAGTATTTTGTAGTTCTGAGGTTGGCCAAATTTTCTAAATACAGCCAAGTCAATATGAATGATTATTATCAGCCATATGATCCTGGCTTGCCAAATGAAAAGTGCTCATCAACTTCTTTTTTGTTGTTGTTGTTTTTGTTTTTGTTTGAAACAGAGTCTTGCTCTGTCAACTAGACTGGAGTGCAGTCATGCAATCTTGGCTCACTGCAACCTCCACCTCGTAGGTTCAAGCTATTCTCCTGCCTCAGCCTCCCAAGTAGCTGGGATTACAGGTGCCTGCCACCACACCTGGCTGATTTTTATATTTTTAGTAGAGACGGGATTTCACCATGTTGGTCAGACTGGTCTCAAACTCCTGACCTCAGGTGATCCATCCACCTCGGCCTCCCAAAGTGCTGGGATTACAGGCATGAGCCACCGTGCCCAGCCTCAACTTCTTAGTTAATAGTTCTTCAGCTTACTTGGTCCATTAGCCATGGAGTTCTACTTGATGGTGCAGGTGACATAATTTTACTGCAAGATTATCCCAAAGTACTTGAGGCATACTTAACTATGGAATTCCCCTCATGTATAGACAGTTATATTCATGAGACCAGTACAACATAATCTACTGTTTTCATAATAATAAAAATGAATATAAGTACTGAAAATTATTTATGGCGATGTTATGCTCTTCAGAAACAAAGTATTAGTATTGTGGAAGTAATAAGTATAGTTTTAACAATAATGGTATTATCAACTTTTGCTTATAAGTAGAATTTAAATATTCTAATTTTAAAGATGGGGGATCTTTGATACTTAATTAGATATTTAAGTTTTTTAATTAAAAAAGTACAGATCAAAGTAGTTCTTTACTCCATCCCAGAGGGCCTTGCTAGGTGCTGCTGTGAAAATGTTAACAATCTTGGTCTTGCTGATTTTAAAGGAGAGCCCTATTTGCTCAACTACTGTGGATTTGCTCATTCTATGAAATCCTGAAAAATTTGTTTAATAATTGACTCTTCAACAGGTCTGCATTTCACTAGTTTTCTGCTCCATCTCAGTTGTTTTAGTTCCTTTGCTAATTTTTTTTTTTTTTTTTTTTTACAAAGATGAAGAGCTACTTGAAGATACCTATTTTTCTACAGGATTTTGGAATCTTTTTTTTTTTTTTGAGACAGAGTCTTGCTCTGTCACCCAGGCTGGAGTACAATGGCATGATCTCAGCTCGTTGCACCTCCACCTCCTGGGTTCAAGCAGTTCTCCAGCCTCAGCCTCCCGAGTAGCTGGGATTACAGGCATGTGCCATCATGCCCGGCTAATTTTTTGTATCTTTAGTAGAGATGGGGTTTCACCATGTTAGCCAGGCTGGTCTTCAACTCCTGACCTGAACTCGTGATCCACCTGCCTCAGCCTCCCAAAGTGCTGGGATTACAGGCTTGAGCCACCATGCCGGCAGGATTTTAGAATCTTATTAAGCAATGTTGTTATTAACTGAACCATTTCAACCCCTAATCATGATAAAGTTCAGCTTTTTTTTTTTTTTTCAACACAGGAGTTTCTGTCTCTCTAGAATACTTTGAAAGAAAGAAAAAGAGTTTAGTGATTCTCTTGAAAGAAGTTTTTATGCAGATTGTCAACCTTCTTTCTTTCTTTGAACATTTCAGTAAACTGATAGAGGAAGCAAGAAAGTAGCTAGAATTGCAACTTTTACCATCTTTTGGCAAAAAACAAAAATTATTTGTAGAACCAAAAACATCTTTTTTTCCCTCCTAATCCCTGATGTGTGAGGTATTTCCAGAATATTGTTACACTTTAAATGGCTCCAAGTTGAATTCTTGATTTTTTCAACAAAATGTGCCCAGGTAGACATGCACAGAATATGTGCATGCAAATAGACATACCTTCTGGGCAGGAGAACCTGATGCCAAATTCACCAGAGCAGCCTGCTACTGGGGACAACCATGCTTTGATATCAGGTAAATGATGTTTTTCTTTTTTCTTCAGTCTGGTGCTGCCACTTCTGTGCAGAGAAATGGTGGAACTCTTGGACAAGGGCGACAGTGTGGTGAACCATACAAGTTTATCAAATTATGCATTTCTGTATGGTGTCTTTCCTGTAGCACCAGGAGTGGCTATCTTTGCAACACAGTTCAACATGGAAGTAGAAATTGTATGTATATAGTACTTTCTAAGTTTGATGGTGTGTTTAGTAGAAAAAAATTTTTAAATTCATTTCAAATTTTTTAAAATTCTTTTTTAAAAATGAAAAAATAGAGACGACGGGGGTCTCACTATGTTGCCCCAGGCTGGTTTCAAACTCCTGCCTTCTGCCTTGGCCTCCCAAAGTGCTGGGATTACAGGCATGAGCCACCGTGCCCAGCCCATTTTAATTTCTAAACATAGAAAGCAATGTTGTTTTTTATGAGGTCCAGCACTTTGGGAGGCTGAGGTGGGCAGATCACTTGAGGCCAGGAGTTTGAGACCAGCCTGGCCAACATGGCGAAACCCTGTCTCTACTAAAAATACAAACATTAGCTGGGTGTGGTGGTAGTTGCCTGTAATCCCAGCTACTTGGGTGGCTGAGGCACAAGATTTGTTTGAACCCAGGAGGCAGAGGTTGCAGTGAGTTAAGATTGCACCACTGCCCTCCAGCCTGGGTGACAGAGCAAGCAGCATTGTTTTTTATGAGAATTTGATGCCTATAAGCTATCTCATTATAAGAAATAGGCATCATGTAACATAATGTAACAACAGTCATTTAATCTGGGGTCTTTAGTCAGCCATGACTTTTTTAAATCAGTTTTTTTAGTTTTAACTATTTTATTTCTGTACTTAGACTGAAACCTAAAAATTATTTACAGAAAGGTAACTTTGAAATTTTGAAGAAAAAAATGCCTATTTTATCATTGATAATTTCAAGCACCAGATGCAAAATACCGCATAACTGCAGCAGATAGCTAAAATCAATTGACACCAAATTATTAAGTGTCTAAATGTATTGTAAATGGTATCTACAGCATCAGAGTAAATGATTTTTAAATATAATACAAAGGAACTAAGTTGTTTAATGGAGGTCAATTCTGTTATTTAATCTGTAAAATAAATATTTGCATGGTAATTTTCTTTTTTTGAATTCCTTTTCTTTTTTGCCGCATAGTTTGTGAAACAGGTTTATTTATATCATTGCTACAGTTTATTTTCTAGAACTTAGAGGATAACTAACCATCAACAGTAAATTTCTAGTATTTATTATGCGTAAATATAAATTAAGCATAGATTAGAAGAGGAACCAAGGTAACTCAATTGTATTTTGTATTAAGGATTCTCAGAAAGGGGAAGTATGGTATTGGATAACATGCTGGATTTTATAATGTCTTTACTGTGTCTCATTTTTATTTTAGAATGCTTTAGTGTGCCGTGGTTATTTAAAGTTTAAAATACTGTTTAATTGAGATTGTAACTCCTCCGTTTGATTTCATTTTTGCAGATAACCTCAGGGATGGTGATAAGCACGTTTGTGTCTGCTCCCATCATGTATGTTTCTGCCTGGTTACTGACCTTTCCCACTATGGACCCTAAGCCATTGGCATATGCCATCCAGAATGTTAGTTTTGATATAAGTATTGTCAGCCTGATCTCCTTGGTAAGTACGTTGCATCCCAAAATGAATGGAAACCACAGAATGAGTTTTGAGAATAGATTGTTAATAGAAGGGATTTAAAAATCTAGTTTCTTATGAAATAAAGAAAGCTAAAGCCTGCCCATAAAATATAATGTCAGCCTTCTGATTAACTGAGTTTTGTTTTTCTATTTGGGAGTTAGAGTTCTATAGCAGACAAGACATGAGATTTAGTCAGACCTGGATTTTATTCCTGGCCCTCTCACAAACTAGCTGTATGCCTCTGTGGAGTTACCTTAACCTCTCTAAATTTCTGTTTTCCAGCATAAAATAATGACAATAATTTCACATATTTCCATGGGTTTTTTAAGGGATTACATGAAATAATATATGTGAAAAGCATTCTGCAAATGATGAATCACTATAGAATTCCTAGCTGTTCTAGAATCATGGGGTCAGAAGGTATCTTTGAGTTCAAGTCCAACCGCCTATTTAATGTTAATGAAACTTTTGGTTACTTCTCAAACTGAATATATCTAACTAAAATTAAATAATTAAGTATATGACAGCTAGAGTATCTTACAGATCAAATGGCCTATTGAATTCATGTTAGTAAAACTACAGATATTCTGGCTGAAAAAAAAGACAATGTGTACAGTTAATGGAGGTGGGGGTGAATACGTATATTGGTAACAAATAAATGTGTGATTAATTTTAAAGAAATTCCACCTCTGTCACATGTTCTTAAAATCTACTACACCCATTCATAACAGGGCAGTTTGGGGAAAGAGACCATATACATTTCAGTTGGCAATGAGGAAAGAAGGAAGTCAGCCAGGATACTTACCTGGCCACTACGTAGGTAGAATGGAAACCCAATCCTTTAAAATATGAGGAATGTGATCTGGCACCGTGGCTCATGCCTGTAATCCCAACACTTTGGGTGGCAGAGGCAGGCAGATCACTTGAGGCCAGGAGTTCGAGATCAGCCTGGCCAACATGGAGAATCCCCATCTCTACTAAAAATATAAAATTAGTCAGGCATGGTGGTATGCATCTGTAATCCCAGCTACCTGGGTGGCTGAGGCACAAGAGTCACTTGAGTCTGGGAGGCAGAGGTTTCAGTGAGCCGAGATCGCACCACTGCACTTCAGTGAGACTGTGTCTCACACACACACAAAGAATAAAAAATGAAGAATGTAAGATGATTAATCTTAAAGGTGGGTGGTATGTGTTGTTTGAAGTAAAACAGCCTGGCATTTGGATACCCCATGAGACAATATGGTGGAAATAGAAAAGGAAAAAAACTTAGAATAGTGCATTATTATAACTATCTCCCACTAAAGCTCCTTCCCTGAATAGTTGTCTGTGACCCTGTGTCCCACCCCAGACACGGAAGGTAGGCATAGTTAGAACATGGCCCTGGTCAAGGGATTAGTTCTTTTTTGTTGAGACAGAGTCTCCCTCTGTTGCCCAGGCTGGAGTGCAGTGGTATGATCTTGGCTTGGCTCACTGCAACTTCTCCCTCCTGGGTTCAAGCAGTTCTCCTCCCTCAGCCTCCCAAGTAGCTGGGATTACAGGCATACACCACCACACCCAGTAGAGGTGGGGTTTCGCCATGTTGGCCAGGCTGGTCTCGAACTCTTAACCTCAAGTGATCCGCCTGTCTGGGCCTCCCAAAATGCTGGGATTACAGGCGTGAGCCACTGCACCTGGCCAAGGCATTAGTTTTTTTTTTGTTTTGCTTTGTTTTGTTTTGTTTTTTGAGACGGAGTCTTGCTCTGTCACCCAGGCTAGAGTGCAGTGGCGCAATCTTGGCTCACTGCAACCTCCACCTCCCAGGTTCAAGCAATTCTTCTGCCTTAGCCTTCTGAATAGCTGGGATTACAGGCGCCCGCCACTGTGCCCAGCTAATTTTTGTATTTTTAGTAGAGACAGGGTTTTGTCATGTTGGCCAGGCTGGTCTCGAACTCCTGACCTCAGGTGATCCACCTGCCTTGGCCTCCCAAAGTGCTAAGATTACAGGAATGAGCCACAATGCCTGGCCACATAAGTTCTTAAAGACCCTGTAATTTTTGGAGAGTTAATTTATTATGGGATCTCTCCATGCTTTTTATTTTACATTGGTTATAATAATTTACCTTTTTGGAACTAGACAGATTAAATAAAATATTGGAAATTCTTTCCAAACCAGGACAAAGAGGGTTATTTAAAGAGGCTAATCATTGTGTTATTTAATAAGTAATTATAAAGATTAAGAAACATGAATAACTTTTGAACCTTTTGTCTTCAAGATCTGGTCTCTGGCTATTCTTCTTTTGAGTAAGAAATATAAACAGCTTCCTCATATGCTTACAACTAATTTACTCATTGCTCAGGTTAGTAAAACTACTGATATTTAGAACTATGTTTTTCTAATGGATTATTCTACTGTAGAGGAGAAAATAACTTTGCTAGGTTTTTCCAGTTATGAAGTCAGAAGTATTACCAAATGCAGTCAATTACAGTTTGATTACAACTAGTATATGCCTAACATATTTAATATTGCAAAATGTCTTAAACTATCTATAGTTGAGGCTAATAATGGCATTTGATGATAACTTTGCATTTTTTAATAGAAACAATTTAATCATTAATAATTGAACTTCTTCACAATCATTTTTCTAATTAATTTTTGCATGTCTCAAATTATAATGGAAAGAACTTTAGCAATTTTAATGTAAGCCATTACTAAATACAGGTATAAAATTAATATTTAGAATGTAGTCATCTGTTTCAATTGGATATGTATATTGTCAAAGGCTCTGTTATAAAATGGATTTTTAACATAAAGTTTGAAGTTTTAGTATAAGTAGTGTGTAATGCTTGATAATTATTCACAAAAAATTTTAAACAAATAATTATATTTGCTGTGAATGAAAGATGAATATGGCTGGCTTAATTGGAATTTTCTATTGCAGTATTGAATTATATGGTTTTCTTAGCTATTTACAAAGTCTTTTAATAATTTTTTCCTTAGTCTATTGTCTGTGCTGGAATGATGATATGGAATTTTGTTAAAGAAAAAAATTTTGTTGGACAAATTTTGGTGTTTGTTCTATTGTACAGCTCCCTCTATAGCACCTACCTGTGGACAGGTGAGTTGGATTATGAATGGAAATTGAGATCTGTTCCCCACCCCACCCCATTCCTAATAGCCCTGAGCTTCTAGTGATCTATTTGAAGTCTGGTAGTACAGGATCAAGGCATGCACTGAGGCAGATCAGCCCACCCACAGAGGCCATCGGCAAAGCTGAGTTCTGTTTCCTAATGTACTCTATTCCTGCCTGGGCTTAGAGCCTTCTCCAGTCACATGGTCCTTTTCCCCAGGGCCTGTGGCTCTAGGCTGCTGTCAGTGCTGCTCCCTTTTGGAGACAAGAGGGAAGATACTGAAGGCAGATGGAGAAAGGCAGGAATGGGAAAGATGCGTGAGGTGTGCTCCAGAGCTCACTATCGAGTCCTGCTGAACAGGGAAATTCTGGCTCTGCCTCATGCAAATTACTTAACTTTTGAAGCCTCAGTTTCCTCATTTGTAAAACTAGGTTCAGCACCTTACAGAGTTACTTTGAGGACAAAATGAAATGTGAGCATTTATGTCTGGTACATGGTAGGCATTAAATAAATGGAACTATGTTAGTTATTAAATAGAAGAATTAGAGGTAATAAGAGAAGAAGAAAACTAGGGGAATAAAAAGGCATGGAAATAGAAAAGGACCCAGTGAGAAAGACTGTTTCTCATTTCAGCTGGCTCCAAAAAGGATATTCAAAATGTTGTAGCACATTGCTATTTTGAAATATAATATTTATGTGGATGCATGCATTCTGGTATGTTTGTGAAAAATTCTGTCTGGCTGTTTTGTATTCATCCTACAAATTTGAACCTATAAAATGGCACATGAAAGGAAATAGTAGAATGGTAGGAGGCAGGTGTCAGGAAGTGTCCACAAAGGACGGACCTTTGATTTCATGCCTTCAGGATCAAAAGCAGGTCCCATCTCAGTCAACAGCCTTTTGAAGTGAAGCAACAATGTGGTGAGGAATCATGGAATGAAAAATTCAGCACAAACAGAAGATGGTTTGTGCTTCTTAAAGGCAACTACATCTTGCATAGCATGAGTTTTTATGCAATGTCAAATTAAAAGAGCCTAAAGACTTTATATTTCAAAATATCGATGGACCAACTTGATGTCTAATAACTAGGCTTATTCAGGTTAACTTTATAATCAGAATAAGAGAGCAGCAACTAGATCAATCAATTAAAATGTCCTAAGTCTCTCTGAAACCCCCTTCAAGCATGCACGCCAAAGTCTATTCAAAGAAGTCGTTCTGAATTCCCAAAACCCAATAAAGGTGCCCTTTAACCATCAGAGTATTATGCTATGACAGAATTTTAGACCTGAAAATGTCATTTTAAGTCATCCCATTCGATCATTTTTAGTTCTACTCATTTTCATACCATCCCCACAATTTTTGCCATGTCTGCATACTACTTGTTCTTTTTTCCTTAAAATTGATTTACTTTTTTTTAAACTTTAATCAGTTGAGCCTTATATCAGTAAAATCCCAGGTTTCATTTGCTAATTAGTTTTTTCAAATTTGCATTAAAATAAACATATAACTAGTCAAAACATTTTCACCTTTGTGACACCTATAATCTCTACACCTTAGGAAACACTGGTCTAATTTAAATCCTTCATTTTGCAAACTGAGAAATAGGCCCAAAAAGATAGACTGATTTAGGCAGGAGCTCTCACAGCTTCAGTGAGACATCCAGGGCTAGCTGGATTCTGCCTGTTTGTATATAGTTCTTTTCACAAGGCAGGAGTGATGCACATTAGAATTTTAAAGACTGCCTTTGCTACTGTAACAAAGATGGCACCCTTTTGTGATTGGTTACTTGTTTCCCTGGCACTGCAACTACACAGTGTACAAATGGATTGAGGGAGGAAAAGTGGTAAAGAAAACCAATTCTCAAGGACCTCAATGTCAATTTATATTAAATCTAGCACAGTGTTATTTAATCTGGACAATCTTAAATCTAGGTATGTATTCTTTATATACAGCTGATATGCAATTCTAAAACCAAAGCAAATTCACAGATTCTATTCAAACAAAACTACAAACCCAGTAATTCTAATTAGCAACATTAATTAACACGACAAAGGATCTTGTTTTGCTAATGTAAATCATAGCTTGAAACATAAAATGGAACTCACTGCTATGGCTTTTTTGCCTTGCCTTTACTTCCATATGTGGGGTTTTGACCTTGTTATCTCACTGGTATTCTTTCTTCAAACTACCATTTCATTTGGACTGTGTGTTGTAATATCATTTGGCCTTCACTTGACTCAAACTTAATATAAAACCCATTGTAAGCTCTGGCCAGGCACAGTGGCTCATGCCTGTAATCCCAACACTTTGGGAGATCCAGGCAGGAGGATCGCTTGAGGCCAGTAGTTCGAGACTAGCCTGGGCAATATAGTAAGACCCTCTCTCTATAAAAAATTTGAAAATTAGCTTTGCATGCTGGTACATGCCTCTAGTCCCAGCTACTCAGGAGGCTGAGGCAGGAGGATCCCTTGAGCCCAGAATTTTGAGCAGTAATTGTGCTACTGTACCCCAACCTGGGTAACAAAGTGAGACCCCCATCTCTAAAATAAAATAAAAATAAACCCAATGTAAATTCTGAAATCATGAGACTGCACGTTGGTTGCAAGGTGGATACACAGCTGACTACCATTGAAAAGAAAAAAAAAAGACTTAAAATTTCTCATAGAAATTCCCAGATCCTGAAGAATATGTCTTAGGTACCCTAGGGGTCCACAAATCTGAGTTTGAGAAACTGATTCAAGAAACAAAGAATTTAGCTTGTGTCAAAAGCCTAGGTTTCTAGTCTCACTCTGCCCTCTGCTGGCTGTATGACTTGGGCAAACCCTCATTTCCACATCTAAGGTGCTCATTTAAAAATAGAGGTCCCTTTCAACTTTAAAGTTCTAAGATCCTATAACTATGTAGAACTTATTAAATAAAATGTTACTTGCATACATAATTACATATAAGTTGTAAGGAAAGTTCAAGAACTTCAAAACATTTGTGTTTGTATTAAATTCAGAGTGTGTTTGTATTAAGTGCTATCATTACACTTAGGGCGTTTTCTAAAAACATAACCTGGGTAAGAGTTGCCCATACTTCTTAGCACCAGAAGAGGGGGATGTTTTTATTTTTAGAATTGTCCTGTATTCAATTAAAAAATGTTTTTCAGCTGGGCATAGTGGCTTATGCCTATAATTCCAGAACTTAGGGAGGCCAAGGTAGGTGGATCACTTGAGGCCAGGAGTTCAAGACCAGCATGGGCAACATGGTGAAACCCATCTCTACTAAAAATACAAAATTAGCCTGACATGGTGGTGCACACCTGTAATCCCAGCTATTTGTTTGGCTAAGGCATGAAAATTGCTTGAACCCGGGAAGCAGAGGTTGCAGTGAAGCAAGATCGTGCCACTGAACTCCAGCCTGGGCAACAGAGTAAGACTCTGTCTAAAGAAAAAAAAAAAGTTTTTCAGTTATACTTAGATTCCAAACACATGAATCAAAACAATAAAATGATTAGGGCTTTTGGAAAGAAATACTTCTCCAGACGCAGTGGCTCATGCCTGTCATCCCAGCACTTTGGGAGGCAGAAGTGGGAGGATCCACTGAGCTCAGGAATTCAAGACCAGCTAGGGCAACATAGTGTGACTCTGTCTCTACAAAAAAAAATTCTTATTTAGCCAGGCATGGTGGCATGTGGCTGTGGTCCCAGCTACTCAGGAGGCTGAGGTGGAAGGATCACTTGAACCCTGGAGGTCAAGGCTGCAGGGAGCTGTGATCACACCTCTGCACTCCAGCCTGGGCAACAGAGTGAGACCCTATCCAAAAAACAAACAACAAAAACCAGAGAGAAAATAAAATAAATCCTCACAGATAAAAAGAATTGAGTAAAGAAACAATATATGAGGGAAACAATGAATGATTTTGAATTAAAACTTGCTTCAAAATATTGAGGATAGCATTTATTTAGAAGGAATAAATTCTAAAGCAAAAACTGCACACTACTATGAAATAAGCTTGGTTTAAAAAAATAAAAAGGAAATAAAGTTTCATGAAGTCTGATCAATGTTGAGTAACTGTCTCTCTTTCAATCTTCTTATTCTTAGGCCTTCTAGCAATTTCTTTGTTTCTTTTGAAAAAGCGAGAGAGGGTACAAATTCCTGTTGGAATAATCATAATATCTGGCTGGGGGTAAGTTGGTAGTTCTCTGTTTGCTTACACCTTTCCATATAGACAGTTACTATTCATCCTTTCTTTTTCTCTCCCAATATCCCTTGTGATTACAGAATTCCTGCTCTCCTTGTTGGTGTTCTTTTGATAACTGGAAAACACAATGGAGATAGCATTGACTCAGCCTTCTTTTATGGAAAAGAACAGGTGGGAAGAGTTTACTGGCAGTTCTGTTCTTGAGAATGTCTCTTTTTAGCTCGTTATGTGCCTTGCTAGACTTACATTAAAATTAACTTTGAAAATCTATTTCAATTTATTGCATATCAGATTGGTGATCCTATATCACTTTGTCTCATCTAGAACATGAACATTTTATATGTCTAAGTCCATTTTTAGCTGAAGATTTCTAAATGCTTAAAACTCATTGAATGTTCTTAATCACACTTAGGAATTGTGTTTCCTGTGCTGGAGAAAAGAGTGATTAATTTAAAACCATTTAATAAGTTAGCAGTAATAATAAAGGTCAAATTCTTGACTCTTAATCCTATCATAAATATAAATTTCAGGACAAAACGTATCTAGGAAAAATATTCTTGAAAAGCTATAGAGTAGGTGGCTTGTGGGACCTGCAGAATTCTTTAGGGGTGGAGTCCAAAGATGTGTTTTTAAAAAGCCTCTCCACATAATTTTGATTTCTTACTCTTTTTTTCTGTTTTGCAGTTTTGGATTTTATTGTGTTTTTGTGAGAATAAATAAGATTATACATATAAAAGATTTAGACTAGTCTTGGCATCTGGTTAGTGCTCAGTAAATATTAGCTATAATTATTTTTAATATCATTACCAGAAAAACATCTTAGTGACTGAAGTATGTGTGAATTATATGTGAAAGTGAGCAGAAACAGGAGTAAAGAAAACATCGGAGAGAAATCATTTAGATTCCTTGTAAAGGAAACCAGTCGCTATGTTGGTAACCAATTGTTATACAATGAAAGCATCATCTAAAACCTTGTGTAATTACAAGCAAACCCTAATTTCTCTCCAAGTAACTTACATTCCTTATATACACTTACCTTTTTAAAAGAGCTACTGTTCTAGAGTATTTAAAACTGTGGAGATATATTGTCCATCAAAAATGTGCCCTAAGATGGCCGGGTGCGGTGGCTCACACCTGTAATCCCAGCAGTTTGGGAGGCCGAGGCGGGTGGGTCACGAGATCAGGAGATTGAGACCATCCTGGCTAACACGGTGAAACCCTGTCTCTACTAAAAAATACAAAAAATGAGCTGGGTGTGGTGGTGGGCGCCTGTAGTCCCAGCTACTCGGGAGGCTGAGGCAGGAGAATGGCGTGAACCTGGGAGGAAGAGGTTGCAGTGAGCCGAGATTGTGTCGCTGCACTCCAGCCTGGGCGACAGAGCAAGACTCCATCTCAAAAAAAAAAAAAAAATGTGCCCTAAGATTATCAAGATGAAGTTGTGAAAAGTGGCCTGATATCTTTTGTTCATGTCGGCAGATGATCACCACAGCGGTCACCCTGTTCTGCAGCATCCTGATAGCTGGCATATCCCTCATGTGCATGAACCGGACTGCCCAAGCAGGAAGCTATGAAGGTTTCGATCAGTCTCAGAGCCACAAAGTGGTGGAGCCTGGAAATACTGCTTTTGAGGAGAGTCCAGCACCAATAAATGAACCAGAACTTTTTACAAGCTCTATTCCAGAAACAAGTATGATCTTTTTAATTTTATTTTTATTTATTTGAGACAATCTTGCTCTATCATCCAGGCTGGAGTGCAGTGGCATGATCTCAGCTCACTGCAACCTCCGCCTCCTGTGTTTAAGCGATTCTGCCACCTGAGCCTCCAGAGTAGCTAGGACTACAGGTGCCTGCCACCATGCCCTGCTAATTTTTGTATTTTTAGTAGAGATGGGGTTTTGCCATGTTGCCTAGGCTGGTCTCGACCTGCTGAGCTCAGGCGATTCACCCGCCTCGGCCTCCCACAGTGCTGGGATTACAGGCATGAGCCAGCCTGATCTTTAAATATAAAGAAACTGCTACATGCCTTTATAGCATGTATCCTAAATGTTTTGTTTATGGGAAACTTCCTTGAACTAGTTTGAATATCATGAGTGCTTGTCAAATGAAGAATTTGAATCATAGTCAACAAACTTGCTTGTAAAATTATTCATTAGATTTTTGTTTATAAGTCTTATTGTGAGTATATACTTTTGTTAAATCCTAAAACTTCCCTGGACCTGAGAATATAGAAAAAAGTAACAACTGAAGGAAGGCCCTAACTAGGAAACGAAGCACATACATAAGTTAATTTAACAATATTGTATCAGGCAAGCACCATCAATAATATGAACTAAAGGATGCCTGTTTAAAGCCAGATTAATGATGTAAGTCAGTTTTGGGCAAACTATAGTCCATAGGCCAAATCTGGCCCACCACCTGTTTTTGTATGGTCCACCAGCTAAAAATGTTTTTTTTTCTTTGTTTGTTTGTTTATTTATTTATTTTTGCCACAGAGTCTCGCTCTGTTACCCAGGGTGGAGTGCAGTACCCTTGGCTCACCGTAACCTCCACCTCCTGGGTTCAAGCAATTCGCCTGTCTCAGCCTCCCCAGTAGCTGGGACTACAGTCGCACGCCACCACGCCTGGCTAATTTTTGTATTTTTAGTAGAGATGGGGTTTCACCATATTGGTCAGGCTGGTCTAGAACTCCTGACCTCAGGTGATCCACCCGCCTCGGCCTCCCAATGTGCTGGGATTACAGGTGTGAGCCACTGCACCCAGCCTAAAAATGTTTTTTACATTTTTAAAGGGTTGAAGAAAAATTAAAACAAGACAAATACTTCGTGACTCTTAAAAACTACATGAAATTTTAATTTCATGTCCATAATTTTATTGAAACATAGCCATGCTCATTCATTTATATATCATCTAAATATGATAGCCATATTTGTTTTGTTTATGGGAAACTTCCTTGAACTAGTTTGAATATCATGAGTGCTTGTCAAATGAAGAATTTGAATCATAGTCAACAAACTTGCTTGTAAAATTATTCATTAGATTTTTGTTTATAAGTCTTATTGTGAGTATACACTTTTGTTAAATCCTAAAACTTCCCTGGACCTGAGAATATAGAAAAAAGTAACAACTGAAGGAAGGCCCTAACTAGGAAATGAAGCCATAGCATGGCTACCTTCATGCTATAATGGCAGAGTTGAGTCTTTGGGGCCTATACTAAGGCAGTAGGTATTGGATAAACAGGAGAGGCCAAACTCAGGCAAAGTTGTATTGACAGGGTTTGGTAATTGATTAGAAGCTGGGTGAGGGCTAAGAGAGAAACTGAGAACAACTTCCAGAAATCTAGTTTAAGTGAATGTATAATTGTGGGTATTACCTAAGAAGAATTCACAGAGAACAGAATATGTAGGGGAAGATAATGAGTTCAATTTGACCCTTCTAAGTTTGAGATGCATGAGACACCAAGGATTCATTTTAGTTTCTCAGTGTACCTCTTAAAATGGGATGCTTAGATCTGAATATAACATTCCAGTTACCATGGTCCTAGGACACAGTGAGCATTCAATATTTGATGAATGCTTGTTGACGGAGTGAAGAATAAGAGAATCATTCCTGTCCTTACTTAGAAAAGGAACTTTTAATTCTGCCTAACATTGCATTAACTTACTCTGATGATTTCATCTTGAATTTATGAGCAACTAAAAACCTGCCTCCCACCCCGAGTACATTACTGAACAATTTCTCTCCAATCCTGAATTTTTGCATCTGGCCTTTAAAAGTCTAGGACAAAGCTGGGTATGGTTGCTCACACCTGTAACCCCAGCACTTTGGAAGGATTGCTTGAGCCCAGGAGTTCAAGACCAGCCTGGGCAACATAGTGAGACCCTGACTCTACAAAAAATAAAAAATTAGCTGGATGTGGTGGTACACACCTGTAGTCCTAGCTACTCAGGAGGCTGAGGCAGGAGGATTGTTTGAGCCCAGGAGGTCGAAGCTGCAGTGAGCCATGGTCACGCCACAGCAATCCAGCCTGGGCAATAGACGTGATCCTGTCTTTAAAAAAAAAGTCAAGGCCTGGTGCGGTGGCTCACACCTCTAATCCCAGAACTTTGGGAGGCTGAGGTGGGCGGATCACAAGGTCAGGAGTTTGAGATCAGCCTGGCTAACATGGTGAAACACCATCTCTACTAAAAATACAAAAATTAGCTAGGTGTGGTGGCGGGTGCCTGTAATCCCAGCTACTCCAGAGGCTGAGGCAGAAGAATCGCTTGAACCAGGGAGGCAGAGGTTGCAGTGAGCTGAGATCGTGCCACTGCATTCCAGTCTGGGCGACAGAGCAAGACTCTGTCTCAAAAAAAGTCTAAGACAGGACTTCAGTATTTGCCTAAGCCTATCAGGACTGAGATTTCTTTGTGTCTTGATTTGTAATCAAATATATTAACTTATTTATTGTATGGTGCTTCTCTTCTCTTCTTCTCTTCTTTTGAAACAAAGTCTTTCTCTTCTCTTCTTTTGAAACAAAGTCTTTCTCTGTCTCTCAGGCTGGAGCGCAGTGGAGCAGTCTTGGCACACTGCAACTTCCACCTCCTGGGTTCAAGTAATCCTCCCTCTTCAGCTTCCCAAGTAGCCGGGTCTACAGGTGTGTGCCACCATGCCTGGCTAATTTTTGTATTTTTAGTAGAGGTGGGGTTTCACCATGTTGGCCAGGCTGGTCTCGAACTTCTGACCTCAAGTGATCTGCCTGTGTCAGCCTCCCAAAGTGCTGGGAATACAGGCATGAGCCACTGCGCCTGGCCCAGTTTTCTTTTTTAAAAGAAATAAAACTTACCAATAAAGTCAGAATGTTTGTTAGAATCTTTCATTCCTGTTAACTCCAGAAGTAACCACTATTATGAATTTGGATTGTATCCTTCCAGAGCACAATTTTACTATACTTTTACAATATGTGTGGTTTTCCATCAACAATATATAGTATTTTTATATGCTTTTACATTTTTATATAAATCTTATACTGTAGTTGTCTTCTTGCACTCAATATTTTTGAATTCATTTTGTAGATGTAATCAATTATATGCATATACCAAATTTTATTTATTAATTTCCTTATTGATGGATTAAGTTGCTTTAAAATATTTTGCTATTAGAATCAATGCTGTAATGAACAGCTTTATTCACATCTCCTTGAGTATACATCAAGATACATCAAGATTATACCTAGGATGTTGCTGAGTGCAGTGTTTCACACCTGTAATTCTAGCACTTTGGGAGGCTGAGGCAGGTGAATTGCCTAAGCTCAGGAGTTGGAGACCAGCCTGGGCAACATGGCAAAACCCATCTCTACAAAAAATAAAAAATTAGCTAGGCATGGTAGCATGTGCCTGTAGTCCGAGCTACTCAGGAGGCTGAGGTGGGAGGATCACCAGAGCCTGGAAAGCAGAGGCTACAGTGAGCCAAGAGTGCACCACTGCACTCTGGCCTGGGAAACGGAGCGAGACACTGTCTCAAAAAAAAAAAAAAATTATACCTAGGATGGTAATTCCTGGGTCACAGGAAATAGGTAAGTTCCCATGGCTTTAATGTGAACCCTTTGTACTTTGTTCCTAATGTTTCATCTCTAACCTGACCCCTTTATACAGATCCAATCCCAGATTTCCTGCTGTCTACACATATATTATTTATATCTCAGCCAGGCGTGGTGGCTCACACCTGGAATCCCAGAACTTTGGGAAGCCAAGGCAAGCAGATCACTTGAGGTCAGGTGTTTGAGACCAGCCTGGCCAACATGGTGAAACCCCGTCTCTACTAAAAATACAAGAATTTGCCAGGCTGTGGTGGCAGACGCCTGTAGACCCAGCTACTCGGGAGGCTGAGGCATGAGAATCGCTTGAACCTGGGAGGCAGAGGTTGCAGTGAGCCAAGATTGTGCCACTGCACTCCAGCCTGGGTGACAGAGCGAAACTTCATCTAAAAAAAAAAAAAAAAAATTATTTACGTCTCTTTCTGAATATGTGGACAGCACTTGTTCTCTTTGTCAAAGGTACTGGAGCTTTTTAAACAATTATCTTTCTTTTAGTGGTTCCATCATTCTTTAGAACTTCCCAGCTCAGCAACATCTCTGCTGTTTCCCCTTGAGGTGAATTAGCCATTCAGGGCGTGGAGTTCTCCCTCTGTAGGGTCCCCCTCCTCCCCCTGACCTCCCATCTCCCCACTTGGGCCTCCAGTCTCTCTGCTGGATTCTTGTAATTCCCTCCTAACTGAACTTCCTGTTTCTTGTCACTCTGGTCCAGTCTGTTTTATAAGGGAAATGGCCAAATTAACCTTCCTCACGGAGTTCTGGCCACATCAGGCTCCTGCTTCAGAGGCTGCAAGGGCCTTGCAGTGCCCGTAGTGCCCAAGCCCTTCCACTGCCAGCCATATCCCTCTCCGAGCCTATTCTGCCACCTCTTCCTGCAGCTGCCTGAGCTACCCAGTGAACCTTCCATTCTTTGGTCCGTCCAGCACTCGGCACTCATGTTATCACTTCTCTTCAGGGCCTTTAAAACCGAAGCTCACTAATTTCTTTGTTTGGTCATTTGTTTGTGTTTTTGTTGTTGTTGTTGTTGTTATTTTTATTTTTTTGAGATGGAGTCTCGCTCTGTTGCCCAGGCTGGAGATCATTGTGTAATGATCAAATCGGGTAATTAGCATATCTATCACTTCAAAATGTATAATTTCTTTCTTGTAGGAACATACAAAATCCTCTCTTCTATTTTGAGATGTACAGTATCTTTGTTGACTATAGCCACCATACTGTATGATAGGGCACTAGAACTTATTCTAATGTAACTTTGTACCTGTTGACCCCATCCCTGCCACCCCCTACCCGCCCAAGTATCCGGTACCCACTACTCATCCTTCCTTCCTTTCCCTTCCTTCTCTTCCTTCCTTTCCCTTCCTTCCCTTCCTTCCTTTTCCTTCCTTTCCCTTCCTTCCCTTCCCTTCCTTCCCTTCCCTTCCTTCCCTTTCCTTCCTTTCCCTTCCTTCCTCTCCCTTCCTTCCCTTCCCTTTCTTCCCTTCCTTTCCTTTCCTTCCTTTCCCTTCCTTCCCTCCCTCCCTCCCTCCTTCCCTTCTTCCCTCCCTCCTTCCTTCCTTCCTTCTTTCCCCAGGCTGGAGTGTGACTGCTCCCTGTAATCTCGAACTCCTGGACTCAAGCAGTCCTCCCACCTCATCCTCCCAAGAAGCTGTACTATAGGCATATGCCAGCATGCCCAGCTATTTTTTAAAAAGCTTTTTGTAAAGACAGAGTCTTGCTGTATTACCCAGGCTGATCTTAGGTTCCTAGCCTCAGCTGGGCATGGTGGCTCACACTTGTAATCCCAGCACTTTGGGAGGCCGAGGCGGGCAGATCGCCTGAGGTCGGGAGTTCTAGACCAGCCTGGCCAGCATGGTGAAACCCTGTCTCTACTAAAAATTCAAAAATTAGCTGGGCCTGGTGGCGGGTGCCTGTAATCCCAGCTACTCGGAAGCTGAGGCGGGACAATCGCTTGAACCCAGGAGACGGAGGTTGCAGTGAGCCGAGATTGCGCCACTGCACTCCAGCCTGGGCAACAGAGTGAGACTCCACCTCAAAAAACAAAAAAAAAAACAAAACAAAATCCTAGCCTTAAGTGATCCTGCCACCTCAGCCTCCTGAAGCAACAGGTGTAAGCTACCATGCCTGGCCACATTCAGTGCTTCTATGAGATTAAGTTTTTTTTATTTTGTATATGAGTGAGAACATTTGAATACTTTTGGATAGATACCATGTGAAAACTATTGAGGCTACATGGGAAGTGTGTGTGAGTGGATTTTGTTTTGTTTTCTTTGGCATTTCTTAAAATTGTCCATTTCTGTTGTGGTTGGGCTCTACTCTCACATACTATTTGATTGATATAGGTTGCTGCTCCTGCTCCATGGGAAATGGTGAATTACACTGCCCATCAATAGAGCCGATAGCAAACACAAGCACCAGTGAGCCTGTGATTCCTTCGTTTGAGAAAAGTAAGTGCCTCTGGACTATGAGGATGGGATTAAGGGACAGAAGATTCCTTATTCTTTTTTTTTTTTTTTTTTTTTTTTTGAGACGGAGTCTTGCTCTGTCACAGGCTGGAGTGCAGTGGCGCTATCTTGGCTCACTGCAAGCTGTGCCTCCCAGGTTCACGCCATTCTCCTGCCTCAGCCTCCTGAGTAGCTGGGACTACAGGCGCCCACCACCATGCCCAGCTAATTTTTTGTATTTTTAGTAGAGACGGAGTTTCACTGTGTTAGCCAGGATGGTCTTGATCTCCTGACCTCGTGATCTGCCTGCCTCGGCCTCCCAAAGTGCTGGGATTACAGGCGTGAGCTACCACACCCGGCCAGAAGATTCCTTATTCTTATCCCTCAAAAGAACTCTACATAGAATATCTATAGAAGTTACAAACATCAAGAATATAGATCCTCAATTAAGAGCAAAGAAGGGCTAATAGGGAATAATTGTGCATAGACAGAATACTCACTTTAAAAAATAAAGTTCTCACAAAGTGATAATAGGTAGTGTCATACACACATTTTCCAATAAATTTAACCCAAGTGACAAATCCAGGAAGTTTGCCCTAAAGGGCATTTTGGTGGGAGGTGGAGAGAGGGAAGCTTTTTTCTTGTTGTAGAAACAGACTTTTCCCCCATTCTCATCCCCTAGGACCAGGACTAATTAATTAGTTCTTAATTATATTTTGAATCTTTATGCTTTAAATATGGCCATTCTTATAAAATAAGGAACAAACACCTTTAAAAGTAATAACCTCTTGGCCAGGCAAGGTGGCTCACACCTGTAATCCCAGCACTTTGGGAGGCCGAGGTGGGTGGATCACAAGGTCAGGAGTTCGAGACCAGCCTGGCCAACATGGTGAAACCCCGTCTCTACTGAAAATACAAAAATTAGTTGGGTGTGGTGGTGGGCACCTGTAATCCCAGCTACTTGGGAGGCTGAGGCAGGAGAATTGCTCGAACACAGGAGGCAGAGGTTGCAGTGAGCCAAGATCACGCCACTGCACTGCAACCTAGGTGACAGAGCAAGACTCCCTCTAGGGGGAAAAAAAAAAAAGTAATAACCTTTTGACTAAGAGGCTGAATTACATTTGTGGCCTAAATTTCAAATTATTCAAAACAACCGAACATACTTATGTGGAATTGCAGTGCATTTTTCATTGATTATACTTATTTATAATCAAACTAAAAAGGGAAACCCCCAAAAATGCTCTTTTTGATAAGGCCTATGTCAACTGTATTATTGCTAAAGGCATTATGTTTTTATATAAGAAATGTAAGGATTATAGAAAACAATGTATGCAAATCACTTAGCACAGTATGTGGTATACATAGTAAATGGTCATTAAAATATGTAGTAGCAGTAGTAATTATTGTTATTCAGATGGGATTTATATTTGGCTATCTGCTGGCAAGGAATGAATCTTAAATAATAATAGAATTCACATTTCCATAAAAAGTAGTGAAAACATATCAGATATGAAACATTCATTGACTTTTTTTTCTTTTACAAGAAACTCTTTCTGGCAGTTACACTGTCTTTGTTTTATCTGTCTGCTTTTTTTCTAAAATCGTGTCTTTACATCAGAATTCCCAAGGTTTTCCTCCTTATTGTTATCTCCCTACACAATATACCTAGTAGTAAAATCCATTAACAAATTCAACATGTAATCTGATTTGGCAAATTTCTTTTTCCCTCCCCAAATCTCCTTAGGCTTTGCTTATCTGTCATTTTCTTCATTAATAATGTTGATTCTCGGCTGAGCGTGGTGGCTCACTCCTGTAATCCCACCACTTTGGGAGGCAAAGGCAAGAGGATCGTGCTTGAGCCCAGGAGTTCAAGACCAGCCTGGGCAACATAGCCAGACCTTATCTCTACAAAGAATCAAAAAAATTAGCTGAATGCAGTGGCTCATGCCTGTAATCCCAGCTACCCAGGAGGCTGAGGTGGGAGGATCGCTTGAGCCCAGGAGGTTGCAGCTGCAATAGGCCATGATCATGTCTGAGCAACAGAGCAAGACCCTGTCTCAAAAATAAACAAACAAAAAGTTGATCGTTGAAAATTCTCTTAAATTGTAGGGGCTTGGATTTTCTGATCATATTTTATAAAAATTATATAGAATGAGAGCCATTATATAGGGACTTCATCTAATCATACAATTTAGTGTCATCCCTAAGCCTAAAATAAAGCCTGAAGGAAATTAAACCATGGGCAAATTAGAATTTTTAGAGTTGACAATATAATTTATTCTCTACCCCTTGGCATAGTACAAAGGCAAAAATAAGTATCACATTTAGATTGTTGAATGGCAACAATGTATGAAAAAGCAAATGAAAGATAGAAGATTTATTTTTATCCATTTTTGTAATATCTGTAGAAATTTTTTTTTTTTTTTTTTGAGATGGAGTCTCGCTCTGTCATCCAGGCTAGAGTGCAGTGGCGCAATCTTGGCTCACTGCAACCTCTGCCTCCCGGGTTCAAGCAATTCTCCTGCCTCAGGCTCCCAAGTAGCTGGGATTACAGGCACCTGCCACCACACCCAGCTAATTTTTTTTTGTATTTTTAGTAGAGACGGGGTTTCACCATGTTGGCCAGGCTGGTCTCAAACTCCTGACCTCAAGTGATCCTCCCACCTCGGCCTCCCAAAGTGCTGGGATTACAGGCGTCAGCTGCCGTGCCTGGCTTGTACACAATATTTTAAAACCAGATTTATTATATATAGGTATACTTCCAGGATTTTTCCACACATATATACAAATAATTTTTATTCAAATAGGATCATACTACAGAGACAGTTTGGCAACCTACTTTCTTTATACTTAGCAACATTATGAACCTTCCCCCATGCCATCAGCAATTGTGCTAGACCATGTTTAATGGGTATACATGGCCTTTTCTAAAATGTGGTTTTAGGAAATACAAATTTTTTCTTTTAGCTTGAGGGCAAGAGCTATAGAATTGTGGTTTTTAATCACTGACTTGTATAAGACTATATGTTGGACTAGACATCTATTTTGTAAAAAAAATGTTTTTCTTTGCTTTTGCTCCCATATATAGAATGGAGCTAAGGTAGAAAAACAAAGGCTTCCTGTGAAAAGTCCCTCACCTCTATTTTTGGCCAGAAAAGAGTCATGCCTGTGACTTGTGTTTGTATCCATATGTGAACAAAACATGGCATATAATACTTTTATGGTTCCTCAAAGGTGTTTCCTAAGGCAAAGTTTTTTTCAACTTTTACTTTAGATTCAGTGGGTACGTGTGCAGTTTTGCTACCTGGGTATATTGTGTGATGCTGAGGTTTGGGGTACAAACAAATGATCCCATCACCCAGGTATTAAGCATAGTACCCAGTAGTTTTTTAGCCCTTGCCCTCTCCCTCCCTTCCACCTCTCATAGTCCCCAGTTTCCATCATTACCATCTTTATGTCCATGAGTATCTGATGTTTAGTTCCCACTTATAAGTGAGCACATGCAGCACTTGGTTTTCTGTTTCTGTGTTAATTCACTTAGGATTATGGCCTCCAGATGCATCTGTGTTGCTGCAAAGGACATTATTTCATTCTTTTTTTTTTTTTTTTTCAAGACAGGATCTGGTTCTGCCACCCAGGCTGGAGTGCGCAGCTCACTGCAACTGTTGCCTTCTAGGCTCAAGCCATCATCCCACCTCAGCCTACCAAGTAGCCAGGACTACGGACGTGTGCAACCATGCCTGGCTAATTTTTGTTTTGTTTTGTTTTTGAGATGGAGTCTCGCTCTGTCGTCCAGGCTGGAGTGCAGTGGCACAATCTTGGCTCACTGCAACCTCCGCCTCCCAGGTTCAAGCAATTCTCCTGTCTCAGCCTCCCGAGTAGCTGGGACTACAGGCACCTGCCACCATGCCCGGCTAATTTTTATATTTTTAGTAGAGACGGGATTTCACCATATTGGTCAGGCTGGTGTCAAACTCCTGACCTCAGGTGATCTGCCCACCTCAGCCTCCCAAAGTGCTGGGATTACAGGCGTGAGCCACCGCATCCGGACTTGTTTAGTTTTTTAGAGACAGGGTTTCGCCATGTTGCCCAGGCTGGTCTCGAACTCCTGAGCTCAAGCGATCTGCCCGCCTTGTCCTCCCAAAGTTCTGGGACTACAGGCATGAGCCACTGTGCCTGGCCTATTTCATTCTTTTTATGGCTACATAGTATTCCATGGTATATATGTAGCACATTTTCTTTATCCAGTCCACCATCAATGGGCACCTAGTTTGATTCCATGCTTTGCTGTTGTGAGTAGTGCTGTGATGAACATGCAAGTGCATGAGTCTTTTGGTAGAACCATTTTTTTTCTTTTGGATATGCACCCAGTAATGGGATTGCTGGGTCATATGGTAGTCCTGTTCTAAGTTCTTTGGGAAATCTCCAGGCTGCTTTCCACAGTGACTGAACTAATTTACATTCCCACCAATGGTATAAAGCATTCCCTTTTCTCTGCAGCCTCACCAGCATCTGTTGTTTATTGATTTTTTAATAATAGCCCTTCTGACTGATGCAAGACAGTATCTCATTGTGGTTTTGATTTCTCTGATGATTAGTGATGTGCAGCATTTTTTCATGTTTGTTGGCCGCTTGTATGTCTTCTTTGAGAAGTGTCTGTTCATGTCTTTTGCGCATTTTTTAATGGAGTTATTTGTGTTTTGTTTGTTCAATTGTTTAAGTTCCTTATAGATTCTGGATATTAGGCCTTGTTAGATGCATAGTGTGCGAATATTTTCTCCCATTCTGTAGGTTGTCTATTTACTCTGTTCATAGTTTCTTCTGCTATGCAGAAGCTCTTTAGTTTAATTAGGTCCCACTTGTCAATTTTTGGTTTTGTTTTTGTTTTTACCTTAAAACTTCCCAGTAAAGTGTTTTTGTTACAATTGCTTTTGAGGACTGAGTCATAAATTCTTCCCAAAGGTCGATGTCCAGAATGGTGTTTCCTAGGTTTTCTTCTAGGATTCTTATAGTTTGAGGCATTACTTTTTTTTGAGACACAGTCTTGCTCTGTTGCCCATGCTGGAGTGCCATGGCACGATGTTGGCTCACTGTAACCTCTGCCTCCCGGGTTCAAGCAATTCCCTTGCCTCAGCCTCCCAAATAGCTGGGATTACAGGCGGCCGCCACCATGCCTGGCTAATTTTTGTATTTTTAGTAGAGACAGGGTTTCACCATGTTGGCCAGGCTGGTCTTGAACTCCTGACCTCAAGTGATCCGCCCATCTCAGCCTCCCAAATTGCTAGGATTACAGGCGTGAGCCACCGTGCCTGGCTGAGACATTACATTTAAATCTTAGTCCATCTTGAGTTAATTTTTGTATATGGTGAAAGGCAGGGGTTAAGGCAAATTGTAAACTCTTTAATGAGAGGTTAAGAGATAATAGTAATTTGTTTTACAGTTAGCCAAAATAGGGTATTCATGACTAATATGTAGATTTATCAGTGATAAAAGTTGAGTTATTAATTCGGCCTTTAAAATTATATGTATATAATTTTAATATATACAATATAAAAATAAAAATATATACTTTTTCAACCCTTGTCCCCCTTCCTCCCTCCTCACCTCTAGTAGTCCCCAGTTTCTATTGTTTCCATCTTTATGTCCATGAGTATCTGATATTTAGCTCCCACTTATAAGTAAGCACATGCAGTACTTGGTTTTCTGTTCCTGTGTTAATTCACTTAGGATATATATAGTATCTAATATATATATTATATTTAATATATAATTTATATGTGTAAATTATAAATATAATTAAATATAAAATTTTTATTTATATATGCTTATATATTAATTTGTAATTTATATAATATGCACAAATTACATATATAATTATATATAAATTTATATGATTATAATATATACTTATATATAATATACATTTATAACATAATATATATAATTTTTATATAATTATATATGTAATGTGTATATATTATTTATATAACTAATATATAAAATAAATAAAAATTATATATAATTTATACTTAATTATATTAATTATATAAAAATTATATATAATTTTTAATTTTTTTTTAATTTTTTTTGAGACAGAGTCTTACTCTGTGGTGCAGTCTTGGCTCACCACAACCTCTTCCTCCTGGGTTCAAGCGATTCTCCTGCCTCAGCCTTCCAAGTAGCTGGGATTACAGGTGCCCGCCACCACACCCAGTTAATTTTTGTATTTTTAGTAGGGATGAGGTTTCACCGTTGGCCAGGCTGGTCTTGAACTCCTAATCTCAAGTAATCTGCCTGCCTCGGCGTCCCAAAGTGCTGGGATTACAGTCATGAGCCACCGCACCCAGGCAAATTATGTATAATTTTTAAAGACCAAATTATATAACTTATGTTAGATAATTATATATATAACATTGTTGAATAGTATAAAAGGGAACTATTGTATTCTACTTATGTTTTTTGAGATAAAAACATTTCAGCTAGAATTCTTCTAAAGCAACATGAAGGAGCTTTCTTCCAATTTCATCTAAAATAATATACTGATTCTTAGCTGAATGTGCTTTTCTGTTGTTTCTCTTAGGAAGTCATTACAAATTTAAAATGCATTTAGATAAAAAGCTCTGATTACAAATTGTTGTGCTTACTCTTTCATAGACAATCATTGTGTGAGTCGCTGTAACTCCCAGAGCTGCATATTAGCCCAGGAAGAAGAACAGTATCTACAGAGTGGAGACCAGCAACTGACCCGACATGTGTTGCTGTGTTTACTTCTCATCATTGGCCTGTTCGCTGTAATGGTTTTTTCTGGTTTTGTTTTGGGGCCATTTCTTTAAATTTCTGGCTAAGGTTTTATTCAGGCATCCGGGAAAAACTTAGTTGCTGCTTTCCAGAAGTGTGGTAGCTAGGTCACCTGAATTTGGATCTTGAGCTAAATATTTGCGGGTGTGAGGGGAAGAGATGAATCATTCACATTACTCTGAGGCCTGAGTGCTCCAATAGCTTATTCTGCTTAGAATCATTTATTCATTCTATGCTCTGAACCTAGAATTTGGTAAAAGCAGCTTTTTTTTTTTTTTTTTGAGACAGAGTCTAACTCTGTTGCCCAGGCTGGAGTGAAGTGGCATGATCTCAGCTCACTGCAACCTCCGCCTCCTGGGTTCAAGCGATTCTCCTGCTTCAGCCTCCTGAGTAGTTGGGATTACAGACGCGTGCCACCATGCCTGGCTAATTTTTGTATTTGTAGTAGACACGGGGTTTCATCATGTTGGTCAGGCTGGTCTTGAACCCCTGACCTCAGGTGATCCACCCTCCTTGGCCTCCCAAAGTGCTGGAATTACAGGCGTGAGCCACCGCGCCAGGCCCAAAAGCAGCTATTTCAATAATGTACACAGGGCCACTTATTCCTAACATACCTGACTGACCAAAGTGGATAAATGCCTACATTAATGTCTCAGAACATGAAACCTCAGTGTCCACCAGAAAAAAAAAAAGAAAACCAAAAAACCTCTCAGAACATATTCCCCAGATAAACTTTAAAAAATAATTTTCAATTATCAAAATAACATAACTACTTCATATAATAGACCCTTACAAAATAGAGAAAATTAAAATACAGTATTTTATTTTTAGACTACATGCATTTCTTTGATTACTAAATGTCCTATTTGTGAATTATCAGTTCTTATTATATAATTCTTTGAGATGGTTCAAGTGTAACTCGTCCAGAGGTAGGAGATGGACCAGATAACCTATGAAGGAACGCTTTGCACACTGGGATGCTCGTGAGATAGTGTGATATCAGCCAATACCACTTTAAGTACCATTTAAGAACAAAAATCAAAAAATAAGAAATGCTGCCAAGAATTGCTTAGTGATGTAATTGTTTTCATTGTGTAGAACTAAATTTAAAATCAGGCCTGTCTTAGGCTAGTTGGCAATCTTGATACATTATGTAAGCTTCTGTATTATGGCTCATGTCTTCTTGCTTCAAATCTGATCAGAATAGATAACTGTTTGAATGACATCTGTCAGGAGGAGAGGTTGAAACTTTCTTATTGAAAAGATAAAGCCTCTATATTCTCTCAGTGTTTTTCCGTCTAGTCTTTTTCCCTGTAATTACTAGGTAGGTAAGTTATTGTACTATGCTGTGGATGGAGAGGAATTATCAGCTTGCTTGATTTTAAAATACTCTTTTCTCCTTTCTTTACAGAATCTTTCCAGTTGTTTATGGTGGCTATTCAACCAAGAGCCTGGAAGACTTTATGTTGAGTTACAGTTTTTCTGTGCCGTGTTTAACTTTGGTCAGGTATTTATTTATGGAGAACTTTGAGGGGTTTTTGTCTTCCTGGATAGGTTGATTGGTAGGGGGTCGGGGGAAGTGGGGAGTGGATTAGGATGTTGTTTTCTTTCACATAAAAAGGATTTAGTTTGTTTGCCAGCTGCTGGTATGCATGGCAGCTGACAGCTGCTGCTTGTCTTCTAGTAGAGACGAATTATTATATTGGTTAAAGTCATCAGAATGTACGCTGAGTGCTTCCACCAGAAAAATGCCAGGTAGTAACTTTGGTGTGATCTTAATAAGTCACATTGGGACCGGGCTCATTGGCTCACACCTGTAACCCCAGCACTTTGGGAGGCCAAGGTGGGCAGGTCACTTGAGGCCAGGAGTTCAAAACCAGCCTAGCCAACATGGTGAAACCCCATCTCTACAAAAAATACAAAAAAATTAGCCAGACATGGTAGTCCATGCCTATAATCCAAGCTACTGCAGAGGCTGAGGCACAAGAATCACTTGAACCCAGGAGGTGGAGGTTGCAGCGAGCTGAGACTGTGCTACTGCACTCCAGCCTGGGTGACAGAGTGAGATGAGACTGTCTCAAAAAAAAAAAAAAAAAAAAAGGTCGCTTTGGGAAAATAACTTAATTTCCCTGAACTTTTAATTTAGCTCCTTAAATTTTTTTTTTTTGAGACGGAGTTTCGCTCTTGTTGCCCAGGCTGGAGTGCAATGGCGTGATCTCAGCTCACTGCAACCTCTGCCTCTCAGGTTCAAGCAATTCTCCTGTTTCAGCCTCCTGAGTAGCTGGGATTACAGGCATGCACCACTACGCCCGGCTAATTTTGTATTTTTAGTAGAGACGGGGTTTCTCCAGTTGCTCAGGCTAGTCTCCAACTCCCAACCTCAGGTGATCCACCCACCTCAGCCTCCCAAAGTGCTGGGATTACAGGCATGAGCCACCACACCCGGCCATCTCCTTAAATTAGTGGACATCATTTCATTTACATTTTGATGTTTCTTGAACAATAGATACTTAAATCTTAAAAAGAAAAATCATGTGGTATATAAATAAATTTTGGATAGGGATAGCAGTTACCATTCCTTGATAGTCTACTATGTGCCAACCATCGTTAAGCATTTTACATTCATTATCTCATTTAAACATCATGACAACACCTGCAAAGTAGTATTATCACCCCCAGTTTATAAATTAGGAAACTAAAATTCCATAAACAAGTAATATGATAGGTGCTATTGTCTATGTTTATGTCACTATTAAAATGGATACTTAAGGATAAATTACATCTTACATATTGGGAAAATATTTTTTATGTGCAAATTCCAAATTTTGACCTTTAACTCCTTACTTTTTTTTTTTTAATTGAGATGGAGTCTCATTCTGTCATCCAGGCTGGAGTGCATTGGCGTTAGCTCACTGCAACCTCCACCTCCTGGGTTTCAGGTGGTTCTTCTACCTCAGCCTCCTGAGTAGCTGGGACTACAGGCACCTGCTACCATGCCCAGCTAATTTTTGTATTTTCAGTAGAGATGAGGTTTCACCATGTTGGCCAGGCTGGTCTTGAACTCCTGACCTCAAGTGATCCACCCGCCTTGGCCTCCCAAAGTGCTGGTATTAACAGGCATGGGCCACCGCACCCAGCCCTTACTTTTGCACTACAGAATATTAGTCCACAGACTGAGTATCAGGTCAAAAAACAAAAAAACCCACACATTTGAAATCACTGAGTTTGTCTATTAAATCTAAAATAATTTGCCATATGAATGAGTTAACATTTGTCAATAGATGTCGCTGTAAGTTTTTCCTAATATTAATTTCTTACAATATTTACAGTTTGTTTGGCCATTATGATGGGAGCAAAAATGGCTATGCCCACAGAGACAAATGACCTTAATCAGTTTATTACAGACAGACATGAGCATCCTACTTGATATCTCACTTTGTGATACTGTTTAAGATCTGATTTTGTATCTAAGAACTATAAAATACTGAGTTGAAAAATCATAGTCTGACTTAGCATTTTGCATTCAGAAAGCCCATTCTAAGCTGAGCTATCCAGAACTGGGACTGGGATGAGCTTCATTCCATAGGGCTGTGTCATCAACAGCAGCTAATGCCAGGAATGTTGCATTTAAAATGCTGCCCCACAACTTAAGGCCGAAGTGGTTCAATGGAGCAAGACAGACAGAAACCCCATTCCCATCCCATTTTCCTCTTGGGGAGGTGGTATGGTAAGCTCATTCCCTTCTGGCTGTTTATAGTATGGGGGATGAAGAAATTTGGGTCCTTCTGCATTCTCCATTCTACTTCCACCAACTTGCACTCAGATCCTTATCCCAGTGTGACACAAATGGCAGCTCCCAACTTCCTGTCTCTCAAAAAGAGTCTTAAATTGTCCTAACCTGTGGCTGATACCTGGTGCTAGGCGTTTGCCTTGACACTCACAAATCCTTGAACTCTTCCCCTAACCACTAGCCAGTTTCACTTTACATAAAGTCTGTTCAATTACTGCATTATTATTAGATACTGCAACACTTGTTAATTATATAATTTGTGAGGTTTCATGGAAAAATAATAAATACTTACGCACAGTGGGAAATATTTTCTTTTTATAAAGGGGAAACAAAGACATATATGCCCTTAAACGTTTTCATTTTACTATCATGTAAATGCAGCTGCTCAGCCCTGGTTTGTATCACCCATCACAATGAGTGGGATAGAATGATTGGGAAAAGGCAGCAAAGCATCATACCTGCCTTTGAAGGGCCTACTTTGTGTGTTCCACTTAAAATGTTGCTCTTGTCACTATAGATTTGTCTCCTCAAACACTAAATTTGGTGACTTCCTTAACTTCTCTGTTTTAAAATGTTATTGTTGAATTCTGAAAAAAATAACTTTGTTTTCTTCCCTAGGGATTTATTTCCTTTGGAATCTTTGGATTAGATAAACATTTAATCATCCTGCCTTTCAAAAGAAGGTAAATTAAGTTTTGAAATAAATCTGTATCCGTAAATGTGATGACAAAGCCATTATATTAAGATACTGATATGGGGCCATGCATGGTGGCTACTTGTAATCCCAGTACTTTGGGAGGCCAGGGTGGGCAGATTGCTTGAACTCAGGAGTTCGAGACCAGCCTGGGCAACATAGTGAAACCTAGTCTCTACAAAAAAAAAAATACAAAAATTAGCCAGGTGTGGTGGCATGCTTTTGTAGTCCCAGCTACTCAGGAGGTTGAGGCAGGAGGATGGCTTGAACCTGGGAGGCAGAGGTTGCAGTGAGCCAAGATTGTGCCACTGCACTCCAGCCTGGGCGACAGAGCAAGATCCTGTCACACACACACGCACGCACACACACACACACACACACACAAAGATACTGATGTTTTTCTATCGCAAGGACAGAAAACCAAACACAGCATGTTCTCACTCATAGGTGGCAACTGAACAATGAGAACACTTGGACACACAGTGGGGAACATCACACACCGGGGCCTGTCGTGGGGTAGGGTAAGGTGGGAGGGATAGCATTAGGAGATATACCTAATGTAAACGACGAGTTAATGGGTGCAGCACACCAACATGGCACATGTATACATATGTAACAAACCTGCATGTTTTTTACATGTACCCTAGAACTTAAAGTATAATAATAAAAATAAAAATAAAAATAAATTTTTTAAATATATACATTTTTTAATTTGATTGGTAAAATTAGCCCTGTGATGCCCCTATCCTAGGCTTTGTATGGTGAAACTTTTACTAGGACGTATTTTTAATGCCTAAATTATAAACCTAAGAAAATATATTTGAGTGTCCAAATGATGGTACATAAAATGCTTAATTTCAACACTTGAATGTCAAATAAAAATTTGCTATATTATGCTTAAAAAAAAGATACTCATGTTTTTAAATCTTTAGTAACTGCGAAGACACCACTAAATGCCACACAAAGGTTATAAACAACTGCAAAAAAAAAATTGGAGGAACTATTATAAATCTGGCATTGTAATTTGCACTTTAACAAGAATTGATGGACATTGATTTCTATCTATGCTATTAACTATTACATAAAGTTAAATGAAACTTGAAAATGTCTTTGGAAATGGAAGTAGTAGGTGGTGTGACCCCATGGTCTATATTTGATTGTCTGTCTCCTTTGACAACACAATTTCTCTTTTTATCAAACTGACAGCTTACAGAAAACTCAAGTTTCTTTCTAAATTGTTGGTTTTTTTATCAGCTTAGTGAAGGGTTTCTTTGAATTAAGATCAGGGATTTCTTTATGAAAAATAACAAGTAGTAATACTCCAATGTGGGGGTAGGAGGAAGAAGCCGGGACAAATCTTTCTACTTCTTGTGTTTTCAAAGTCAAAATTTGTAGAAACTGGAAGTGCTAAAGAAATGTATCCCACCAGCGCTATGAAAAGTGCCCAGTAAATGCTAATGGTTCTTTCTTCTTCATCTTTATCATTATCATCAAGATGTAGTTGCTAGGTTCATAATCATTTCATGAAAGAAGAAAAGCATAATTGGAAAGTCATTGAACTTAGTTATCAGCTTCATTTGTTGACTGGGTAAAATAATCAACGATTCTAATGTGTAGGCTTGCTGAAACAAAACTGTTTCGTACTCCAGTTTTTGGAGTACGAGTTTTTGGTATTTGTCTCTGTGGTACTAAAATAGAAAAGTGATTAAACAAAATATTTGATCTCTAATTTATCTTTGCATTTCAAAACAGTAGAATGTAGAGTAAGGAACATTTATTAGTAGAACCTGAAATGGATCAAACATGTCTGGAGGGTTTATAAAATGATTAAGTCTTCCACCCCAGTATGCTTTGAATAGGAAATTGAATGTAGAATGTTTTTGCTTCTGAGACTAATGATGTCTGGAATGTAGAATGTTTTTGCTTCTGAGACTAACGATGTCTGGGTATTGTAGATGACAGCTTTGGTGATCGACAGCTTTGGAACAGCCATTTTGATGGGGTGATAAGGCAGGAAGAGTTCTCTCTCAGTGCTTTTCTTTCCTTAAAAATGGCCATAAATTTGATTTTCAGACTTGAATTCCTATGGAACAATAAAGAAACAGCAGAAAACAGGGATTCTCCTGTTTCAGAGGAAATAAAAATGACCTGTCAACAATTTATCCATTATCACCGTGACCTCTGTATCCGAAACATTGTCAAAGAAAGAAGGTAAGCAAAGTGCCAGTACAGGTTCTAGACAATTATATTTTAAATGATTAATTAATTTTGGATTGTAATAGGCTAAATGAGGTGGTTGTGACTGATTACATGATTATTTTTACATATGCATGTAAAAGTTAAAGGAATTATGAGTGAGTTTATAGTTTCAGAAATGGCATATAAAAGAACCATATTACGTTGATTTTAATATTTTAAAAATGTCATATAACTTCTGATTGCCATATAAAATGTGAACACTTCAGTTTAGAGTGAACCAAAATGTCATAGAATTTTGACACTCATTTCAAGTTGGCCAGTAGTGTCTCTCACAAAACTTTGAGATACATTGGATTTAGAAGTGATGTTATATTCCCACCTCAGCATTTCTTGACAAATGTATTTGTCAAGAAAATGAAATGAAATTTCTGCCTCTTAATTTTGTTGCTTATGTTTCACTTCAAGTTCTAATCTTTAGTCTGTGACATAATATTTATTATGCTAATCCTTAAGGTATGAAGTATATAGCAGGTTCTCTTTTAATTTTGGATGAGGAAAAAAATTTTTTTATAAACGAAGTATACAGCAGGAAATTATGAACTTTGAATAAATACTATACTACCAGTATTTCTCTTTGTCATAAAAGAGAAAACAAAACAAAATATAAAGAACCAAATACTTTTATGTCTATAACTGAAAATATGAAATGTATGAAAATTCGTATGGAGGATAATTTATTTACATATATTATGCCACTGTATTTAACATATATCATTATAATCAGAAGGTAGCCTGGTATGGAGAGTGGAAAAGGGGCTGCAGTGGGTGTGGACTAATACTAGAACTCAGCTCCTGAACTGCCGCTTGTTGGCTGTGTGACATTGGGCAAGTTCAATTCTCTAAATTTTAGTTTTCCTCTTCTTTAAAATATCGAATTCTTGGGATTGTTGAATTAGATGACAGAATGTCTGTGATAGGCATAGCCCACTTTCTGGCAATAGTAAACTATGAAGAAAAGTTAGTTTTTCACCCTTCTGAGCACAATTATTTCAAAGTGCCATCTATGAATAGTTTCGACAATTTAAAACTGCTTTTTAGGGCCGGGCGTGCTGGCTCACGCCTGTAATCCCAGCACTTTGGGAGGCCAAGGTGGGAGGGTCACCTGAGGTCAGGAGTTCAAGACCAGCCTGGCCAACATGGTGAAACCCTGCCTCTACTAAAAATACAAAACTAGCTGGGTGTGTTGGCGGGCGCCTGTAATTCAAGCTACTCAGGAGGCTGCAGCACAAGAATCGCTTGAACCCGGGAGGTGGAGGTTGCAATGAGCTGAGATCACGCCACTGCACTCTGGCCTGGGCAACAGAGCAAGACTCTGTCTCAAAAACAAACAAACAAAACCCACAAAATAACCCTGCTTTTTAAAATTAAAAAAGAGAACTCCAGGTTAGCTCTTTGAGGCCCAGTGTGATTGCCAGCTCTTGGGAAGGAAGCATAGCTTTTGCAATTTGCAGGGCTGCCAGTCTGCCTCAGTCCCATTTGGCTGAATGGACACTGGCTGGGAGCGTGCCAGCCTGTTTCCTGCCCCTTTCCAGGCTCTACAGCCTGTACAGTGTCACATTCTCTGCCACTTTGTACAGCTCCATGGGCTGGTTTTTTTGTTTGTTTCTTTGAGACAGAGTCTTACTCCCATCGCCCAGGCTGGAGTGCAGTGGCGCAATCTCACTGCAGCCCCAATCTCCTGGGCTCAGCCTTCTGAGAAGCTGGAACTACAGGTGCGTGCCACCATACCCAGCTAATTTTTTGTATTTTTTTAGTAGAGATGGAGTTTTGCCATGTTGGCCAGGCTGGTCTCAAACTCCTGAGCTCAAGTGATCTGCCCACCTCGGCCTCCCAAAAAAAGTGCTGGGATTACAAGCGTGAGCCACCATACCCAGCCATGGGCTGTTATTATAGCTGCCTGATCACAGTCATCAGGAAATAAATACTCTGTTGGTGTCTGGAATAGAAGGTGTCAGGCTATAGGCCAGGCACGGTGGCTCACGCCTGTAATCCCAGCACTTTGGGAGGCTGAGGTGGGCAGATCACCTGAGGTCGGGAGTTCGAGACCAGCCTGACCAACATGGAGAAATCCCGTCTCTACTAAAAATACAAAATTAGCCAGGTGTGGTGGCGCATGCCTGTAATCGCATCTACTCGGGAGGCTGAGGCAAGAGAATCACTTGAACCCAGGAGACGGAGGTTGTGGGCTAAGCTGAGATCGTGCCATTGCACTCCAGCCTGGGCAACAAGAGTGAAACTTTGTCTCAAAAAAAAAAAAAAAAGGTGTTAGGCCATAAATAAAAAAATCAACAAGCAAAAAGGAGGCTAACACAGAGTATAATATCCAGGCTTTTGTCGAATGTGGTGTTTCTAGTTGCAAGGCATAAATTAAGATAACTTATCTCTAAATGAAATACTGATGTTAAAATAATGTAGTTTTATGTATTTGAGAAAACTTTTCATGAGTATTAACCTTTTTTTCTAATTCTTATATAAACTCTAATGAATATTCATTTATGGTGAAATGTTTTTAAATTTTTGTCACCTATTTCCCCTTTCACCTTGATCTTCATCCACCATTTCCCACGTCAAGCACTTTAGGTTTTGTAGCCTGAAGGATGCTTGTGGACAGATTCATGTTGTCTATCTATAGTGTATTTGTGTGGAAATGTACAGCACTCGTGTAATTGGATTTTTTTCCCTGTATCTCTCTATCCTTTGTTTATTTGTACATACTTAAGACATCCCATATTTGCATCAGGAAGACAGATTTTTAAATATTCAAGAAGTAGATTCACAAAGCACATTTTAAAAGTCTTAGATTTGTAGCAAGTTAGATCTCACTTATTCTTTCCTTGCTTCCTAATGAAGCAAATTTCTGACAAACATATCAGTAGGATTGTCTTGCCTGCTGAGGGCAAGAAGAAAGGCTACTTGTGGGGCACTATGATGTATGTAGTGCATACGTATACATGATGTATATGGAGCTAAAAATAAAGTTTGATTTGAATAGTGAAAATAATCACTTCTTAAGAGCTCGTGAAAAATATTTAGTGTTCCTGACACAAATTACTTAGTATAACTAAAAGTATAAATTATAAAATATATCATATTCAGCTATTACAGGACAGATCTGATAACAGGCTACTATAAAAAGTATTTCTTTGTAAGTGCATTTACATTATCTATGACTTTTTTTGGTATTGTTTAAGCATTTCTGTTTTCACAAGCATTACTGGCATATTTTCTTTTTCTCCAGTGGGTCTTTCTAGGTCAGGAGAGTTAACAAACCCTTTCTATTCAGAACAGTTTCCTTCCTGCCATGCTTTTAACTACCATGCTGTCTTTCCTTGTTTCCTTCTGTTTTTTCTTGCTTGTCCTCTATCATGCAGTGCTGATACCAGATTTACAGAAAATATGGGTGAATCATTCCTTTGACACAGGTGTGGTGCAAAGACTTCTGCTGGAACTTTCTGTGGCTGTGACCTGGTGAACTGGCTAATTGAAGTCGGCCTTGCCTCCGACCGTGGTGAAGCTGTGATATATGGAGACAGGCTGGTACAAGGGGGAGTCATCCAACATATTACCAACGAGTATGAATTCCGGGATGAGTACTTGTTTTACAGATTTCTTCAAAAGAGTCCTGAACAGAGTCCTCCTGCTATTAATGCAAACACTCTCCAACAGGAAAGATATAAAGAAATTGAGCATTCATCCCCACCCTCACATTCCCCTAAGACCTAAATTATGCAGGGGAGAACCCTACATGGAATCATATTCTAGCCGCGTATTCATTAGTTTTTAGCTGGGTGACCTTGGGCAAGTTAACAGAGGCAACCTCTCTGAGCCTCAGTTGTCTCTTCTGTAAAATGTGAAAAGATGTGCTCCCACCACATGCTCAGGGTCTGTGATTTTACATGTATGTAAAACACATAGGAAGCTGACTTAGGAAAAAGAGAAAACCAAATTAAAGTTCTGATAATGAATATAATATAGTCGTCCTTTAGTATCCAAGGGGATTGGTTCCAGGACTCCTGAAGATCCCAAAATCTGAGGATACTCAAGTCCCTTATATAAAATGGTGTAGGCCGGGCATGGTGGCTCACGCCTGTAATCCCAGTACTTTGGGAGGCCGAGTCAGGTGGATCACCTGAGGTCAGGAGTTCAAGACCAGCCTGGCCAACATGGCGAAACCCCGTCTCTACTATAAAATACAAAAAATTAGTTGGGTGTGGTGGCGGGTGCCTGTAATCCCAGCTACTCAGGAGGCTGAGGCAGGAGAATCGCTTGAATCCGGGAGGCAGAGGTTGCTGTGAGCCGAGATCGTGCCACTGCACTCCAGCCTGAGCAACAGAGCAAGACTCTATCTCAAAAATAAAATAAAATAAAATAAAATAAAATAAAACAAAATAATTAATAAAATGGTGTAGTATTTGCATATAACCTATGCACATTCTCCCATATAGTTTAATCATCTTTAGATACTTATAATGCCTAATACAATGTAAATGCTATGTAAATAGTTGTTGTTATACTGTATTGTTTAGGCAATAACAATAAGAAAAACAGTCTGTACATGTTCACTACAGATGCAACCATTGTAAGCCTGACTACATCTTTTTATCTGCAGTTGATTGAATCTATGGATGTGGAACCTGTGCATATGGAGGGTCAACTGTACTATAAATAATACGAATATGCCAACATTATATAATCATTGCTTTCTGCAACCGTTTACTATAATTTCAAAATTAATATCCTATTAACTGTTCCTATAAATTATCAAATTTGGCAAGTGTATTGCTAGCAGGAGATGGACCTTAAATTATGACAACTTTATATTTTTTGATAGCATCTCTTGAAAAAGAATTTTAATGATTCTAATAAGAGGTTCTTTTTCTTTTTTCCATTTCCTTGACAAATAGTACTCATTTAAAAACTAGAGGGCTAGGCTTAGTGGCTCACGCCTGTAATCTCAGCACTTTGGGAGGCTGAGGCGGGCAGATCGCTTGAGGTCAGGAATTCAAGACCAGCCTGGGCAACGTGGTGAAACCCAGTCTGTACTAAAAAAAAAAAAAAGAAAAGAAAAAGAAAAAAGAATACCCAGGTGTGGTAGTGCATGCCTGTAGTCCCAGCTACTTCGGAGACTGAGGTGGGAGTACCCCTTGAGCCTGGGAGGCGCAGATTGCAGTGAACCAAGATCACATCACTGCACTTCAACCTGGGTGACAGAGCAAGACCCTGTCTCAAAAACAAAAAACAAGCAAAAAAAACCTATAGGCACTATTTTTTTTTAAAGTTTGTCTTTTCTTTTCTACCCAAATTACTAATCTATGCCATTAAGGAAAGGAATAAGAACCTCCATATGTATTATTATCTCCACAGTCCTTCTGCAGAAGTACAATCTGATCTTTAACTTTCATGCTACAAATAATAATTTGAGTAGATTAATTTGAATTTTATCAACAAAATTATTGCCATATGATGTATCATTTCTGTGTTTGAACAAAGCATCGTAATGCAGGATAACTTCTACTTTATTCCCTATAGTTAAAAAAAAAAAAACTATATAGTTCAAGCCAATATTTAAAAATTCTAAAGCTAGGCTGGGCATGGTGACTCATACCTGTAATCCCAGCACTTTGGGAGGCCGAGGCAGGTGAATTGCTTCAGCCCAGGAGTTCGAGACCAGCCTGGCCAACGTGGTGAAACCCCATCTCTACTAAAAAAAAAAAAAAAAAAAAAAATTAGCCAGGTGTGGTGGTGTGCACCTGTAATCCCAGCTACCCAAGAGGCTGAGGCAGGAGAATTGCTTGAAACCAGGAGGCAGAGGTTGCAGTGAGCTGAGATCGTGCCACTGCACTCCAGCCTGGGTGTCAGAGTGAGACTCTGTCTCAGAAAAAAAAAAAAAAAATTCTAAAGATTACATTTAGAATTTAGTCTTTTTAAAGTGTCCATGTATAAAAATATATAATTTTTAAAATTACTAAATGTTGCCTTTTCTCTTAGTCTATTATTTTAGCTACTAAAACAAAATATAAACTGGATAGCTTATAAACAACATAAACTTATTTCTCACAGTTTTGGAGGCTGTGAAGTCCAAGATTAAGGCACTAACAGATCTAGTGTCTGGTAAGGCAAATTTCTGGCTCATAGATGGTACCTTCTTGCTGTGTCCCCACATGGTAGATGGGAAGAACTGGTCTCATTGGCCCCTTATAAGGACATTAATTCCACTCAATAGGGCTCCACCCTCATGATCTAATAACCTCTCAAAGGCCCTACCTCCTAATACTAACACATTGAGGATGTGACTTCAACTTTACATTTCTACAGGCAGAGAAGGGGGGCTGTGTAAATTCTTCCCATCAGTACTTGAATGTTCATTTAACAAATAACTTATCGAGCATCTAGCATGTTCCAGACACAATCTGAACACTGAGCACACAACAGTGGGAACAAATATGATTCCTATCCTCATGGAGCTTCTATTCTCCTGTGAAAAACAGATGTTAAACATGATTGAGGATTAGGTTTCAACATAAGAATTCTAGGAGGACACAGACATTTAGACCATAGCATCTTCAGGTAAACTTTATCTTCAGTAAATTAAACAGATCTATTTAGATGACCTTTGAGCATCTTAATTATTAGATGTCAGTGCTAGTTTAACTTATTTTAAGCGTTTCAGATATTTATTTAATTATACTTTAAGTGTCTCATGTAAAAAAGTTATTTATAAAATAATTTATAGGGTTAGAGTCATTGCCCTTTTAATGCAACAAATAAACAGTTTTTTAAAAACCTGCATGGGGGCCAGGCGCGGTGGTTCATACCTGCAATCCCAGCACTTTGGGAGGTCGAGGCTGGCAGATCACGAGGTCAGGAGATCGAGACCATCCTGATTAACGCGGTGAAATCCCATCTCTACTAAAAATACAAAAAATTAGCCAGACGTGGTGGTGGGCACCTATAGTCCCAGCTACTTGGGAGGCTGAGGCAGGAGAATGGCATGAACCCGGAAGGCGGAGCTTGCAGTGAGCCAAGATCGCACCACTGCACTCCAGCCTGGGCAACAGAGTAAGACTCCATCGCAAAAAAAAAAAAAAAACAAAACCTGCATGGAAGCCTAGTATATTTCTTAATAACAAATAAATTATACTTTAGTGTACTATTAACCTATACCAATTTTAAGTTGTGATTAGGGAATGGGGATGTTTTTAAGCTGAATTGTCTTGCTGCGGAACTTTCCTTTTTTAATAAGACCATATTATGACTCTGAATGCTCAGGGGTAAGTCTAAGGCCTCATTGCTGTTACCAGGAGATTTTTCTAGTTACAGTAATAAAGATGTTAATTCACATGCATGCAGACAACTGAAACTCAAGTGGAGAATTTGTTTGTGAACAAGTCATACTACTTCTGTTATTTGCATGAATGGAATCTGCAATATCTTTTTCCATGGGAGACCCTAAAAGAAAACCCTGGATCAGAATGATCTGCAGTTTCAGATAATAAAGGCTTTTAAGAGACATTTTTAGAATTAAAAATATGCTAATTTTATTAAATGAAAATATTTGTAACTGTTAACTTTCTCACTGACAAAGCAAGTTTCTCAATAAAATACCTATTTTAACTTGCATTACTGACATCTTTTCTTTGAGTAATCTGAATAATGCAGAAGCCATCATAGAGGTCTTTTCTATACATTCTCAATGTTTTCTTAAATGGGTTTCCTGAGTTCTGTTCTTCATGACTCTGGGCTCTGCAAACAGGGTTTCCCAATTACGCATTCTATAAACACTTTTATGAATGAGTCAATATGACATTGAGTCCTTTTCATACATTTCGTCATTTCCAATATGTAGAGTGACAGCTAGAAAAATGATAAAATTTTGATTAAAACCTATCTCTTTTTCTTCAGCATAGTCAATTGTTTTCTTAACTCTCAATGAGTAACTCCATGCCTAGCTTGTGCTTAGCTTTCAATATTTTTAGACTAAGACAAAGTGTATTTGGCATTTTGAGAACAACAATTAATGGTCAGTAAATTTCTAAAGCAAGAAAAATGTGAAACTAGTGTTTTATATGTTTGTTACGCAGCAGAAGGCAGCTCTTAGTGTTTGCCCCTTCATATCTCATCATGTAAAATATTAAATTACTTTAGGCCACTGCACATAGGTAGTCCTGTCATGAGTGATGCCTGGAGAAAAGTTCAGGATCATAAATGTTATCATCATTCTTCAAGAAAAGATGAGATTACAAATTTCTGCAATTGGTATGATAAAAGGTTGAATTAATTAATGAAAAAGAAAACATTAGCTCTGTAGACCTGTTTTGGGCACATTTTACAAGCAGAAACTAACTCTCCAAAATTCTAGGCTATGTAGTTATTTCTAAAGCAAAACTTTTGATTCATGATTAACATATATAAACTGGTGTTTTCATCAAAGATCAAACAAAATAGCCTTGTCTAGAATACTCGTATTATTCCCCTGGCTTATTAAGTAATGGTAAATAATACCAGTATCTAAGAGGTGACAGGTTGACCTGAGACTTATCAAAGGATACCAAGTTGTGCAGATAGATTGTCTAGCTAGTTTCTTCAACTTTACATTTCTACAGGCAGAGAAGAGGGCTGTGTAAATTCTTCCCATCAGTACTTGAATATTCATTTAACAAATATGTATCGAGCATCTAGCATGTGCCAGACACAATCTGAACACTGAGCACACAACAGTGGGAATAAATATGATTCCTATCTGCATGGAGCTTCTATTCTGTGAAAAACAGATGTTAAACATGATTGACCTGTGACCAGGATCACCTGTGCCTCCAAGAGTATTGTAAGAGAGACCTTCTGGTGTGAGGAAAACTCCCCTGAGGAAGTCATGTTTTAGCAAAACTCTAAAGGGTGTCAAGTATTACTTATATAAAAGGGAGCACATGGAATGAATAGTGCAAGCAGACAAATACGGCCATGAGGAAGGCACATTCAAGGACATGAAAGAGCAGCATAGTAGAAACCTAAAAAACAACAGTTGAAGGTGTAATAAGATATAAATGAGGCAGATCAGTGGGATCCCTTTGGTATTTAAAGAGGTTTAGGCTGGGCACAGTGGCTCACGCCTATAATCCCAGCACTTTGGGAGGGCAAGGCAGGTGGATCACCTGAGGTCAGGAGTTCTAGATCAGTCTGGCCAACCTGGTAAAACCCTGTCTTTACTAAAAAATACAAAAATTAGCTGGGCGTGGTGGCAGGCGCCTCTAATCCCAGCTACTCGGGTGGCTGAGGCAGGAGAATCGCCTGAACCCAGGAGGCAGAGGTTGCAGTGAGCTGAGAATGCAACATTGCACTCCAGCCTGGGGGACAAGAATGAGACTTTGTCTCAAAAAAAAAAAAAAAAAAAGTTTTAGACTCAAAAATAAGAAAATTAACAACCTAGGTAAATAATGGGCAAAAGATCTGAACAGACAACTCACCAAAGAAGATAAACAGATAAAAGCATGTGAAAATGTCCAACACCATATATCATCAGGGAATTGTAAATTAAAACAAGATACCATTACACACCTATTAGAATGGCCAAAATCCAAAATGCTGACAACAATAAATGCTGACAAGAATATACGGCAACAGAAGCTCTGATTCATTGCTGATAGGGATGCAAAATGGTAGCCACTGTGGAAAACAGTTTGGCAGTTTCTTGGGAAACTAAACATAGTCTTACCACATGATCCAGCAATTGTGCTCCTTAGTATTTACAAAAAATTAGTTGAAAACACGTCCACACAGAAACCTTCACATGGATGTCTACGGCAGGTTTATTCATAATTTTCAAAACTTGGAAGCAACCAAGATGTCCTTCAGTAGTAGTATATTCAGACAATCGAATATTACTTAGCACTAAAAGAAATGAGCTATCAAGTCATGAAAAGACATGCAGGAACCTTAAATGGATATTACTAAGTAAGTTAAAGAAGACAATCTTAAGAGGTCACATAGTGTATGATTCCAATGATATGACATATGGAAAAGGCAAAACTATGGAGACAGTAAAAAGATCAGTGGTTGCCAGGGGTTGGAGGGAGGGTGGGATAAATAGGCAGAACACAGAAGATTTTTAGGGCAGTGAAACTACTCTGTATAATACTATAATGGTGGATACATGTCATTTTATAATTATCAAAGCCCATAGGATGTACTACATCAAGAGTGATCTCTAACTTGAACCATGGCCTTTGGGTGATAATGTGTCAATGTAGGGCCATTGATTGTAACAAATGTACCATTCTGGTGCTGGGATGTTGATAGTGGGGGAGGCTATGCATGTATGCTGATAGGGGCTATATTGGAACTCTGTACTTTCTGTTCAATTTTGCTGTGAACCTAAAACTGCTCCAAAAAATAAAGTCTCTTTTAAAAAAGAGTTTTAGGAGGGGAATTCATAATCAGATTTAAATTTGTAATAGATTGGCTGCAGTGACTCATGTGGGTGGAAATAAAGAACAAAAATGGGTGTAGGAGAACAGTTAACGCAATGGTCTAGCTAAAAGATGGTGCTAGTTTAGGCCAAGGTGGCAGCAAAGGAGAAGGTGAAAACATGCTGCCCCTAGAGAGGGAAATAAGATTCCCGTAAGTGTAACGAACTGTTTGCCCTTAGTTTCCTCATCTATTAAAGGAGAGAAGAGGAGTATAGGGGTTAGAAGACAGCCTATCACTGAACCAAACTTAAGGCAAACAGAATCAACTGAGTTCTTGAGTCAGACATCTTTTCTTTTGTAATGTCAACCCTATATTAGACAAGAGCAGTATCAGGCAGACCATGGTATTTATGAGAGAACTTTGAACACATAACTTCCTGAGCACTCTTTGAATATAATGACCCACTTCTTTATTAACCTAATTGTGCTGATAGTGACTAGTAAATATGATAATGTAACCAAATACCAAAATGGACATTCTAGAAACTCAAAAATACTTAGTGTTATTTTCAGTTGGATTTTTCTTTTGTTTATATTTGCAATTTTGAGTCTTACTTGGTAATCTTTATGTAACCTAAACAATGTTTTATAAACTTTAGGAAGCTATTACTCATGTATAAAGTTCATAAAAGTTCATAATATATAATGCATTATAGTGTTCAAAATGTTATAATGTTCATAATATACTAATAATTCTATTTCATTGCCACTACCTCATTCTTGTTTCTGTTTTCACTGAGTGAACAGAAGTAAACAATGAGAGAGATTTCAGACCCAGAAATAGTATATCCTAAGGTTTTGGTTCTTTTATCTTATTCTCTAATCTCCCAAACAAGCTCTTCTAAAAATATATCTTATTAACATAAAAGCCTATTAAGGAGAATGACCCTAAAAATGCTAGATAATCAGAGCTACAAGCTCACTGGTTAGCCAAGTCTTGACAAAGAGCATGTTTGAGTTTAACAAAAGTGCATTTGCAGAACTAATATACTGTATTGACAATGTGTAAATCTAGACATTTTTCTTGTTAGAGCTGGTTAATATTTGCCTAAAGCACAAACAACTTACCACTTGAGATATTTTTCATGACTAAAGAAAAATCTTTCTTGATGTAACTGACAAAATGATTTGAGGGTACTACATAATTATAATAAATATAATCCATGCATCATTTTCATGTTTCATTCTTTATATATAATTGAATACTTAGTTATTGTGACGAAAAGTTACTATGGCTAAAGAAAATAATGCAAGTACATCACCTGAAATAACACCTGTATCCCACGATACACGAATCCAATTCCAATGCTGTTTTCTTTCTATTTCAGCAACACTATACTAGTTTAATAGTCAAGATACCACTTGAATACTATCCAAGAATAATCAGATCTGCTCAAGTTAGGTTTATATAATTTACCAAGGTGATAGATTCTGACTTTGAAGATTACTGACCACTGATCACTAAGAACTAATATTAGCTGACCATATGATCACTAAGAACTAACTTTGACTGATAAATTTGACTGATAAATTTGAATTTCATCTTTTGTGCACTGAGGAAAGAGATTAACAATTTTCTCCACATCAAGATGCTTGTTTTGAAGGATTGATTCCATCTCTCTGAATAGTTCTTTCTCCAGTTTCCTCATGTTGTCCAACATTATTTTGGCTTTTTCCTAAACAATTAAAAATATAAAGATAAACACATATACATATACACATAAATCTAACCAAATTCAACCCATCTCTACAGATAAGGTTTGTTCATGCTGGCTTCTGATTGTGGTTTGGTTCCCTTCTTGTTCTTTAGAGACAGAAAGAACGAAATGAAATTCTTTGGGAAAATCATTGCTCTAGATTGAGTTAATGCATGAATACCAAATTATTTTTAGTAGAAAAGACAAAAACAATTATAAGAGTAGTTTATAAGTAACAAACCTAAAAGACAACAGGACAATAGAAAATCTCATATGAACTGTGTATGTGGAAGGTTGCTGAAAACTGAGGCTAAAATGTTTTTATCAATTTTGATCTTTTACATTTAAAACCAATATTATCAGATTAATACAATAGAACAATAATGTTCAGGAAAAAATCAACCAAAAGAAGACATTTCCTCTATGACTTCGTCCTTATTTCAATAAAGGGAGAAAAAAGGTCTATGATTCTTACAGAAGTAATTTTTAAATTGTTGATGAATCACCATGATCAGTTATAAGGTACTTATCTAGAGAAAAAGTATGTAAGAAAAAACTTGGCCAGGCACAGTGGCTCATGCCTGTAACCCCAGCACTTTGGGAGGCCATGGTGGGTGGATCACGAGGTCAGGAGTTCGAGACCAGCCGGCCAATATGGTAAAACGCCGTCTCTACTAAAAATACAAAAATTAGCTGGGTGTGGGGGCGCACGCCTGTAGTCCCAGCTACTCGAGAGGCTGAGGCAGGAGAATCGCTTGAACCTGGGAGGTGGAGGTTGCAGTGAGCTGAGATCGCACCAGGGCACTCTAGCCTGGACGACAGAGTGAGACTCTGTCTCAAAATAAATAAATAAATAAAAAGTTACTAGAAAGTGAGCATAATTTGTTTTTGTTTTTTTGTTTTTTTTTTTTTGGAGATGGAGTCTCATTCTGTCGCCCAGGCTAAAGTGCAATAGCACAGTCTCAGTTCACTGCAACCTCCGCCTCCCGGGTTCAAGCGATTCCCCTGCCTCAGCCTCCCGAGTAGTTGGTATTACAGGCACCCGCCACCATGCCCGGCTAATTTTTGTAGTTTTAGTACAGACGGGGTTTCGTCATGTTGGTCAGGCTGGTGTCAAACTCCTGACCTAAGTTGATCTACCCGCCTTGGCCTCCCAAAGTGCTGGGATTACAGGCGTGAGCCACCGCGCCCGGCCTGTGAGCATAATTTTTAAAATTTGAACCATTATGGGGTAGAACTCTACAAAACAAATGACCTTAACATGGACTTCAGTATGAAATTGTATGCAGCTTTTTTCTGAGGAAACACTACATTTCATATTAGTGGGAAAAAAATGGATTTTGTCTATAAATGGTATTGGAATAATTTGTTACCTTTTTGGAAAACAGAGTTAAAATCCCTACTTCATGAAATACACAAAAGTAAATTCCAGATGGACTAAAGAACTAAATTTTTAAAAAACACATATACATGCTAGAAGTTATATTTATATTGAGGTGAGGCAGGCCTTTTGAAACGTGAAATCAAGGTGCCTTAAAGCAAAAGACTAATAAATATAATTGACTAAGTTTAAAATTTTTGTCTGACAAAAAAGTTAAATGTCAAACAATAAACTGGGATAAAATTCCGCCTTATTACAAACAGTTAATATTCACATATTTTTACCTATTTAAACCAAAAAACAAAAATAACCCCAAATCAATGGAAAAATAGCCTAAGGGAAAAAATAGACAAGTAATTTAAAATAAAATACTCATGACCAATAGACATAGGAGAAGGTGTTTAATCTTACTAGTAATCAAGAAATGTAAATTAAAACTACCAATAGGATTGACTCTCCCTAACACACAAAAGTAGTTATTTACAGAGCCAGGACCAGAACCCAGCTCTTTTACTCTTCTTCCCTCAAATTCCATTATCTTTCCACTACTTTAAGTTGTCAATCGACATCTTATGATTTTTAAGTAAAGCCTAAAATACTTACAGCTTTAGAATTTTTATTTAAAAATAAAAAATTTAAATAAAAATTTTCAAATAAAAATAGGAAGTCTGGCAGAGCTTGTTGCTTTGAGCATAAGTGAAATAGGTGAGAGAAAAAAAGGCATAGAAACAATGCCAACACTGCAGACAAAAATAAATAAATTATTACCTGGAGGAAAATTCATTTAATCCGTTCCAGTGTGGACAGAATGTAAATGTATATGCCTTGACAAAGTAAAAGGAATAACAGGCAAGAAAAACCAGGAGGTAGAAACAGACAAGAAAAGATTTAAGATGGTTAATGTTTTCTTTCATTGCAGGGGGTCAACAGATGGATGGCTTTAGGCAGCCTTTCCATTCGCTTCTTATCCATTATTTTTCTTTAGCGAGCTGAATAGGTATAGACATTATAAAATGACCTATCTATCTATACCAGAAAAAAATAAATCCTTATTTCTAGAGAAGAGATTTTGAGTGATATATTGCTCTTCTATAATGCTTACATTTTAAAATAATGAGGATGTATCACTTTTTAAAAACTAAAACTCATTATTATTTTAAGTCTCTGGGGTTTTAAGTCACTTTCAATTAATTTTAATCTGGGTCTGTATCATTAAGAACATTACGTTAAGAAACCAGGTCAACTGCTCTTTGGAGGCTTTGTAATTTTTGGTGTGGGATATATACTAAGCAAGTTACTTAAACTCTCCTAGACTCAGATACTTTATCAGCAAAGTGGGAATCAAAATAGTACCCATTTCATAAAGTGGTTGTGAAGATTAGATAAAATAATTCATGTAAAAGTGCTATGTAAGTGTTCAACAAACGTTAGCTATTATTATTATGTTTAATGTACTAAGTTTCTCTACAAGATTCACATACATGTATTCATAACCAAAGATAAAAATAATACAGCTCTACTATAGTCTGAGCATCTAAACTATTCCTAAAACTATTTCTTATAAGAAGGGAGGAAAGCTGATACTCCAAAGTTCAAAATACGGATTGAATCTAACTTTACACTTAATGATATAACAAAGAATATAATCTAGCATACCTCATTATTATTTACTACTTCCAATGCCTGTTGATGTTTTTGGTAGAGTGGGTGTCTTCTGTCAGGCTTAAAATGTGATTTCTTTTTAACTAGATCTTCAAGTTCAAATGTTGGTGAACTGGTATCCAATAGTTGTGAAATATGTGGCACAAATATGAAAGGCTTAAAAACAGATCTAGAAGAAAGAGTCTTTATTAAATTATCATGTCAATATATAAAAATATTCAGTATTATTCTAAGTCTTCTAAGATTCTCTCAATTAGAAGTTTCTGTTAATGATGCTACATACTAACTTGTTCCTGTCACATTAGTTATACCCATGCGTGTCTTCCCTGGGTACACTGGGATCTCTTTTGGGGCAGGGAACCATACTTTATTTAGTGTTGTGTTCCCATGAACCTAACAGAGGACCTGGCACATAAACAGTGTCAGCAAAGTAATAGTTTGTCTTTCCTACTTCACATTCCACAGTTGGAGGATAAGAACAACCTTTAATGTTACAGAAGAGGATTAGGACTTGGGGTGAACATCAGCGCCAGTGTCAGTAAAGGAGAACACATGCTGGGCACAGTGGCTCATGCCTGTAATCCCAGCACTTTCAGAGGTCAAGGTGGGAGAATCTCTTGAGACCAGGAGTTCAAGAATAGCCTTGAGCAACATAGCCAGACCCCCATCTCCACAAAAAAATTAAAAATTAGCCAGGCATGGTGGCATGCACCTGCAGTACCAGCTATTTGGGAAGCTAAGGCAGGAGGATCACTCGAGCCCAGGAGTTCAAGGCTACAGCGTGCTGACTGTGCCACTGCACTCCATTCTAGCCTGGGTGACAGAGCAAGGCCCTGTATCAAAAAAAAAAAAAAAAAAAAAGGAAGACTTGGCCGGGTGCGGTGGCTCACGCCTGTAATCCCAACATGTTGGGAGACCGAGGCGGGCGGATCACAAAGTCAGGAGATCAAGACCATCCTGGCTAACACGGTGAAACCCTGTCTCTACTAAAAATACAAAAAATTAGCTGGGTGTGGTGGCGCACGCCTGTAATCCCAGCTACTAGGGAGGCTGAGGCATGAGAATCTCTTGAACTTGGGAGACAGAGGTTGCAGTGAGCTGAGATCATGCCATTGCACTCCAACCTGGGTGACAGAGCGAGACTCTGTCTCAAAATAGTAATAATAATAATCAAATAAAACTGGAACTATTGATATTTTAAGTTTCACATGTATTTTCTAGATACAAGTGCATAAGTAAATCCTGCACAACTACATCATTTAACATTTTTACTGTTATGAATTATCTAATATCATATCTGAAATCTGAGTAAGAAAATCTATCTACTTTCTTTTCTTGACTATGTTAAATCTATTTGTAGGAAGAAGGAGTAGGGATAACGCATACAAGAAACTATTCACATTTCCTTCCCATAAAAAGAGAACAGTTACACATTTGTGGATATTGCAGATTAAAGCCTGAACCAAAAATATATTAAAAATTATTGTCCTAGTTGTATAACAAAAATTTATCCTGACAAAATTATTAACATACTAATGACTCTACTCCATCCCCTGACCCCTTGCTGGTTTATAGTATTTTGTGGCTTCACCTCTCAGGATCAGGAGTCCCTGTAAAGAAGTGAATGCAAGGAAGGCTGGAGTCTTGAGGTAAAATAGAAACCATGCTTGCAGTGGTCAGGAATTCTCCCTCCATATTAATGCCACTTGGTTTATCTCGAAGAATTTCCATCATTGTTTCAAAAGTTATATTTCCTAGAGAAATAATTTTTAAAATCATCAAATACATATGCATATACGGATGCCTTGCAAGTATGAACTGCTTTCTCTACTGATAATATGTGAGATATTAGTCTTGACATAAATTAAGAGACTGACTATAAACAAACTTTGTATCAACTACAATTAGATTCATTCCACTGTCACAGGAAAGGTATGTTATTTTAAATATAAACTATGCAAAGTCTCAAAGCCATTGTAACAGGTAAAAAATCCCTAGAAAAAGGAATTAATAACACAAAAATATATTCAATCCCATTGCCCTTACAGAATTTTTTTTTTTTTTTTTTTTGAGACAGAGTCTTGCTCTGTCAGGCTAGAGTGCAGTGGTGCGATCTTGGCTCACTGCAATCTCTGTCTCCTGGGTTCAAGTGATTCTCGTGCCTCAGCCTCCCAAGTAGCTGGGACTAAAGTCGCATGTCACCATGCCCAACTAATTTTTGTATTTTTGGTAGAGACAGGGTTTCACCATGTTGGCCAGGCTGGTCTTGAACTCCTGACCTCAGGTGATCCTCCCCAGCTCGGCCTCCCGAAGTGCTGGGATTACAGGTGTGAGCCACTGCACCCAGCCTATGCCTGCTAATTTTAAATTTTTTCTGCTATGTTGCCCAGGCTGGTCTCCAACGCCTGGCCTTAAGCAATCCTCCCCCATCAGCCTCCCAAAGTGCCAGGATTACAGAAATGAGCCACTGTGCCTAGGATTTTGTCTTTAATTGAAAAAATTAAGTAAATATAATATAGTTACTGATGATTTGGATTTAAGTAGACCATTTTATTATTAGTTTTCTATATATTCCATCTATTCTTTGTCTCTTTTTCTCCATTCTTGTCTTCTTTTTATCAATTATTTATTACTCCAGTTCTCCCATCAGCTTATTATTTATACACTTAAAAAAATCTTATTACTTTCTCTTGATTTACTACAGTGGGCCTTAAATTAACTCTTTACCACTTACCAATTAACACAAGCAGGACCCATACAGAACTTAGCTCCAATTACTGCCTATCTTTTGTGCTATTCTAATGCACTTTAATTTCTACTGTGTTCGTCTGGGTCTTCTGAGAAGCAGATGCCACAACATGGGATCAAATATTTTAGGAGAAATGCCTGTGACAGAAAATGGGGAGGGAACCTGGAAAGCCTCAGAGAATCATCAGACTATGATACAATCTGAAGTCTGAGTTTAGTAGAGAAGGAAGAGAAGTTGGAGAAGTATCCCAGGCTGCCATGCCATCTAAGGAAAGCTGGGCCAGGCTGTCAGGGAGTCCTTGATCCAAGTCAGCCATTAGAGGAGTCCTGTGTATCCCTAGAATGGACCTGCCTTTGTCTCCCTGCTGCTCTCAGTCACTGGCTAAAAGCATCCTGTGAAAAATAGAGTGCTCCATGAAATCCATGCACAATAGACTTTAAGCACTGCAGCTGTGGCCATTGGTTAGAAAGTTATTATTTTCAACAATGTTTGTCTAGTTTTACCTATGTATTTACTGTTTCTGTTGCTCTTCATCTACTCCTGCGTACCTTGCTTCTATCTGCCTGAAGAATGCCCGTTAGCATTTCTTTTAGTGCCAATCAGCTAGTAATTCTCTGTTTTATTTCATCTCTATTTTTAGAGGATATTTTTCACTAGATATACAATTCTAAATTAGTAGTTTATCTTTCTCCATCACCTTAAAGTTGTCATTTTACAATCTTTAGAATCCCCTCCCTTCTGTTGAAAAGTTAGCTGTCAGCTTTATATTTGTTCCTTGAAGATATTTTTTTTCCTCTGGATGTGTTTCAGATTTTTCTGTCTTTTTTCCCCCTCAGAAATCTTACTATGATGGGCCTAGGTGTGGCTTCCTCTTATTTGTCCTTCTCGGGATTTGCAGAGCTTCTTGAGGCTGTTGCTTGATGACTTTTATCAGTTTGGGGAAATTCTTGGCCAGTATCCTTCAACTATTGCTTTTGCCCTTCCCTATTTTCTCTCCCCTTTCCTGTTGAGTCTCCAATCTTATGTATGTGAGACCTTTTCACTGAGTCCTATACATGCTTCTCAGATCCTTGTCTATATTTTCTAAACTTTTATTTCTGTTTGAATTGGAATCTTTTCTACTGATCCTCCAGTTCACTAATGTTTTTCTCCTGTTATACCTAATCTGTTGTTAAATCAATCTATTGGATTCTTAATTTCAGTTATAATTTTTCAGTTGTATTATTTCCATTTGGTTCTTTTACAGACTCCAGTTCCCTGATGAAATTCTCCATCTTTTCTTCTAATTATTTTGAATATATAATAGTAATTTCAAAGTCTGTTTCCAATAAAGCTAATGTGTAGACAGCCTGTGGGTCAGTTTCTACTATCTACTTTTTCTCTTGGTTTTCAGTCATTTGGTCTTATTTCTTAGCATGCCTGATACTTTCCATTGAATGAAATTTTACAGAGGCTCTGCATGATATTTTCTTTTGCAGAGCATTTAATATTCTTTTGGCAACCAGATAGAATATAGGTAGATTACCTTGATCCAGTGTTGAGACTAGTCTATCCCTTGTTTGTTCTTACTCTTCCTAAGGAGTAGCATTTCTGGGATCTCAATTGAAAGCTTAGGGGTATTTCCCAGGTACCTTCTTCTCGGCTGGCCCTCCAGTCAAATTTTTGTCCCTAAGGCCTTGTGAGACTGCAAAAAAAATCTCTGCTTAGCTTTTAAGGCTCCTAGCAGCTACTTTCTGCTTGATTTCTCAGTGTTGTGTCTCATCCTACCTACGTGCTGCTTAGAAGTTGGCAATTGTGTTAAGAAACTGTGACATAGAAAGTCAAGGTCTTCTCAATGTGTAGAGTCTTCTCTCAGCCTTCAGGATCTAGGCTCTTCGTCTCTACTCTTTTGTGTACTCTTTTGGGTATTCATCCATGTCTTCTAACAACAGAGGTTTTTTCCCTGCAGATCTCATAGCTATTCCTGGAAGGAAGTTGGTCTAATACCAGTTACTCCTTCATAACCAGCCCTCTGCTTTTTAACCACTCCACTGCACTATTATGCCTCCCATTTATTAAATACATCAGTCTCTTTTTATCCTGAAGTAGTACCAATTTCTTAATAACAGTAATGAATGTGGTGAATCCAGGTAACAAGTAACAAGTACAGTTTAAAAAACTACAACAACAACAAAAAACACAGGCCAGGCAAGCTGGCTTATGCCTGTAATCCCACCAGTTTGGGAGTCTGAGGCAGGAGTATCACTTGAGCCCAGGAGTTTGAGACCAGCCTGGGCAACATGGCAAGTCTGCCGTCTATTACCAAAAAAAAAAAATTTAGCCAGGTGTGGTAATGCATGCCTGTAGTTCCAGCTTCTCAGGAGGCTGAGGCAGGAGGATTGTTTAAGCCCAGGAGATTGAGGTTACAGTAAACTATGATCGTGCCACCGCACTCCAGCCTGGGCGACAGTGCAAGACCCTGTCAATTACTCAATCAATCACAAAACATAGTTTCTGCCAACAGATATTTTTAGATACTTTATATGGAAATGTTTAATTATTGTATTTCCATGAGTTCTAAAGAAACAAAAAAACTTTCATTTAACATGGTTGATTAAACACAGGTATCTCCTTCCTCTCTCTCAAAACCCTATAATGACAGTAAAAGAATGAAAAAATGAAGTAACTCATAAAAACAAAGAGAGCATGAAAAGCAAGAATCTCTCCCCCAACTATTCCCATAATTGGGAATTAAAAGAAAAAGCTCACAGCAAGCCTGTATCCAAATTGTAATTCACAATATTTCAAATTAAAACTGACTTCCATATAAAATAATCTAATGTTCTGCCCTCAGTTAATTATGCAGGCTACCAACTATTTTATGTTAATGACAACAGATTTATACAAGTCTACATTCTCTTATCCAGTTTCTCCACAATATAGCCATTACTTCAAAATCAAGAAAAATAACTTATTGAATTTATAGATAACTTGTTACAGAAATAATATATTTCTGTTAGTTTTGAAAAACACAGTAAAGAAGGTGCGCCTAAAAGCAGCCCTTAATATTAAAACTAAACAATAAAGCAAAAACCTGCCATCCACACCTATATATCAGGCAGATAGTTTCAACACCTAGTGAGCCTTAAAAACGATTCAAATCCAAATTCCTATAAATGGCAAGTTTTAATAAAAAACAGTGCCAGAACCATAATACTGTGATAATACAGGTATTATGAAAATATTTTCTGTATTCAAAACCTACAATTCTCAAAATGAAAGGAGGATTTACATGATCACTTGAGTGGGATAGCCATAAGTAATCCACTAGCAAGCACTGAGTAAGTACTGAGACTGCAGTGGCAGGGTTCAGTAAAATAAATGCAAAACATAGGGTGTAATTTCATTGCAATTTAAGCTAGTTATTTAAAATATATGAGTGAATATAGATTCAATTTGGATATACATGCAGCACAGTTAACAGCTATCAGGTAGGGATAGTTGGAAAGAAGAGAGGTAGGCTGTTCTAACTAGAAAAATCATAGGAAAAATTAACTATAATGTACTGGTAGACAATTTTCTGTGAAAGTATTAGAAAGACATATTCTTTTGTCAAAGCACAGAAAGCTAGATGAACTATATTTCACACTTGAGAAAAAGTAAGTTTCATGTCAGATGCATCTATTCCTATAATCATGTATGCATTTCAAATCTATGATTCAGTTATTCTTAAATATAACTGAATTATTATTATGATGTAGTAGCTAATTGGCTTATAATTATTTCTTTTTTCTTTCTTTCTTTTGTCCAATTACCCTAAACCTTAGAATTCTTGGCATTTTCCTCTCCATCTTGATTATGCATTGTTGTTCTTCATTTTTAAAGAATATCTGCTAAATTTATTTCCTGAGCCTTTAAGTTTATTACTAGCAAAAAGTACACAACAGTGATCTTTGTTAAGCTATCTGCAAATTACAATTTAATTCAAATCAACTAACAACACTTTGTTAATTTATTCAATACTTACTAAGCACACACAACATAATGAATTAGGTGCTGAGAGAAAAATACGACAAGTAAGAAAGTCCATTTTTTTCAGTTTCATAGAGAAGAGCACAAACACTGCTGGTTTCTTCATTTGTAAAATGAAGATATCTATTTCACATGGTTGCTTAGAGAATAATATAATTAGGCCAGGTGCGGTGGCTGACGCCTGTAATTCCAGCACTTTGGGAGGCCGAGGTGGGCGGATCATGAGGTCAGAAGTTTGACACCAGCCTGGCCAACAAAATGAAACCCTGTCTCTACTAAAAATACAAAAAATTAGCTGGGCTTGGTGGTGAGTGCCTGTAATCCCAGCCACTTGGGAGGCTGAGGCAGGAGAATAGCTTAAACCCGGGAGGCAGAAGTTGCAGTGAGCTGAGATCAGGCTACTGCATTCCAGCCCGGTCGACAGTGTAAGACTCTGCCTCAAAAAAAAAAGAATAATATAATTATATCATTTAGCACAGTATCTGGCCCTTGATAAAAGCACTTAATAAATGGGAGTAGGTGTTGCTGCAACAGCTACTCCTGATCTACTTTTTTTTTCTTTTTTTAAATTTTGAGTTCCGGGATACATGTGCAGGACATGCAGGTTTGTTACATGGGTAAACGTGTGCCATGGTGGTTTGCTGCACCTATCAACCCATCACCTAGGTATTACGCCCCACATGCATTAGCTATTTTTCCTGATGCTCTCCTTTTACAATAAGTCTAAAATTAAAATCCTTAGTATAACATGCTTTAGCATTTTCTACATATCTATCTACATGGGGGAAAAAGATTGTTTAGATAACCTATTTATTAAACCATAACATTAAGAAACTTTACAGAAAACTTTTCAAATTATAACATGTTCTTTTGGAAATTAAAATATAAATAAGATATTAACTACTTTGAAAACAATAATGTAAAGGCATTCTACAAATATTCTGTCAAACTTTTTCCTTTTTTTATATTGAGATTGGATTTATTTAAATAGCTGTATTAGCACCAAACAACATTAATAATAAAAAGTAAAAGAAACATATATACAGGGGAATGTACTCATAACTTCACGTAAAAAGATCCTTTGCCACTTCCTGTGTACCTGTCAATAAAAGACTGAAAATATCCAACAGCATCAGCTTTATTCTAGAGTCTCACTCTATTTTTGCTACAGGTCTGAGTTAATATCTTGACTTTCAAGTGGATAGGAGTGCCCACCTCCTAAGACTACTCCTACCCTATGCTCCACCCTCAATCACCAACACCTTTTGGGTGAAGTTCTAAACCCAGGAAGGGAAGAGGATGAGTTGTCCTCTCAGACAAAGGAAGATGCAAATCATCCCTCTGGGATGGTTAGGTTATTATCTCAGAGTAGTTGATTCTTCTAAGATGGAAAACTACACTCTTTACCCTCAAATCTTCCATCTATCCTATCTCTACAAATGGCATTTCCAACTGTTCACTGGTTCCCAGCAGAAACCTGGTATTCATTTATGACATCTTTCTCTCTCTAACCTTCACTCCAATTAATTAAGTCCTGTCCATTCTGCCACCAAAGTATATGCCAAATCTGTCCACTTTGCTCCAACTCCATGCCACCACTGCTATTTCTGGGCTAGCTAACCTTTAAGAAAATTAGAGAAAGGAGCCTCTTCTTTGGGGCAGATAGTGGGGCTGGATTTCAGCCCTACTTACCCCCTTGTGCAGGGCATGATCTCCATAACCTTGCTTGGTGGCCCTGGACCCCAGACCAAGCCATCCTGTACTGTTGTAATCAATTCCGTAATGTTTTGGCCACACCCTCATAATAACTACCATATAATTTGTTTAATGAATACATGAGAAGCAAATATCAATCACTGATCCATCTCAGAGTAGTTGCTTTCTGACCGCTTTATAGAACCATTTACCAGCCAGGCACAATGGCTCGCACCTGTAATCCCAGCACTTTGATAGGCCAAGGTGGGCAGATGGTTTGAGCCCAGGAATTCGACACCACCCTGAACAACATGGTGAAACCCTAGCTCTACAAAAAATACAAAAATTAGCCTAGCATGGTAGTGCACACCTAGAATCCCAGTTATTCGGGAGGTTGAGGCACGAGAATAGCTTGAACCCGGGAGGCAGAGGTTGCAGTGAGCTGAGATTACGCCACTGCACTCCAGCCTGAGTATTGGATCGAGACATTGTCTCAAAAAAATTTTTTTTAATAGAAACATTTTATCCTTCAAGTGAAGGAGGGTATATTAGTCACATTTTTATTAGTAGCATGACCCTTTTAGCAATTATCTGCCACTCAGTAATCTAAATAAAGCTTACTTTGCTGGAATTATTTGGAAGCAAAAGGAGAAAATACGTTGGAAGTTATTTTTTAAGAGTTAGTAATAACCCAACATGAAAATGGGAAAAGGATACATTAATAAACAACTCACAAAGCAATTACAAATTTTCAGTAAATGTAAGAATATATCTAATTTCACTAAAAAAAAATTAAAATTGTAACATGCCATTTTTTTTCTTATTTCTCTTTGTGGGTACATAGTAGGTGTATATATTTACATGCCATTTTGCCTACAAAATTTATAAAGGTTGAAAAAAATCCTCTATTGATAAGCATGTTAGAAAATAGGTACTCAAATATTATTGGCAGTAATTTAAATTTATGTAACTTTTCTGGTGGTCATTTAACAATGTGTTTCAAAAACCTTCAAATGTATATAAGCTTTGACCTGACATTCTACTACAAACTCATTTTTAGAAAATAGTCATGGGGCTGGGTGCGGTGGCTTGGCTGGGTGCAGTGGCTCACGCCTATAATCCCAGCACTTTGGGAGGCCAAGGTGGGCGGCTCATTTGAGGTCAGTTAAGTTAGAGACCAGCCTGGCCAACATGGTGAAACCCATCTCTACAAAAAATTAAAAAATTAGCCAGGCGTGGTGGCAGGCACCTGTAATCCCAGCTACTTGGGAGGCTGAGGCAGGAGAATCGCTGGAATCCAGGAGGCAGAGGTTGCAGTGAGCTGAGGTGGTGCCACTGCATTCCAGCCTGGGGGACACAGCAAGACTCTGTCTCAAAAAAAAAAAAAAAAGAAAGAAAATAGAAAAGAAAATAGTCATGGATATGAATATAAATAAGCTATAAGCATGTTATATAATTTCAATAATGAAAAACTAAAAATAACCCAAATAACAGGGATTTGATAGCTAAAGTATGATTCATACAATCAATCTTTATTATACAATGATTAAAATACTACCATAAGGGAATAACAAAATAATAGGATACTACATATCTGTTTTAAAAAATGAGAATGTTCTGTATATATTGAAACAGAATGATCTACATCATATATTGCTAACTGATCTACATCGTATATTGCTAACTAAAGTTACGTGGAGAAAAGTGTAAATAGCATGCTATCATTTCTGTAAAAAAAGAAAAATTACATATTTGTTTCATTAAGCATATATCATCTCTGGAAGAACACATAAGCAACTGCATATGGGAAAAAAAACTAAGTATCTCGGGACAGGGTAGGAAAGAGAGACTTCATTGTATAATCTTGTGTACTTTAGAATTTTGAATCATGTGAATATATTAATTTTTATAAGTAAAATAATATCATAGAATATTAAATGACATGGGAAGGAGTTCTACTTTCAGTGTGGCTAAGTGAGCTCCTATCAGGCCAATCCTCCCGCAGATAACTATCAACTTGGGACAAAATACAGAAAAACAACTACCTGAAGGCTCTTTACAATTAACAAATGAAGTAACATTCTGGAGGAAAGGTGAAAGTTGGGAGACAGAATGAAAGCATAGGGTAAGTTTATTTTTGTTATGGCTTTAGCTTGAGGGAAGCCCATGGTCAATGCTGTGTCATTCTATGCAGACAGCAATAGAAAACTTTGGTCTTTCTGGCCTGAAGAACCAGACCTCAACCACAAGCAGTAGGAAGTGAGGGGGCAGGCTGGGTGCAGTGGCTCACACCTGTAATCCCAGCACTTTGGGAGGCCTAGGTGGGTGGATCATCTGAGGTCAGGAGTTCGAGACCAGCCTGACCAATATGGTGAAACCCCATCTCTACTAAAAATACAAAAATTAGCTGGGCATGGTGACATGTGCCTGTAGTCCCAGCTATTCAAGAGGCTGACACAAGAGAATTGCTTGAACCCGGGAGGAGGAGGTTGCAGTGAGCCAAGATCATACCACTGCACTCCAGCTTGGGTAACAGAGCAAAACTCTGTCTCAAAAAAAAAAAAAAAAAAGGAAAGACAAAAAAAAGAAAAGTGAGGGGGCAATCCCATAAAAGAGAGAGTCAGAGAGGAGAATTTCCAAATTCTATGTAAAAGAACTGCCCAAATCTCCATCTGATTGCTGATTAAGCATGTGTGGGGCAGACTGCAAGCAGCTCAGCTAAGGATAAAAGAGCTAAACTGAAATTTGAGTTGCCAACCAAGAGACAGAATTTGCAGGCTGAGTACAGCCAACTAAAGTAGCTGCTAAAACAAGAATTATCTATTTGTTCTTAGGTGAATTTTGGTGATTTGTAGCTTTCAAGGAACTGGTTCATTTCCTCAGAAATCATGGTTTTGAGCCATCTTCTGTGGACTAGATTCCCATGTCAGTTGTTTACAAAACCTTTTTGCAGTGCTCTTTTGCTGTCCTAAAAGAGCACTATCGGCCGGGTGCGGTGGCTCATGCCTGTAATCCCAGCACTTTGGGAGGCCGAGATGGGTGGATCACCTGAGGTCGGGAGTTCAAGACCAGCCTGACCAACATGGAGAAACCCCATCTCTACTAAAAAAAAATACAAAATTAGCCGGGTGTGGTGGCACACGCTTGTAATCCCAGCTACTAGGGAGGCTGAGGCAGGAGAATCGCTTGAACCTGGGGAGGCGGAGGTTGCGGTGAGCTGAGATCGCGCCATTGCAATCCAGCCTGGGCAACAAGAGTGAAACCCCATCTCAAAAAAAAAAAAAAAAAAGCACTATATGGAAACTGAGCAGTTGTCTACTCCATAGGTTAGTTCTCAAAGGCTTTGGTATGCTGTTTAGGGTCAGATACACCTATGTGCAGCTTAGGGTAGGCCCAGGCATTCTTACACAACTTCATGGGATTTCTTTCCTGAGCTACTTCTGCTCCTCAATTCTCCCTGACATTCTGGCTTCCAGGGATCCCCCTTCCAGGTCCTCTAGCTAGAACAACAGAGCCTTGGTGGTCTCCCTTCTTTGCCCAACTGCTTCCCACATCTGGGTCTGCCTCTGAAGCCAAGAGGCAGGAAAACAGAGAGAGGGCAAAAAGCAACAGAATTTCTCCTGTGGTATTTGGACCACAATTCCTCTAGTGGGAGAGAATTCCCTTCCTTCAGAGTTTTAGATGCCTCCCAACAGCTGCTACCCTCATCACATAACCATCACAAGATTGCAGATTCAGGACTGGAGTTTGCCTGGGAGCTGGGACAAGACAGAAAGAAAGCAGAAAAAAAAAAAAAATTCCCAGGAGATTTCTCCCATGCTATGTCTTGTTGGTGCCCACCTTCCCTCTCCTCAGACAAGAAAAAGAAGGTTTCTCTTGGAGCTCTTTCTGTTGACACCCAGTACACAGTTCTGGGATTCATGCTGTTTAACACCAGGCTGGATGAAATGAGAAAAACAAGAACAACAACAACCATGAAACTCACTCCTGGATCATTCCTACTTTGACTTCTGGTTTTTTTTGCCCTGCTAACTGCTCCGTTTTACTTTTAAGACTCCTCAGAAAGCTGCTCCATGCATTCTTTCCAGATTTTTAGTTATATTCAGAGAGAGAAAGACGGAGTAGAGTTTACTTATTCCATCTTACCTGCAATGAGAACCAGCTTCCATTAAATGTTAATGAACTATACTCTAATTATTTAATTTTTAATTTAAAAAAATTTTTTTGAGACAGAGCCTGGCTCTGCCACCCAGGCTGGAGTGCAGTGGTGCAATCTCGGCTCATTGCAACCTCTGCCTCCCAGGTTCAAGCGATTCTCCTGCCTCAGCCTCCCAAGTAGCTGGGATTACAGGTGCCTGCACCATACCTGGCTAATTTTTGTATTTTTAGTAGAGACGGGGTTTCACCATATTGGCCAGGGTGGACTCGAACTCCTGACCTCAAATGAACTGCCCTCCTTGGCCTTCCAAAGTGCTGGGATTACATACGTGAGCCACGGAACCCAGCCACTCTAATTATTATTATAAAGATGCAAAACATGCTTAAGGATTTTTTAAAAACTTGAAAGTAAAGAATAGAGAAATGGGAGTTATACAGAACGAACCAATGGAACTTGTAGAGATTAAAATTATAATAACAAATCAAAATATTACTAGATGAGATTAACAGCAGATTAAATCATGCAGAAGAAAAGAGGAGTGAACTTGAGGACATTACAGTAGAAACAATCATAATAGTCGTAGAAACTACATCTTCAACTGAACCCCCATGTAACAAATATTTTCAGTGGCAAATACATGTAGATTCATTATAGCAGATTTGCCATTTGGATGGGAAATTTGACTAAAATATAAATATCTGTCATACCAAATATTCATATAGTGGGTATAGAAATACAGGTATGCTGGGATCTTGTCTGGTTTACTGGTTACAAACCAGTGTTTGTTCCTCACCAGGTAGCTCCAGGTGAGCCCACAAAATAAATGTGGCTCAGAGTTCAATCTCTCACAAGAAACTGTATTGATCCACATCCTGGAGCAGCAGGCAGCTCAGTTCCATCCTAAACTCTGGGTAGGGAGTGGAGTAGCATTTTTCAGACTCATAGCCGTAACAAGGAGTCCAGTTCCTGCTCCCCAAATGGATCTTTTTCACCTGTACACCTACATTCTCATGGATGTTAACACTCTAGCCTCTAAGGTGTATATCTGGTCCAGAATCCCCCAACTGACACAGAGATGAGGAGGATTGTGTGGGCCCTCTCTTCATTTTTGGTACCTGGTGACTTTCTCTTCTTGTATTTGAACTTAGCTATATATGTCTTGAATGTTTAAATATTTTATCCAACATTTCTCAAGTTTTGGAGTGGAAAGAGGGAATTCCTATATCTGCTCAGTTTGCCTTCTGGCCAGAAGTTCTATATATAAGAAAATAACTGATAAGAGTACTACTCAAAAATAAATAACAGCAGCAGCAGCAATAGTCAAAGAAGCCTGTCTCCAGGTTGCAATGAATTCTCAGAAGAAAAGTAATCTCAATTTTGTTTTAAGAATATTAATAAGAACTGAAAAAATGCATCTGAGCATTGAAAATCTGAACTTGACCGTCAAAAGAATCATGACCCTCTCACAATTGTATAATACTTACCTCAAAAAATAGGTTTATTCTGGAGGAGCCAAGATGGCCGAATAGGAACAGCTCCAGTCTACAGCTCCCAGCGTGAGCGACGCAGAAGATGGGTGATTTCTGCATTTCCATCTGAGGTACCGGGTTCATCTCACTAGGGAGTGCCAGACAGTGGGCGCAGGCCAGTGGGTGCGCGCACCGTGCACGAGCGGAAGCAGGGCGAGGCATTGCCTCACCTGGGAAGCGCAAGGGGTCAGGGAGTTCCCTTTCCCAGTCAAAGAAAGGGGTGACGGACGCACCTGGAAAATCGGGTCACTCCCACCCGAATACTGCGCTTTTCAGACCGGCTTAAAAAACGGCGAACCACGAGATTATATCCCACACCTGGCTGGGAGGGTCCTACGCCCACGGAGTCTCGCTGATTGCTAGCACAGCAGTCTGAGATCAAACTGCAAGGCGGCAGCGAGGCTGGGGGAGGGGCGCCCGCCATTGCCCAGGCTTGATTAGGTAAACAAAGCAGCCTGGAAGCTGGAACTGGGAGGAGCCCACCACAGCTCAAGGAGGCCTGCCTGCCTCTGTAGGCTCCACCTCTGGGGGAAGGGCACAGACAAACAAAAAGACAGCAGTAACCTCTGCAGACTTAAATGTCCCTGTCTGACAGCTTTGAAGAGAGCAGTGGTTCCCCCAGCATGCAGCTGGAGATCTGAGAACGGGCAGACTGCCTCCTCAAGTGGGTCCCTGACCCCTGACCCCCGAGCAGCCTAACTGGGAGGCACCCCCCAGCAGGGGCAGGCACACTGACACCTCGCACGGCAGGGTATTCCAACAGACCTGCAGCTGAGGGTCCTGTCTGTTAGAAGGAAAACTAACAAACAGAAAGGACATCCACACCGAAAACCCATCTGTACATCACCAACATCAAAGACCAAAAGTAGATAAAACCACAAAGATGGGGAAAAAACAGAACAGAAAAACTGGAAACTCTAAAACGCAGAGCGTCTCTCCTCCTCCAAAGGAACGCAGTTCCTCACCAGCAACAGAACAAAGCTGGATGGAGAATGACTTTGACGAGCTGAGAGAAGAAGGCTTCAGACGATCAAATTACTCTGAGCTACGGGAGGACATTCAAACCAAAGGCAAAGAAGTTGAAAACTTTGAAAAAAATTTAGAAGAATGTATAACTAGAATAACCGATACAGAGAAGTGCTTAAAGGAGCTGATGGAGCTGAAAACCAAGGCTCGAGAACTACGTGAAGAATGCAGAAGCCTCAGGAGCCGATGTGATCAACTGGAAGAAAGGGTATCAGCAATGGAAGATGAAATGAATGAAATGAAGCAAGAAGGGAAGTTTAGAGAAAAAAGAATAAAAAGAAATGAGCAAAGCCTCCAAGAAATATGGGACTATGTGAAAAGACCAAATCTACGTCTCATTGGTGTACCTGAAAGTGATGGGGAGAATGGAACCAAGTTGGAAAACACTCTGCAGGATATTATCCAGGAGAACTTCCCCAATCTAGCAACGCAGGCCAACGTTCAGATTCAGGAAATACAGAGAACGCCACAAAGATACTCCTCAAGAAGAGCAACTCCAAGACACATAATTGTCAGATTCACCAAAGTTGAAATGAAGGAAAAAATGTTAAGGGCAGCCAGAGAGAAAGGTCGGGTTACCCTCAAAGGGAAGCCCATCAGACTAACAGCAGATCTCTCGGCAGAAACCCTACAAGCCAGAAGAGAGTGGGGGCCAATATTCAACATTCTTAAAGAAAAGAATTTTCAATCCAGAATTTCATATCCAGCCAAACTAAGCTTCATAAGTGAAGGAGAAATAAAATACTTTACAGACAAGCAAATGCTGACCGATTTTGTCACCACCAGGCCTGCCCTAAAAGAGCTCCTGAAGGAAGCACTAAACATGGAAAGGAACAACCAGTACCAGTCACTGCAAAATCATGCCAAAATGTAAAGACCATCGAGACTAGGAAGAAACTGCATCAACTAACGAGCAAAATCACCAGCTATCATCATAATGACAGGATCAAATTCACACATAACAATATTAACTTTAAATATAAATGGACTAAATTCTCCAATTAAAAGACACAGACTGGCAAATTGGATAAAGAGTCAAGATCCATCAGTGTGCTGTATTCAGGAAACCCATCTCACATGCAGAGACACACATAGGCTCAAAATAAAAGGATGGAGGAAGATCTACCAAGCAAATGGAAAACAAAAAAAGGCAGGGGTTGCAATCCTAGTCTCTGATAAAACAGACTTTAAACTAACAAAGATCAAAAGAGACAAAGAAGGCCATTACATAATGGTAAAGGGAGCAATTCAACAAGAAGAGCTAACTATCCTAAATATATATGCACCCAATACAGGAGCACCCAGATTCATAAAGCAAGTCCTGAGTGACCTACAAAGAGACTTAGACTCCCACACATTAATAATGGGAGACTTTAACACCCCACTGTCAACATTAGACAGATCAACAAGACAGAAAGTCAACAAGGATACCCAGGAATTGAACTCAGCTCTGCACCAAGCGAACCTAATAGACATCTACAGAACTCTCCACCCCAAATCAACAGAATATACATTTTTTTCAGCACCACACCACACCTATTCCAAAATTGACCACATACTTGGAAGTAAAGCTCTCCTCAGCAAATGTAAAAGAACAGAAATTATAAAAAACTATCTCTCAGACCACAGTGCAATCAAACTAGAACTCAGGATTAAGAATCCCACTCAAAGCCGCTCAACTACATGGAAACTGAACAACCTGCTCCTGAATGACTACTGGGTACATAACGAAATGAAGGCAGAAATAAAGATGTTCTTTGAAACCAACGAGAACAAAGACACAACATACCAGAATCTCTGGGACGCATTCAAAGCAGTGTGTAGAGGGAAATTTATAGCACTAAATGCCCACAAGAGAAAGCAGGAAAGATCCAAAATTGACACCCTAACATCACAATTAAAAGAACTAGAAAAGCAAGAGCAAACACATTCAAAAGCTAGCAGAAGGCAAGAAATAACTAAAATCAGAGCAGAACTGAAGGAAATAGAGACACAAAAAACCCTTCAAAAAATCAATGAATCCAGGAGCTGGTTTTTTGAAAGGATCAACAAAATTGATAGACCGCTAGCAAGACTAATAAAGAAAGAGAGAAGAATCAAATAGACACAATAAAAAATGATAAAGGGGATATCACCACCGATCCCACAGAAATACAAACTACCATCAGAGAATACTACAAACACCTCTACGCAAATAAACTAGAAAATCTAGAAGAAATGGATAAATTCCTCGACACATACACTCTCCCAAGACTAAACCAGGAAGAAGTTGAATCTCTGAATAGACCAATAACAGGAGCTGAAATTGTGGCAATAATCAATAGTTTACCAACCAAAAAGAGTCCAGGACCAGATGGATTCACAGCCAAATTCTACCAGAGGTACAAGGAGGAACTGGTACCATTCCTTCTGAAACTATTCCAATCAATAGAAAAAGAGGGAATCCTCCCTAACTCATTTTATGAGGCCAGTATCATTCTGATACCAAAGCCGGGCAGAGACACAACCAAAAAAGAGAATTTTAGACCAATATCCTTGATGAACATTGATGCAAAAATCCTCAATAAAATACTGGCAAACCGAATCCAGCAGCACATCAAAAAGCTTATCCACCATGATCAAGTGGGCTTCATCCCTGGGATGCAAGGCTGGTTCAATATACGCAAATCAATAAATGTAATCCAGCATATAAACAGAGCCAAAGACAAAAACCACATGATTATCTCAATAGATGCAGAAAAAGCCTTTGACAAAATTCAACAACCCTTCATGCTAAAAACTCTCAATAAATTAGGTATTGATGGGACGTATTTCAAAATGATAAGAGCTATCTCTGACAAACCCACAGCCAATATCATACTGAATGGGCAAAAACTGGAAGCATTCCCTTTGAAAACTGGCACAAGACAGGGATGCCCTATCTCACCACTCCTATTCAACATAGTGTCAGAAGTTCTGGCCAGGGCAATTAGGCAGGAGAAGGAAATAAAGGGTATTCAATTAGGAAAAGAGGAAGTCAAATTGTCCCTGTTTGCAGACGACATGATTGTATATCTAGAAAACCCCATTGTCTCAGCCCAAAATCTCCTTAAGCTGATAAGCAACTTCAGCAAAGTCTCAGGATACAAAATCAATGTACAAAAATCACAAGCATTCTTATACACCAACAACAGACAAAGAGAGAGCCAAATCATGAGTGAACTCCCATTCACAATTGCTTCAAAGAGAATAAAATACCTAGGAATCCAACTTACAAGGGATGTGAAGGACCTCTTCAAGGAGAACTACAAACCACTGCTCAAGGAAATAAAAGAGGATACAAACAAATGGAAGAACATTCCATGCTCATGGGTAGGAAGAATCAATATCGTGAAAATGGCCATACTGCCCAAGGTAATTTACAGATTCAATGCCATCCCCATCAAGCTACCAATGCCTTTCTTCACAGAATTGGAAAAAACTACTTTAAAGTTCATATGGAACCAAAAAAGAGCCCACATGGCCAAGTCAATCCTAAGCCAAAAGAACAAAGCTGGAGGCATCACACTACCTGACTTCAAACTATACTACAAGGCTACAGTAACCAAAACAGCATGGTACTGGTACCAAAACAGAGATATAGATCAATGGAACAGAACAGAGCCCTCAGAAATAAAGCTGTATATCTACAACTATCTGATCTTTGACAAACCTGAGAAAAACAAGCAATGGGGAAAGGATTCCCTATTTAATAAATGGTGCTGGGAAAACTGGCTAGCCATACGTAGGAAGCTGAAACTGGATCCCTCCCTTACACCTTATACAAAAATCAATTCAAGATGGATTAAAGATTTAAACGTTAGACCTAAAACCATAAAAACCCTAGAAGAAAACCTAGGCATTACCATTCAGGACATAGGCATGGGCAAGGACTTCATGTCTAAAACACCAAAAGCAATGGCAACAAAAGACAAAATTGACAAATGGGATCTAATTAAACTAAAGAGCTTCTGCACAGCAAAAGAAACTACCATCAGAGTGAACAGGCAACCTACAAAATGGGAGAAAATTTTCACAACCTACTCATCTGACAAAGGGCTAATATCCAGAATCTACAATGAACTCAAACAAATGTACAAGAAAAAAACAAACAACCCCATCAAAAAGTGGGCGAAGGACATGAACAGACACTTCTCAAAAGAAGACATTTATGCAGCCAAAAAACACATGAAAAAATGCTCATCATCACTGGCCATCAGAGAAATGCAAATCAAAACCACTATGAGATATCATCTCACACCAGTTAGAATGGCAATCATTAAAATGCCAGGAAACAACAGGTGCTGGAGAGGATGTGGAGAAATAGGAACATTTTTACACTGTTGGTGGGACTGTAAACTAGTTCAACCATTGTGGAAGTCAGTGTGGCGATTTCTCAGGGATCTAGAACTAGAAATACCATTTGACCCAGGCATCCCATTACTGGGTATATACCCAAATGACTATAAATCATGCTGCTATAAAGACACATGCACACGTATGTTTATTGCGGCATTATTCACAATAGCAAAGACTTGGAACCAACCCAAATGTCCAACAGTGATAGACTGGATTAAGAAAATGTGGCACATATACACCATGGAATACTATGCAGCCATAAAAAATGATGAGTTCATGTCCTTTGTAGGGACATGGATGAAATTGGAAATCATCATTCTCAGTAAACTATCGCAAGAACAAAAAACCAAACACCGCATATTCTCACTCATAGGTGGGAATTGAACAATGAGATCACATGGACACAGGAAGGGGAATATCACACTCTGGGGACTGTGGTGGGGTGGGGGGAGGGGGGAGGGATAGCATTGGGAGATATACCTAATGCTTGATGACAAGTTAGTGGGTGCAGTGCACCAGCATGGCACATGTATACATATGTAACTAACCTGCACAATGTGCACATGTACCCTAAAACTTAAAGTATAATAAAAAACAAAACAAAACAAAACAAAAAATAGGTTTACAATAAATAAATATTTTTCATTTTAATAGAACAATATTTTTACTAATTATAATTCCCCAAAACAGATGTTATCATTTCCATATTACATCTACACAAAATATAGTTTGTCATCCTAATATTATTTATATGATAAAATTACCTTTGTGCTTATTTAGAAGCTTGTAGCCCTCACAGTATCTGCCTGATGAAGTCATCATCTTGGCTGTGTCAAGATAGGAATATGCTGCAGCAAAATCAAACTCCTTTTTACCATCCCACCAACCTTTCCGCTTAGCATAGTTTCTCATGTCTGGGTGTTCCCGGGCAATCTTGGTTGTTATGGAAAGTTGATTAGAAATATTACGAACTCCCTCTATTTTCAAAGAAGAAGAGGAGAAAGGAGAAGAAAAGTCATATTTAACATAAAGCATGTATCTGTACATCATGATTCCTAATCACTATGTAAACATGAATATAGACTTCTAAATTTTGTGCCATGGGCATCTATTACATATTCAAAAAGATAAATGAATTACTTTTAAAATTAAACTGATTTTAAGATAATTATAGATTCACATGCAGTTATAAAAAAATAATACTGAGAGATACTGTGTACCCTTTACCCAGTTTCCCCCAATGGTAACATCTTGCCAAACTGTAGTATAATATCACAACCAGAATATTGGTATTGCTATAGTCAAGATAAAGAATACTTCCATCACCACAAGGATCCCTCATGTTGCCCTTTTATAGCCACACCTACTTATCTCCCACCCCAAATCCTTCATTAACCTCAGGTAACAGCTATTCTGTTCTCCATTTCTATAACTGTAATTTCAAGAATGTTATATAAATGGAATAATATGTAAACTTTTGGCTTTTTTTATTGAGCACAATTCTCTAAAGATTCATCTATGTTATTGTATATATCAATAGTTTATTATTTTTATTGGTGAGTAATATTCCATGGTATGAATGTATGATAACTTGCTTACTTATTCACAAGGTAAAGGATATCTGAATTGTTCCTAGTTTTTGGTCATCATGGAAAAAGCTGCTATACTTGCGTACAGGTTCTTGTGTAAATGTATGTAAGTTTTTATTTCTCTGGGATAAATGCACAGGAGTACAGTTGCTAAGTTGTATGGTAGTTGCATGTTTAGTTTTTTTTTTTTAACTGACAAACTATTTTCTAGAGTGGCTAGCTGTACATTCTTACCTTTCAGTCACTGTGATAGAGGTGTAGTAAAATCTCTTTGGGGTTTTGCATTTCCCTAATGGCTAATAATGTTGAACATCATTTCATGCTTATTTCAAATCTGTATATCCCTTTGGGTGAAATGACTCTTCATATCTTTTGCCTATTTTCTAACTGGATTTTTTTTTTTTACTATTGAGTTTTGACTGCTCTTTATATATTCCAGATAGTAGTCCTTTCTATAAATTTTTTTAAATTATAAATAAGTCTAGAACCAAAATATATGACTTCCAAAAATATTATGGCATGAAGCTATAAACAAAGTTTTCAACTAAAATACAAAATAGAAAAAATAAAAGCCTGTCTTAGAGATTATACTAAATGAAACAGATCACGATAAATAAAAATTGATAATGTTTTAAAAACAGCTGAAATGACAGTCTGTCAAGTAAAAATCAATGAAATTACTCTAATGAGGTCATACTTGGGATACCCTCATTACAAAAACCAGATCCAAGTCATGAAAGAATCAGATGGAAGAATTTTCTTTTTTTTCTTTCCCCTTCTCCTTCCCTCTTTTCTTTTCTTTCAACAGGGTCTCACTCTCTCGCCCAGGCTAGAGTACAGTGGCATAATAATAGCTCACTGCAGCCTCGACCTCCTGGGTTCAAGCTATCCTCCCCACCTCAGCCTCTTGAGTAGCTGGAACTATAGGTACACACCACCACACTCAGCTAATTTTCGTATTTTTTGTAGAATTGAGGTCTCACTGTGTTGCCCAAGCTGGTCTCACACTCCTGGGCTGAAGTGATCCTCCTGCCTCAGCCTCTCAAAGTGCTGGGATTATAGGCATGAGCCACCATGCCCAGCCAATAATTTTCCATCTAATAAATAATTCCCTATCATTTAACAATTTAGTTCTTGGGCTTAGTTAGTAATAGAAAGAGAAAACAGTTGGCAAAATTAATCTACAGCTAGACAATGAGACCCAATGAAGGTGTTCATTTTAGATGGCCAGGTGGCACTTTTTCAACAAAATGTATTTATTCAGTTCTCTCTTGCACGTAGTACATTTAATAAAATAAAAGTGCTCAATGGTATTATCAAGCCAATTATCACAAAAAGAAAAAGTCTAACTACAATGTTATACATTAATAAACATATATGCAAAACATAAAACAAAATGTCCATCAAAACAACTGGTAATGACCTGTTTTGAAAAATAACACCCAAATCCTCCAAAGTTCAAGGCTACCTTCATGAAGGCTTTCTGAACTCCTCTAGCTCACGATAATAACCTTTCTGTTCTCTAAATGTTCAAATCATCTATGTGTCTATATCATGCATGCACCATTTAACATTTTCACATGTGTATCTTATCTCTCTAGTAAACTAGGAGTCCAGAAGTTAAATACCCGAGAAGGACATGATTATGCTTAAACATAAGGCTATGTTCTAGTGATGAGATTCAAGATGAAAAGATTTAAATTCTAGGTCTTTCATTTACCACCTTAAATCACTTTACATCTCTGGCTTTCCTCACTTGAAAAATTAGAGGAATATATGATCACAAAGAAAATGAGAATGAAAAATCAAAGCATTCTAAAACAATCAAATAATGTTGTTTTATTCAAAGATATCAAACTTTTGTGTTTTACTATTGTATCAACACAGCTTTTTCAACCACCAACTCACAAACACCTGTCTCTAACCCCACTCCCATTTCCTCACCTCCACACTTACACATAAGATTTTGGAGTGCAGCCCAAAGTTTAAAGGGGAAGAAATTGTAAGGGATTATTAAAGTGAAAAAGTACTATGAAATGGCCAAGAGCTGCAGCAAAGAAAGTATATACAGGTTATATGAAATTCATATTCCCAGAGGTAATGCTACCTTTTTATCTTTTTCAAGAAAGCTCTTTATGGCACTTTTTCACTGTTCTTTCAAATTTTTAAATTTCCCTTGCAGTTCAACCCTTCATTACACTAGATTATTAATCTTGGAAGCAATTAAATGCAATATCTATAGGTAAGGGTGTATTTTATTAATTGCAAAAACAAGTTAAATCACAAAAAGTTGTCCATACCTTGTACTTTTTCTGCTGCCCAGTACTTCCCTGCAGTCTCCAGAATCCAGGCTTCATTCCTATCAGCTATCAGGAAACTGTTGTGATAGCTAAATACCATTCTACCCTCTGTGCAATTTCCACCCTGGCCATATTTTTCTAGTAAGTCAACAATGACATTGAGGGCTTTTTCAGCTGTATCAGCTCTTTCAAGGCCAAGTCTAAAACAAAAATATAAAGTTCTCATATTAAAATAAATTTCCATTATTTTTCTTAAATAATTTCATGCTCATGAGATTTTTTAGATTCAAAGTAAAATTTCTTTCAAGTTAACAGATGAAATGACATCTAACTTTAAAACTTCTCCTTCTGAAGTCAGTTTGGAATCATGGAAATAAAGTTTCTGGAGTCAAACAAACCTATCAAATTCGGTTGGTAATTCACTGTCAAGTTACTTTATCTCTGAACCTCAGATATCTCATTTGTAAAATGAGCACGATAGCCCATGAGGTTATTGTGAGAATGAGTTAAGGTGTGATTAAAGTATGTTAGGTACTTCCAATGAATTATAATTTCCTACTTCTTCCCTTCTCCCAAATAATAATATCTGAAAGCTGGGCATGGTGCCCGTGCTGGTAATCCCAGTTACTCAGGAGCTGAGGCAGGAGAATGGCTAGAGGCCAGGAGTTCAAGACAAGTATAAGCAACATAGCAAGACCCTAGTCTCTGAAAAGAAAATTTTTTTAATTAAAAATTAGCCAGGTGTGGTGGCACGTGCCTTTGATCCAAGCTACTTGGGTGACTCAGGTGGGATGATTGCTTGAGCTCAGGAATTCAAGGGCACAGTGAGCCATGATCACACCATTATACTCCAGCCTGCATGACACAGTGAGATCTCATCCCAAAAAAATAAAAATTAATTAATTTTAAAAAACCAAGCAAAACTGAGAGTCATGAAATTGCATGCCAGTACTTTAAACCATTTTGACACAAACTGCAAAGTATCAAAGCCCCCTCAAAAATAGGAAAATAAAACAAGTAAGAGTTACACAAAAATTATAAATTTAGACAAGGTCTGTAGTATAAAATGTAACAAAAAATAACCTGACAAGGTCCATTCCTAATAGTGCTTCTTCATCACAAACTTCTTCTCTTCCCCATACAGCTTCATTCCCAATGCAAACTCCATGCTCATTGGCTCCCATTTCTGCCCCCCACAACCACGCTGGGCGACTCAGGACAACAGCATATGTTTCAGGAACTTGATCAATTTCTATATATGTACACTGTAAAAAAAAAAAAAAAGTCATAGCAAGAACCACAAAACCAGAAAAGTTATCAAAATCCAGAATTTAAAAAAATCAGTCAGAAGACAAAACTGTTATGAAAGAGGTAAAGGAAATATAAGTAAATTGAAATTTTCAATAATAAAGGCATTACCCTTAAAACATATTCAGAATAACCCTAAAATATTTATTCATTCAAATATTTGCTGAGCATTTCCTATTATAAAACATTCTGCCAAGAGATATGTTAGTTACAAAGATGAATCAGATAAAGATCTCACTTTTGAGAAACTAAAACTTCTACATTAAGATAAAATAAAGTATAAAGTATTAGGGTCATGAAGTGAAGACAAGGTGCTATTGGAGCTCAGGAGAAAGATGGTCTCTAGCTGTAATATCTTGAAACATTTTTGTAGATGTGTGAGTTGAAGCTTAAGGAAGTAGTTCTCAACCTCAATATCCAGTGTTTCTTGATTAGTGATATAATTACTCATATGGTAGCCTTCGAACACAAGAGTTTTGCCATAGGAATCTCACATCACATTTTGAAGTCAACCATTAGGTACGTCCACAGCAATGAAAAGAATGAGAACCACTGGTTTACAGGACAGGCTATATTTAAATATGAAGAGATAAAGTGGAAGTGGTATCACAGATGAATAAGTGGTCTTAGCAAAAGAAAAAAATATGGCATAGGATACAGAAAAAAGTCTAATATTTAATATGTTTTAATATTAGAATATCAATAAAATAAAATCTAAAAAGTATGAATTAGCAACAATAGCATAATTTGAAGCTCTCATTTTAAGTTCCACATTAAATGGGTTTTTTAAATAAGTTTTTAAAGGATCCTTTAATTAATGTGTATACTACCAAGTGACTGCATAAAATGTATATGGATAGTGTTAACATAGGGCCTAATAAACCTTTTTTGATGTGTCATAAAACTGTCATTCCCAAAGTCTGGGATGACTTTCCTATTCTACATCAAGTAGAACCTATGCCAATTCAGAATCAGAATCCTTTTTGTCCATCAAATTCCAGCTAACTCCAAGCTGAATTAAATGTTCATTCTCTTCCGCTGCCACAGCATGCTACTGTTACTTAAATTTAGCATTTAAACCATCCTATTTTATAATGGGGTATAATGCATACACATCTTATTCCTATACTAGACTCTAAGCTCCTGGAACAGAGTCTTGACAGCTGACTTTAAATCTCTTGCCCTATCTAACATGCTTGCATATGGAAAGCATTCAAATATTTATTCAAACAATGGATAATTTTATTATTGTTATTTCAACTTCCTCCAAATCACTGAAATAAAAGATCACAGTTTATTTCTGACTCATTTATTTTTCAAATGTAAACTCCTCAATTTTAACTTCTACAGTTTCTTCCAAATCGCTATTTATAGAAATAACTTTATGATATTTTTAAAAGGCATATTGCTAACAAAACATTTATTTCACCTACCTTAAGACGTTCTCCCAGGTTATCATGAACTACAGCAGGAAAATAAACCACCTCTTGTACTTCATCATAGAGTCTATCTGAATTTTTTCCAAAAATAATCCTGTTATCGACTGTTGCTGGAGGTAATGCCACGAAAGTGTCACAGGAAAAAGGTTCCATTTTTTTTAACTAAAAATTATACAGATGTTTTAAAATAAAAAAAACACTTTTAAGTATATAAAAATAAAGAGTTTTACTCAATGACCAAAGGATATTATTGCCATATCTAATTAAGGATGTTCATTAAAGCTTTGATTTTTTTATTTTTATTTTTTGGAGACAAGGTCTAGCTCTTTCACCCAGGCTGGAGTGCAGTTGTATGATCAGGGCTTACTGCAGCCTGGAACTCCTGGGCTCAGGAGATCCTCCCCCTTCTGCCTCCCAAAGCCCTGGGATTACAGGCATGAGTGACCGTGCTTGGCTGTTCATTAAAGTTTTAAATTTTGTATACTATAGCCTAAAAATCAGTAAGAATATGACTTGGGACTCAATCTTGTACTACAACTCAGTAAGAAAATGGCAATGAGAACTACCTTCTTCTACTGTATAGTTCACATTTATTCTCTAAGACCTTTCTCTCCTAAAGTCTTCCCTGAATTTCGTTTCACCATTTCCATATTTGGGAATCTGTGTACCTAGCTCTATTGTTGTAAAGGCTAGATTCCATTACATTCGTGTATATATAAGTCCCTTTACTGGACAATGAGATCCTTGAGGGCTGGCAGTATGTCTTACTAATCTTTGTATTCTCTTTGCTGGAACTTGTCTTATGGAAAAAAATCTTATGTGCCCAGTACTTCCTCAAAGGAAGGAAGAAGGGGTCTTATTTGAGCTGGGAAATAATACACATTGTAATTCTGATGAGACTGAAATTTTGAAACAGACTCATTGATTCAGACAAAAATATGTCAATATAATTCCAAATTGCTGATATTTCTAGGAGAAAGTTCACATATTTAATTAATAAATCGCAATTATATACTTTAATATCTAGATTACCTCTTCAGTTGTAACTTGGAAAATCTTAGATCTTCACTTACAATAGAACACCTAAAGGTCCTTATTTTGCTGCCAGAACAGACACATTGTTTTACAGAGTTTCCTTCTTTCCTTTAATAATGACAAAACCTTAAAATGGCTTTACACAGGCAGATGCTAGCAACTTAAAAACAAAATTTAAATATAATAAATAAAAGTCAAAATTTAAACAAAATGACTAAATAAAAACTTCAGACTGAAACTCTTAAGGGTTTTCCTCTTCTCCTCAGTGACGAGAAGTCTGATGTCTTGATGGCTTCTGTTATTTTCTTTCTGTATTTCAACTCTTATGTCCTGGATCTCCTTCTATTTGTGTTTTATAGTTAGTTCTATCACTATATAACTTTGGCAGACTATTTAATCTCTCTCTTACCTATGCCTTCTGCCTCATCAGAAAAATAAGACACTATTTGATGGGCTGTTATGAGAACTTAATAAGGCAACACGTAAAGTGTTTTCACAGTGCATAGAACATAGTAGATACTCACATGAAAGCTGTTATTGTTATTATTTGGTAGGAGAGAAAATTTCTCATAAAGCCTTATTCTTTTTTTTTTTTTTTTTTGATGGAGTTTAACTCTTGTTGCCCGGGCTGGAGTGCAATGGCGCAGTCTTGGCTCACTGCAACCTCTGCCTCCCGGGTTCAAGTTATTCTCCTGCCTCAGCCTCCCGAGTAGCTGGGATTACAGGCGCGTGCCACCACACCCGGCTAATTTTTTGTATTTTTAGTAGAGACGGGGTTTCACCATGTTGGCCAGGCTGGTCTTGAACTCCTGACCTCAGGTGATCCACCCACCTTGGCCTCCCAAAGTACTGGGATTACAGGCGTGAGCTACCGCGCCCGGCCAAGGTTTATTCCTAACATTACCCTGATAGAGAACTTGGTTGGTGGATCACCTGCTGCAGTAGCAGCCACGTCCACTCAAAAACCTGGAGTCCCAAGGGCCATCAAGCTGCAATAGTAACCTGAGCTGCCTAACTGGGGTCGTAGGGAAAGCTAAGGAAACTTGCCCCCTGGTTAGAATTGCACCTAGCCCACTGAGGAGGTGAAGCCTTGAGAGACTTTACCAACTCCTAACGCGTATTCGTCATTCAATAAGTATTTATTGAACGTCTTTCGGCGCCAGTACCGTACAGCTGGGTACAAAATAGGGCCTCCGTTCTTGCAGAGCTGTCTGTCATTCTATTTCACGCGCTCTTAGTTCAGCCGGCGCTTTCAGAAACATCATATTGTTGGATTCTCGCAAGCATACTACGGTTAGGGCCGGAATTATTATCTTCATAACATAGATGAGAAAAACAGTGCAGAAAAGCTTTTGCAGCTCGAGTCAGAGTCCACAGAAAGTAATGAGCTCGAGCTTCAAGCACCTTTGGTCGAAGGGCCGCCGCGGTCCACCCCGCACCCCGGCCCTGGGCGCTCAAACCGCAGCCGGTGCAGCTGGGCTCCGGAGCCCCTCGGTCAAGCAGTGCCGCGCCACAGTTGGGTCTTCCCGGTTTCTGTCTCAACTATGCACGCCCCTCCCCCGTGCGCGCCCCTCACCTGGCCTCCCAGCTACCCGAAGTGACAGGTGGACGGAGGGAGGAGTGGCCAGTGGAGGCATCAGTTGCCGGAAGCTGTCACCTTTGATCTCGGAAGTTCCCCCTTGCTGCTGGAAACGCAGTTCCGGTTAGGCGGCTGAGTTTGTTTACGTTGCTTACAGATCTAGCCCCTGCTTTCCCTAGTTCCAGTTCCAAGATGGGGAAATCCTTCGCCAACTTCATGTGCAAGAAAGACTTTCATCCTGCCTCCAAATCCAATATCAAAAAAGTGAGTAAACAGACCCGGGGAGGGATTAGGCCCACAGGGACCGCCTTCCCAGAGGCTGCTGGAAGTGAAAGTGATGGTGTCTCTGAGATCCCTAGGACAGCCTCCGCTTCTCGAGGCCTAAAGACCTGGTGGTCTCGCCTTTCTCTGCTGAGCAGCTCGCTGACGCAGCGGGTCCTCAGCGTTTATTCTGCAACAGCGAGGAGACCGGTGGCCTAGAGAATCTTTGTCGGCCAGAATGCAAATCCATAATATGTGAAGACTAATGTCAAAATTCCTCAGTACTTCCTTCAGCTGATTCTGGTTTTTTGTCTTTTCGGATCCCAGGGATCACGGCTTCTGAACTCTACTTTTCTGTACAAAGAAGCCTCCCCGTTTATTTAAGATAGATCTTTAAAAAATTTACCCAATAATCTAGTGTCTTTTTGATGACCTCGTTGAAGTTTAGTGTTTTACATAATTACAGGTCTACCAGTTGTAATACTTTGGTGAATATCATAGTAATGAAAAGCAAAAGAGTGAAGTAGAAAGAATCAGCTTTGGAGTCAAACCTGGATTCTAGTTATTCGAGCAGTCACTTTTAGCCTTAAGACCTTGCACAAAATATTTGTAATATCTGACCCTCAGTCTTCTAATCTGTAAATTAAGGATGATTGACTTAATTGTGAGGATTAAGTGAAATAGTGAAGATAAAGGATTTGAAACAACGTAGGCATCTATCACTGTGTCCACTACAGAGAGGAGGTGCTCAGTAAAATGTTGATTGCCCCTACATAGAAACTTGTGAAAATAACTAAGCTTTTATTTGTTTTTAGAACGAGTTGAGGTGATGAGATACTGCTATATACTCTCACTTCTAGACCAGTGACTCTCAACTTTTTTTCACTGTTACCTTCCTAAGGAGTCTTATTAAACATTTTTTCTTAATAACTCCCCCATGAAATTTTAGTAACACAGATACACCTTGAAAGCTCTTTGGTAACCATCCAGCCCCATCACCTCATTTTATAAATGAGGAAACAAATTTGCCAAGAGTTACACAGCTAGTTAAATGTTGTACCAGAACTAGGATCTGGAACACCTGATTAACCCAGTGATTTTTTCCACTGCACCAGTTTGTGTTTGTGTGGTTGCAACTGTGGGAGGGAGAGGTTTCTTGTATTTGGTTGGCTCAATAACTTTTGACACCAAACACAGACATTTCCTTTCTCTGCATACTTAGGGGGTCAGCTGTTACTATTTTTACAAGAATGAAGAGATTAGATGGAATTCAGGTGCTTGCTTATTTGCTGTTTATATTTAGAGACAAATATACCTGAGAAATCATAATTTTTTACTGGAACTTTTGACATTTCGCTTTATAAATTTCAGTGTATCAGCTTTCTTACAAGAAAAAAGAAATCCACGGAGAATAACTTTTGCAAGTCCGCTATGAGAAATTCAGTAAAGCAGTTATAGGCTTAGAACCTACATTCTTCTCATCTGTGTAAAGTGTTATGTAAAATGTACCAAATATTGTTGGCCTCTTTGATCTGTTTTATACTTTTCCCAGGATAGAGGAGAAGAATGAAATGTTTTTGATTAGCAGACCTTTCTAGATAGTTAACACTTTATGGGGAGAGGGGGTAACCTCTAGCATTCTTTATTAACTAAGGATAAAGGAACTATATTAAATGAAGATAAATAGAAAAATTTATTAGGGTAGGAGGAAACTTTTGGAGGTGATGGATATGTTTATAGTGTAGATTGTGGCGATGTTTCACAGGGATATACTTGTCACCAAACTCAGGTTGTATACATTAAATACGTACAGCTTTTTATATGTCATACTCCAGTAAAGTTTTTTTTGTTTTTTTTTTTTAAGAAATAGAAGTGGAAGAAACAAAGGAGTTTGATCAAAGAGTGCAAAAGAGTTCCACCATGAAAATTTTAAGGGCCAGGTATGGTGGCTCATACCTATAATTCCAACACTTTGAGAGGCCAGGAATTCAAGACCAGCATAGGCAACAAAGTGAGACCCCATCTATATTTAAAAAGAAAGAAAGAAAGAAAATTCTAATTGTAAAATTAGGCATGTTGGGTTTATTAAAGTCCAGTAGGTTCTTTTTTTCCTTGTTTGTTTTCAGTTTCCCAAGCTTATAAAAAGTCCAGTAGGTTTTAAGGTCTCATTTGTTCACCAAAAATAAGAGTGAATGCTGTATATCTGCTGGTCACTCTGTTGTGTATTGTTATGCGCTGCCTCAATCATTTATGTCACAGGATACACTGTTCAGCTGTTCTTTTTTTTTCTTGATTTTGTTAATGAAGGAAGCAGTTAATTTACATTGTGGTCCAAGCTCTTTAGTCTTCTTGTGGACTGGCAAACAGTTCATAAACTGGCTATTGACAATTGCATCACTGTAAACTCCCTTTTTTGTGAAACTCTCTGTTCCCTTAGCTGTAATAACTACTCTCTTCTAGTTTTCCGGCTCTCTTATTAGACTGTTCTTTTCCCATCAACTTCACTGGATCTTTATTCTTAGCCTGCTCCTAAAATATAAGTGTTCCCCAGAGTTTCATCCTTGGCCCACTTCTTGCTTACTTAGTATGCTTGCCCCAAGCAATCACATCCAACTAGCCTGTTTTAACTAGCCTGTTTACTCATGACTCAAATCTGCAGTCCCAGTTTTCTCTTCTTAACTTTGATGTGGCTCAAGACAGCTATCTACTAGACATTTGCATCTTGATGTCCTATAGGCACCTCAAACTCAACATATCTGATATAAAAGTTTTTTACCCCCAATCAGCCCTTTTTATACTTGCTATCTCATATGGGTAGAAATATAGATAGTAAAACAATCCTTCATCCTGTTACCCAAACCAGAAGCTCAGGATTCATCCCTTTTCCCATCACTTCTTTATCTAGTCAATCACTGAATGCTATTGGTCTTACCTTCCAAATATCTCTTGAATCCATCTTTCCTTTCTGTCACTGCTGCTTGTGTCTTAATTCAGACTCTCATCATCTTTCACCTATATCGTTGCATTTCCTAAGTGGTTCTACTGCCTCCAATCATGAGTCCTCTCAAATCCATTCACTACACAGCCATCAGAATAGTCATTTTTCATTTTAACAGCTCTGCTGAGATAAATTTACGTATCATACAAACACCCATGTAAAATGTACAATTTAGTGGTTTTTAAAATATATTCATGGAGTTAAGTAATCATTACCACAAACAATTTTAGAAGTTTGTCATCACCCCAAAAAGAAACCCCCGCTGGGCACGGTGGCTCACACCTGTAATCTCTGCACTTTGGGTGGCTGAGGTGGGTGGATCACCCGAGGTCAGGAATTCAAGACAGCCTGGCCAACATGGTGAAACCCTGTCTCTACTAAAAGTACAAAAATTAGCTGGGTGTGGTGGCGAGCGCTTGTAATCCCAGCTACTTGGGAGGCTGAGGTGGGAGAATCGCATGAACCTGGGAGGCGGAGATTGCAGTGAGCCAAGATTGCACCACTGCACTCCAGCCTGGGTGACAGTGAGACACTGACTCAAAAAAAAAAAAGAAACCCGCATACCTGTTAGTCACTCCCATTTCTCCTTAACTGTTCTCCCTCTCTCCAGCCCTAGGCAAGCACTAATCTACTTTCTGTTAGTGGATTTGCCTATTCTGGAAATTCATTTAAATGGAATCATGCAATCTGTGGTCTTTTGTGACTGGCTACTCTCACCATAATGTTTTTGAAGTTTATCCATGGTATGGCATGTATTGGTACTTTTTCCTTTTTATTGCTAAATAATATTCCATTATATGGATGTAAGTTATTTCGATAGAATTGTCTTTTTTAAAGCACAAATCTGATCTCTTTCAGCCCGTTATTAAAATATTACAGGATTGAGTCCAAGTAATCTCACTCCATCGTTTTTCTGCTTCTCCCCTCCTACTATTCTCCCACCTCAGATTTATTTATTTATTTATTTATTTATTTTTTGAGATGGAGACTCACTCTGTTGCCCAGGCTAGAGTGCAGTGATGCAGTCTCAGCTCACTGAAGCCTCTACCTCCCAGGCTTAGGTGATTCTCCTGCCTCAGCTTTCCAAGTAGCTGGGATTACAGATACACACCACCACGCCTGGCTAATTTTTGTATTTTTAGTAGAGATGGAGTTTCACCATGTCGGCCAGGCTGGTCTCAGACTCCTGACTTAAGGTGATCTGCCCACCTCAGCCCAACCTAAGATTTTATATGTTAGTAATATTGAACTACTTACGTTCTATTTTATATCTCTGGGCCTTTGCCTGAGTCATTCTCTCTGCCATTTATATCTTGCCCTGTTTTTTTCCTTGGCCATGCCTTGATCCTTTTCAAAACCCTGTCAAATGTGTGTGAAATTACCTGTGTATTGAGTTCTTGCAGCAAAGTTTTTAATAGCAAAATACTGGAAATTTCTTAAGTGCCCATTTATACAGTAGGAGATAAATAAATTATAAATTATGGTATAGTCCCACAATATGCAACTTTACCACCCAAAAGAAGAAAGTGTTTGTTTACTGATCCATATTAGTCTTGTATTAGTATTAGTCTGTTCTCATGCTGCTATGAAGAAATACCTGAGACTGGGTAATTTATAAGGAAAGAATTTTAATTGACTTGCAGTTCTGCAGGGCTGGGGAGGCCTCAGGAAACTTAAAATCATGGCAGAAGGGGAAGCAAACACGTCTTTCTTCACATGGTGACAGCAAGGAGAAATGCCGAGCAAAAGAGGAAAAGCTCCTTTTCTCATGGTTTTATCCATCAAATTTCCTGAGAACTCACTCACTATCACGAAAACACCATGGAGGTAACAGCCCCTATGATTCAGTTACCTCCCATCGGGTTCCTCCCACAATACACGGGGATTATGGGAACTACAATTCAAGATGAGATTGGGTGGGGACACAGCCAAACCTTATCATTCCACCCCAGCCCCTTCCAGATCACATGTCTTCACATTTCAAAACACAATCCTGCCCTTAACAACAGTCCACCAAAGTCTTAACTCATTCCAGCATTAACTCAAACGTCTAAGTCCAAAGTCTCATGTAAGACAAGGCAAGTCCCTTCCACCTATGAGCCTGTAAAATCAAAAGCAAGTTAATGACTTCCTGGATACAACAGGAGTACAGGCATTGGGTAAATACACCCATCCCCAATGGGACAATTTGGACAAAACAAAGGGGCTACAGGCCCCATGCAAGTCCAAAATCCAATAGGGCAGTCATTAAACCTTAAAGTTCCAAAAGGATCTCCTTTGACTTCATGTCTCATATCCAGGGTGTGCTGATGCAAGAGGTAGGCTCCCACAGCCTTGGGCAGCTCTGCCCCTGTGGCTTTGCAGGGTATAACCCCCCTCCTGGATGCTTTCATGGGCTGGTGTTGAGTGTCTGTGGCTTTTCCAGGCACATGGTACAAGTTGGTGGATCTACTATACTGGGGTCTGGAGGACAGGGGCCCTCTTCTCACAGCTCCACTAGGCAGTACCCCAGTAGGGACTCTGTGTGGGGGCTCCGACCCCACATTTCCCTTCCGCACTGCCCTAGTAGAGGTTCTCCAAGAGGGTTCCACCCCTGCAGCAAACATCTGCCTGAACATCCAGGTGTTTCCATACATCTTCTGAAATCTAGGCAGAGGTTCCCAAACCTCAGTTCTTGCCTTCTGCGCACCTGCAGGCCCAACATCACATGGAAGCTGCCAAGGTTTGGGGCTTGCATTCTCTGAAGCAGTGGCCATAGCTGGAGTGGCTAGAATGCAGGGCACAAAGACCAAAGGTTGTACACAGCAGTTGAGAGGCTGGACCCTGCCCAGGAAACCACTTTTTTCCTTCTCCTAGGCCTCCAGGCCTATGATGGGAGGGGCTGCTGTGAAGGTCTCTGACATATCCTGGAGACATTTACCCTTGTCTTGGTGATTAACATTCGACTTCTCATTATTTATGCAAATTTCTGCAGCCGGCTTGAATTTCTCCCCAGAAAATAGGGTTTTCTTCTCTATTGCGTTGTCAGGCTGCAGAATTTCCAGAATTTTATGCTGTGCTTCCTCTTGAATGCTTTACTGCTTAGAAATTTCTTCTACCGGGTACCTTAAGTCATCTCTCTCAAGTTCAAAGTTCCACAGATCTCTGGGGCAGAGGCAAAATGCCACCAGTTTCTTTGCCTAGCAAGAGAGACTTTTACTCCACTTCCCAAAAGGTTTCCCATCTCCATCTGAGACCACCTCATCCTGGACTTCATTGTCCATATTACTATCAGCATTTTGGTTAAAGCCATTCAACAAGTCTCTAGGAAGTTCCATACTTTCCCACATCTTCCTGTTTTCTGAGCACTCCAATTCTCTAGGAAGTTCCAAAGTTTCCCACATTTTCCTGTTCCAACCTCCACCTGTTACCCAGTTCTAAAGTCACTTCCACATTTTCGGGTATCCTTTTAGCAGCACTCCATTCTACCTACACCAATTTACTATATTAGTCTATTCTCACGCTGCTATGAAGAAATGACCAAGACTGAGTAATTTATAAAGGCAAGAGGTTTAATTGACAGGAAACTTACAATCATGGCAGAAGGGGAAGCAAACATGTCCTTCCTCACATGGTAGCAGTGAGGAGAAGTGCTGAACAAAAGAGGAAAAACCCCTTATAAAACCATCAGATCTTGTGAGAACTCACGCACTGTCATGAGAACAGCATGAAGTGTAACCGCCCCCATGATTCAATTACATCCCACCGGGTCCCTCCCATGACACATGGGGATTATGGGAACTACGATTCAAGATGAGATTTGTGTGGGGACACAGCCAAACCATATCAGATCTCCATGGTATATAATTTTATTTTATATATATTTTGTGTGCGTGTGTGTGTTTGCGTAAAGTATGTTACCATTTATATAAGAAGAATGTGGTATATGTTCTTTTGCATATATATATATATATATTAGAACATCTTGGAAGGATATATAAGAAATGTATAACATTGACTACCTATGAATATAGTTAATATAATTTAAACTATAAATACAGCTTTGAAAAAACCAAAACTTGCTATAAAGCATTCTGTGGACTGGGCACAGTGGCTTACGCCTGTAATCCCGGCACTTGGGGAGGCTGAGGCAGGCGGATTGCCTGAGGTCAGGAGTTCAAGACCAGCCTGGCCAACATAGCGAAACCCCTTCTCTACTAAAAATACAAAAAAATTAGTTTGGTGTGGTGGCAGGGTCCTGTAATCCCAGCTACTCCGGAGGCTGAGGCAGGAAAATCACTTCAACCTGGGAGGAAGAGGTTGCAGTGAGCCAAGATCATGCCATTGCACTCCAGTCTGGGTGATAGCCAGACTTCGTCTCAAAAATAAAAAGAACTCGTATCAAGACACTTCAGATTTTTCAGGTGTTAATTTGTAATGATATAATTATGGCCAAATTGGATTATGTTGTAAACTTTCAGCCAAGTTTATCCAGCTCTTGGCCTGTGGCTCACATGTGGCCCAGGACGGCTTTGAATGCGGCCCAACACAAATTCGTAAACTTTCTTAAAACAGTATGAGATTTTTTTGCCCTTTTTTTTTTTTTTTTTAGCTCATTGGCTATCGTTAGTATATTTTGTGTGGCCCAAGACAGTTCTTCTTCTTCCACTGTGTATTAGTGTGTTTTCTGTGGCCCAGGGAAGCCAAAAGATTGGGCACTCCTGCTTTAAACAATTGCATTTTATATTTTATTATACAAGAAAAGCAAAGTTTGTTTAATTTAAATCCAACAATTTAATTTGCATTTTTACTTCACTAATCTAGGTATGGATGGCAGAACAGAAAATATCATATGATAAGAAGAAACAAGAAGAATTGATGCAGCAATATCTTAAAGAACAAGAATCATATGATAATAGGTAAGAAATTCTGTTATGCCAGTATATCTAGAATTACCAATTTCATGGGAATAATTTCCTACTGAATGATACATTAAGTCAGTTTTTTGGAATCAAATACCCAATTATAGGATTTGTGTCTTTCCCTGAGGGCTATCTCTTTTACTCTCATACCTGTAGATGGCCACTTTTTCCAGCTTTACCCATAATTCACGTAAAATATAGATTCACGTGACTCATATACAGTCTTTGAGCAAGTCTCAAATTAGGCAAAGCTTAGAAGAACAATCATGTCTACACTTGAACTGCTGAGACCTCTTACAAACTTATTTCTTTAACACACTCAAAAGATACCCAGCATACTTTCAAGAGGAAAAGTAAAGTGACTTTATTTGACACGCATGTCATTGTTCTGTTAAAAGCTGTTTCGTGGCTAGAGTTCTTCATTGGTGTCTTCTAACATGGTACCTGCCTTTAGCTATTGTGTTTGTATATGCAGATCTAACACTGAAGCTGGTTTCTCTTGGTTAATCTTAAGCCACTGAATAGTGGTGTTTTGGTAAATTGTCCATGAAGTTCAGTTTTCAATCAAAATATGGAATTTAGCAAAGTAATACTAAACTATTACTATTTAAAATATAATATATTGAGAGGAAAGTTAAAGAAATAAAAGTTAAGTAGCTTTCTCACTAATTTTATTTAATCTTAGTAACTTTTATTGAGTACTCCATGCATGGCAATAAGTGGTATTATAGGGACCTATAAAAGTGTGTGAAGTGTAGTTTCTCTCTATCCTTAAGAAACCCTAGTAAGAGATACAAATACATATAGTTGAAGGCCAAATATAATAACCGATATATTAAAAACATACACTGCTTTTAAAAATACAGCATGTTAGTATAGGAAATAATAGTTCCATTTAGGATAACGGAAGACTTTATGGAAGAGGTGACATTTAAGCTGAACTCTGAAGAATGATAAGGATTTAGATAGGTGGTTCTCAACTGAGCACCGTTTTTTGCACCCTCCCCGCCACCCTGCCCAGGGAACGTGGCAATGTTTGGAGACATTGTTTTGACAGTGTTTTGATTGTCACAACTGCGGACTGGGGTGCTATCAACATCTAGTGGGTGGAGACTGTGGATGCCGCAAAACAGCCTACAATGCACAGGACAGCTCCACACAACAAAGAACTATCTAGTTCAAAATGTCAATAGCATCACTGTTTAAAAACCCTAATTTGGTCGGGCGCGGTGGCTCATGCCTGTAATCCCAGCACTTTGGGAGGCCAAGGCGGGCAGATCACCTGAAGTCGGGAGTTCGAGACCAGCCTGACCAACATGGAGAAACCTCGTTTCTACTAAGAAATACAAAGTTAACCAAACCTGGTAGTGCATGCCTGTAATCCCAGCTACTCAGGAGGCTGAGGCAGGAGAGTTGCTTGCACCTGGGAGGCAGAAGTTGCGGTAAGCCAAGATCACGCCACTAAACTCCAGCCTGGGCAGCAAGAGCGAAACTCCGTCTCAAATAAACAACAACAAAAAAAACCTTATTTTTAGATTATTAATAGTAAAAACATATTGGAAAATGGAGAGGGTATTCAGGAAACAGTTGTTGAGTTAGAGGGATAAAAACAGAGTGGAGGTGAAAAACTAGGTTTGAAACAGATCACAGTGTTCATGTTTATTCTTTATCTTGAAAAAAAGTTACTATTTTCCCTTTTAATTAATATTTGAAGCCCTGCAAATACCCTGTTTCTCCTTGGACTTTTGCCTAATTTTGGTATTCATCAGTAGATGTTGCCTGCATCAATTATTTATTTCTGTGATGTTCTAATGGTTATTTTCTATTTCTATCATTCTCTCTACATTTATTAATTTGAATTCCTCTGTAAGGAAGAATTTCCCTTATCTAGTTACTATTAATTTTCTATCAATATGGACTCATGGCTGTTTATTTAATTCTTTGGATTATAGTATAATACTATTGTTACTTATTTTCTTGCTCCAGTTGTTTCAGTTTGGGCCATTGAGAGCTCTGTTAGATTGGCTCGTATATCCATTTAACATGCACCAACCCTGTTTTGTTTTGTTTTTTTAATGCTGCTTCTGGTCCCACGAGATGGTCAGACTCGTCTTTTATTTTCCCTGCTGCAACACTGGAATCAACCAGTTTTCCAAGGCACCCAGATTCCTTTCATTGGTGAATGATATTTAGAAACCACGATCTGAGCACTAAGTGTGTTCATTGCTACTAAGATATTATTACTTCTAGGTTTGGTCATTTGAATGCAAATTTATGAGTAATTGGTCATTTGCCAAGTGTTTATTTCTTCCTCATTCAGAAGTACTGTTTTCGATAGCCAATTTCATTCTTCAGTAATCTATTGTTTCTCTTTTGTTTTTACTGTCCTAGAGATTTCTTAATGTTTATTATATCAATCACCTTAGTCACTTTATACTTTTTTCCTAAGATGAAAAAAAAAATTTTGGTTTTTTTTTTTTTTTTTGAGAGGAAGGTCTCACTCTGTTGCCCAGGCTGGAGTGCAGTGGTATCATTATGTCTCACTGCAGCCTCAAACTTCTGGGTTCAAGCAATCCTCCTGCTTCGGCCTCCTGAATAGCTGGAACTACAGGCACACACCACCACACCCGGCTAATTTTTTCTTTTTTGTAGAGACAGGGTCTCTCACTCACTGTGTTGATCAGTCTGATCTTGAACTCCTGGACTCAAGCAATCCTCCCGCCTTGGCCTCCCAAAGTGCTGGGATTACAGGCGTGAGCCACCATGCCCAGCTGAAAATCACATTTATTATTCTGTCTAGATACATACAAAGATTTTATGGGATGTCAAAAAAATCTATGTAAATTTTTAGTTGAGGTTGAAACAAAAATACCAATATTATACCTTTACCTTTTATTTTATATATGTCTTGAATTTTGCATAAAGTGGGAAACAATCTTTAGTTTGGGTTTTATTATTATTTTTGTTTCAATATAAATGAATTGGGCTGGGCACAATGGCTTATGCCTGTAATCCCAACACTTTGTGGCAGGAGGATTGCTTGAGTCCAGGAGTTTGAGACCAGCATGGGCAACATAGTGAGACTTTGTCTCTAAAAAAAACAAACAAAAAAGAGAAATAAATAAAAAATACACATATAAATGAAATGGTTTGTCTGTGGGTTTTTTTGTAAAATATATATTGCATAAAATTTACCATTTTAAGTGTGCAATTCAGTGTACCCTTAAATTCAGTGTGGTGAACCATCATCATTTCCAAAACTTTTTCGTTATCTCAAACAGAAACTTTGTAACCATTAAACCATTAAAGAATAATTCCCTATTCCCCTTGGCCCACAGCCCCTAGCAACCACCATTCTACTTTCTGTGTCTATGAATTTGCCTATTCTAAATGCCTCATATAAATTGAATCATATATTTGTTCCTTTGTGTCTGGCTTGTTTCACTTAGTATAATGTGTCCAAGGTTCATATATGTTGTAATATGTATCAGCACTGTATTCCTTTTTGTGGCTGAATAATTCTCTTTTGTATGTACATACCACATTTTGTTTATCCATCTGTTTGAGTATTGGGTTACTTCCACCTTTTGGCTATTGTGAATAATGCTGCTATAAACGTTGGCATAGAAATACCTGGTCAAGTCCTTGTTTTTAGTTCCTTTGGGTATATACCTAGGAGTGGAATTGCTGGATCACATGGTAGGTTTATATTTAGCGTTTTGAGGAACCATGAAACTGGTTGTCACAGTGACTACACGATTTTACATTTCCTCCTAGTAATGGACTTGGGTTTCAGTTTCTCCATATCCTCTCTAACATTTGTTATTTTCTTTTTTTTTTTTGGAAGATAGCCAGCCAGTAGGTGCAAGGTGATATCTCATTGTGATTTTGATTTGCATTTCCCTAATAACTAGTGATACCGAGCTTGGCTTTCAGTGTATTTGATTTTGATTTTTTTTTTTTTTTTTTTTTTGAGACGGAGTCTCACTCTATCACCCAGCCTGGAGTGCAGTGGTGCGATCTCGGCTCACTCCAACCTCTGCCCGCCAGGTTCAAGCGATTTTTGTGCCTCAGCCTCCCAAATAGCTGGGACTACAGGCGCCTGCCACCACGCCCGGCTAATTTTTGTATTTTTAGTAGAGACGGAGTTTCACCATGTTGGCCAAGCTGGTCTCGAACTCCTGACCTGAGGTGATCCACCCGCCTCAGCCTCCCAAAGTGCTGGGATTACAGATGTGAGCCCCCGTGCCCAACTGATTTTGATATTTTTAATGATGTGAATTTAAAATGTAACTTATACACCTGTTTAAAGTGTTTGTTGTTTTTAAGTATATTTAGACTTTTGGAGCCATCACTGTAATCTAATTTCAGAACATTTACATTATCCAAAAAAGAAATCTTCTACCCATTAGCAGTCGCTTCTCATTCCCCTGCTTTTTTCTCCTTCTACCTCTCAGCGCTGAGCAGCCACTAATTTACTTGCTGTCTCTATAGATTTACCTATTCTGGACATGACCTATAAATTAGATCATATGTCATGTGGTCTTTTATGACTGGCTTCTTTCACATAGCATAATGCTTTTGAAGTTGACCCACGGTATTGCATATATCAGTACTTCAGTCCCTTTTATTGCTGAATATCACTCTATTTATATCTACATATATTGGATGTAGATCCCTGTGGCCTTTTGCTTCTTTTTTACAGGTCTTTATAGAATCCAGTGGATATAAGGAGAGGAATTATAATCGTGTCGTATATCCTTTGTGATTGTCTTTTCCAAATATAAGGAGAAATTATATTCACTCTTTAGCCTCCTTCTTTATTATTTTTACTTGGATCTTATGAATTAAAACTTTGACTGAACCAGTCATTCCATTTGTTACAGAGCTTTTTTTTTCTAAAAAGCCTAGTGTATCTTTTTTTAAACAGAGCTCAAACAGGGAACTTCGAGTGTTAAAACAGAACTATAAAGAATGTGATTTTTGTCATGCAGCAGACACTGAGTCCATCATACTACTTGGCATGTGTAGACTTTTTTGCTATTGTTGTTGTTTTTGAGACAGAGCCTGGCTCTGTCGCCCAGGCTGGAGTCCAGTGGCACGATCTCGGCTCACTGCAACCTCCGCCTCCCACGTTCAAGTGATTCTCCTGCCTCAGCCTCCCGAGTAGCTGGGATTACAGGCACGCACCACTACGCCTGGCTAATTTTTGTATTTTTGGTAGAGACGGGGTTTCTCCATGTTGACCAGGCTGGTCTCAAACTCCTGACCTCAGGTGATCCACTTGCTTTGGCCTCCCAACGTGCTGGGATTACAGGTGTGAGCCACTGTGCCCAGCTGCAGACTTTCTTTATTCTTTTTTCACTGGCCTCACGAAAGAATTTTATTTTCTCATTTACTGTGACTCTTACAAGCCCTGATTGGATTTGACTTCCTAAAGAAATCCCTGAGAGACTTATTTTTTCCAAAACTGATTCCTTTGCCTTTTCTTTTTTTGGTGGGAAAAAACAAAACCGTTTGATCCCTCACAATCAAGAAAAAGTGTTGGCACTATTTAACTTAATTGTAAATTTGTGATGGCATATGGGATTTCAAAGTTGTCGTAATTTCCACAGCATTTCAGGGTTTAAGAAAATCCTGTAAGAAAAATGACCATGTTATTTTTCCCCTTTTTTGTTAGGATGGGTAGGATCTCTCAGGTAGTAAGAAAGTCTCAGAGCTTATAACCAGTTACTAAAGAGACAGCACTGTTTAATTTCCATTCAGATGTAATCTAGTTAGTGGAGTAAAGTTTTAGAACTCTGTTTCTAACAAAAATATTTTATCTTAATTCCCTTAGGCTTTTTGGTGGGGAGTGGATTATTCTATAATTTTTTTTTTTTGTCCTACATAAAATCGTTAACTTTGTCTTGTTTCACTTAGATTGCTTATGGGAGATGAACGTGTAAAGAATGGCCTTAATTTCATGTATGAAGCCCCACCAGGAGCTAAAAAAGGTACTTATCTTCTTCCGTTTCTTTTTTTCTTTTCTTTTTTTTTTTTTTTTGAGGCACAGTCTTGCCCTGTTGTCCAGGCTGGAGTGCAGTGGCGCCATCTCAGCACACTACAACCTCCATCCACCTCCTGAGTTCAAGCAATTCTCCTGCCTCAGCCTCCCGAGTAGCTGGGATTACAGGAGCACGCCACCATGCCTGGCTAATTTTTGTATCTTTAATAGAGACAGAGTTTCACCATGTTGGCCAGGCTGGTCTTGAACTCCTGACCTCGTGATCCACCTACCTCGGCCTCCCAAAGTGCTGGGATTACAAGCGTGAGCCACCGCACCTGGCCTCCTTCCTTTTCTTTTAAGTCTTTGATGTGTTTGCAGCTAAAGATGGAAAAGTACTATGACAGATATTTTTTTAAAGTTGCTCTCCATCTTTTAAAATTGCTGTTATCCTGTGAAGATAATAAAAACTATAATCATACAACAGAATAAATACTAAAAAATATCTTTCTAATCTGATAATATTTCATAATGTGCCCTTTGAGAAGGAAGAAACTTTCATGTCCAAAGTACACTTATTCTTTAATAATTTGCATATGTATCTTTAGTCCTTCTTACTAAATATTTAATGCATTTGTAAATAAAAAACATAATATTCACTGTCAATGAACAGTGAAAAGTTTAAAAACTGTGAATTAACATACTTATTAATTTTAATTTTGTATTTTATCCTGCAATGGTCTGAATTTTTATCATGTGAAAGAAGAAAAAAAGTCAAACCAATGAATTCTTATAAGTGACAATTAAATAACATGATATCATAGTGTATACAGTAGATTTTTATATTGAAGTTTTTAACTTGTCATACCTTTTTTCTTCCATATTTTTGATATGCAATCAAGAAAACAAAGAGGTAAAGTACTATTTTCTATGTCTGAATTTACTTGCAGTTGATTGTATTATATGGAAAAATTAAAAGAATTTTCAATGAATGTTTTTAGAAAGAAGAAACAGAAGGAGAGACCGAATACAAATTTGAATGGCAGAAAGGAGCCCCACGAGAAAAGTAAGGACTGGTTTACTTTTAAGACAAGATATGTATCATTAAGTTTACATTTACTGATATCCCATCTTATGTTGCTTTTTCAATCATTAGAGGAGGCAACTGATGTGAAAAGTTATTTTTAATGATTTTAATTAGCTGTCTTATTCAACTAATCTGCTTGCTCATAGTCTTTTGTTTTATATACTTTTTCATTTTTTTAATATCACAAATTATCAGACTAGACACATAATAACTAAATGGTGTTTGGAAATACTAGATAGATTTTATAGTTCTGTATTCTTACTGAAGTAATATATTTCATAATGTTCTTAGAACTATAAAACTATTTTTCTGATTAACTGCTGTTTAATTTTTTAAATTATTCTTAATATTGTGTTTGTACATTTCCTCTATTTAATAGATATGCCAAAGATGACATGAACATCAGAGATCAGCCCTTTGGTATTCAGGCAAGTGACACATATTTTACTCTGTAAGAATAATTTTTATTTAATAAATGTATCTTTATATTGTTGTCTAAAAGGTGTTTAAGCTGAAAAGGGGCACTATGGTTTTTATTTGTATCAGATAATATAAGGAATAGAGGAGAAAACATAAAATGTAGTAGGCTGATAAAAGACAGGAATCAGGCTGGGTGTGGTGGCTCATGCCTGTAATTTCAGCGCTTTGGGAGGCCGAGGTGGGCGGATCACAAGGTCAGGAGTTCGAGACCAGCCAGGCCGACATGGTGAAACCCTGTCTCTACTAAAAATGCAAAAAATTAGCTAGCCATGGTGGCAGGCGCCTGTAATCCCAGCTACTCAGGAGGCTGAGGCAGGAGAATCGCTGGAACCCAGGAGGTGGAGGTTGCAGTGAGCCGAGACTGCACCATTGCACTCCAGCCTGGGCAATAGAGCGAGACTCCATCTCAAAAAAAAAAAAAAAAAAAAAAGACAGGAATCAAACTTTTATAGTGAGAGCTATAATGATATTGGTCTCTGCAGTTTTCAAAAAATTTGGAGAATCAGCTGAAGGTCAAGAAAAGATTTAAATCTATTATTGGTTTAGAATCAGGACAGACTATCATCAGAGGGCAAATCCTTGTAAAGAAAGTTTTATTGGAACACCGCTTTGCCTATTCATTTACTTATTGGCTGTGGCTGCTTTCCCACTGCAGCAGCAGAGTTGAGTCGTTAGAATAGACAACATCTGTCCCAAAAAGCCTAAAATATTTACTATATTTGGACCTTTACAGAAAATGTTTACCAGCTCCAGGTTTTGAAATTTGAAACTTATAAGGTTTACTTTTTAAAATGAGAGAATTTAAGCTTAAATTCTTCACATAACGCCATAATTCTTTTTGGTATTTTACCATTTCTTTTTGGATGACATTATATTGCCACCAAGTGAGAGGCAAAAAGAAATGGGATTCAGCTTAGTTTCTAGGCAAAATTTATAGTGAAAGATTTAGTCTTTGTATTAAATTACCAAACATAGTTTGGAGTCTTTTTCCCTGGAGATCTTTTAAAAATGTAATTTAGCTTAAATTCTATCAAGGAATAGGAATTTGAACATTGGTTAGATTCTTACTTTTTTAGTAACCAAAATCACATTCATTATTTCTCAGGTTCGAAATGTGAGGTGCATTAAATGTCACAAATGGGGTCATGTCAACACAGATCGAGAATGTCCTTTGTTTGGTCTTTCTGGAATCAATGCAAGTTCGGTTCCCACCGATGGCTCAGGTAGGCACTAGACATGATTTGTTTCGGGAGAGGACAAACAAGGAAAGATAAAACAACATTTTTCTTTACTCTTTCTGGGTATTGTTTTATTTGGGTTTGTGTGTGTGGCTTGTTTGTTTGTTTTTGACTAAGACCATTCCCAAAATATGATTAATGGGAAAGTCTGATCATATATGTTGAATTAAAATGCTGTGTAACAGGATTAAGTTTAATTTTTCCAGCCAAAGGCCCTATGAACTAAGTTTTAAAGTAAAATACATTAAACATAGTTTATCAGGCTAGTAGCCTAAAAATGGAAGGAAAAAATGCTTATTTCTCATATTCATATCCTGAATTATAAAAATAGACTGTACTGAAAGCCTCAGCAGCCATCTCTTTTTAGTACAGAGGTAAAAACAAAGCTGAGTATGTTAAAATTGTTTTTTTACTTAAAGTTACTTACTGTCCTACATATTACGGTCTACTTCAGAAAAATTGATCTAATTTGGTTTGGATTATTTTGGTTCTTTTTCTAAAGAGGTATTAAACTGAGAAGTTTTAACTTAAATTTATTAGTGCTTTGTTAGTATATTATTGAAACAGGCACAATAATCCAACCCTAACTTGTAATAGATCATAATAGAAATAATCTGTTTAATCCTGTAAACTTAAGCAAGTCCTTTCACTTTTATGAACTTCAGCTCCTTATTTTAAAATAAGGGTGATAGTATAACTCAGAGATTTTCTGCATTTTTAAAGCAGCTAGAGAACCTTCTTTTTTTTTCTTTTAAGAAATCTTACATGAAACCTCAGTATACAGAACATATAAAAGCAGGGCTGCTCTATTGAAGCAGATGCTCTGGGCATGAAGCCCTGTCCTCTCAGGCCACCAAGGCCTGTGATGCACCTCCTTAGACTTCCTTTGGCTTTCACTGCTGCCTCATTCTGAGCCCAGGGTTTACCCTCAATCAACATACGTTCTTCAGCCACTAATCACTAGCTAGAGATCCTGCTTCTTTCCAGCAAGCTGATTCAGGCTATAGGATTCAAAGTGCCAGTTCTCCTATTAGGAGTTTAGGAATTTGATGAATAAGTTTGGGTTTTTTTTTTTTTTTTTGAGATGGCGTCTGGCTCTGTTGCCCAGGCTGGAGTGCAGTGGCGCAATCTCGGCTCACTGCAACCTCCAATTTCCGGGCTCAAGCTCTCTTCCCACCTCAGCCCCCCGAGTAGCTAGCTGAGTCTACCGACACACACACCACCATGCCTGGCTAGTTTTTGTATTTTTTAATAGAGATAGGGTTTTGCCATGTTGCCTAGGCTGGTCTTGAACACCTGGGCTCAAATTGATCCACCTGCCTCGGCCTCCCAAAGTGCTGGGATTACAGACATGAGCCACCATGCCTGGCCAGTAACCACCTTTTAAGTAGAAGGAAACTATTTGTGCAGTTTAAGTAGAAGGAAATTATTCGCTCAGTATTGTCAGGTGACACAATAGGTCTGGCAATCTCTGACAAAAGAACATCCCACTGATACCACAGTACAGGTACCCTTAAAAGCTTACATACCTAATGCCTCCTCCTCCCTTGCCCCCAGCTAACTAGTAGAAGAAGGGAGAAAGGCCTCAAAGGAAATAAAGCCCCAAAGAAAATGGAGTGGTGTATGTTATATACCCGTTGGCTCAAATATTTCTGACCACTTCTTTTTTAGTCACAGGGATTTGTTGTTATATCTGGAAGTATAACCTGTTTTCTGGAAGGGGTTGCATCTTATCTTTTCTTTCACTCGAACCTTATAGTGCCCCTACAACTGCATGACTCATGGGTTGACTTGGGACAGGCAGAAGTAGTGGTTGTCTTTATGCCTCAGCCTTGTGTAACTCTGATACTGAGTAGTATAGACTCCAGACTCAGTGCTTTCTTTTAATAATCAGTAGACTTGATTTTCTTTGAGTCTGTATTAGAAAGTCTGCTAACATTCAAAAGAACTTGTGCTAACTGAATAGTTAACCTGTTTTTAAGAGTACTGAAAACACTAAAACCTCAAAAAAACATGCCCATAATTATGTGAATTCAGATATAATAAAGCTGGTTATTGGCTCTTCTCCAGCCCTCCATTTCTTTCTTTTTTTTTTTTTTTTTCCTGAGACAGAGTCTCGCTTTGCCACCCAGGCTGGAGTGTGGTGGCGCGATCTCGGCTCACTGCGAGCTCCGCCTCCCAGGTTCATGCCGTTCTCCTGCCTCAGCCTCCCGAGTAGCTGGGACTACAGGTGCCTGCCACCACACCTGGCTAATTTTTTGTATTTTTAGTAGAGACAGGGTTTCACCATGTTAGCCAGGATGGTCTTGATCTCCTGACCTCGTGATCCACTCGCCTCGGCCTCCCAAAGTCCTGGGATTACAGATGTGAGCCACCGTGCCCGGCCCTCCAGCCCTCCATTTCTATTCATTAACCTTATAATAACTCAGTCACTCAATTTATACAATTGACATTTTTGGAACCCTCTTATGGTGGGGTTTTACTGTGGTACTATTCCTTAGTGAAATGAACTTTTTCAGGATCAAGTGAATGAAGCAGAAAAAATGCTCAAGTATTTGGTTCCTATCAAGTTTTAACATTTATGTAACCAGGCTTAAGAAGTCTACATATTAGTGATTCTTTTTCTCTATCTAAATGAATTGAGCACCTGGGTGGGAGAAGATGAGAACATTACCTTTGTGGAAATAGTATGGTTTCTCTGCGTGAGGCTGATACCCCTAACATATAAAATGTTCTTTCAGGGCTGGGCATGGTGGCTCTTGCCTGTAATCCCAGCACATTGAAAGCCCAAGGCAGGAGGATTGCTTGAGCTCAGGAGTTTGAGACCAGCCTGGGCAACGTGATGAAACCCCATCTCTACAAAAAATACAAAAAAATCTAGCTGGGCTTGGTGGTCTGCACCTGTAGTCACAGCTACTTGAGAGGCTGAGGCAGGAGGATTGTTTGAGCCAGAAGGTTGAGGCTGCAGTGAGCCAGGTTTGCACCACTGTGCTCCAGCCCAGGTGACAAAGCGAGACTGTCTCAAAAACAAAAATGTTCTTTCAAGTCAATAAGAAAAAGATGAACACGCAAACATAAAGGAGCAAAGGACATAAAGATAGTTTACAAAAGGAGGAATTCAGATGACCATTAAACATATGAAAATATTTTCAACATTAATAACCAAAGGAATGAAAACTAAAACAATATGTTACCTTTTTGCCCATCGAACCTTGGTAAAGATTTTTAAAAGGTATGCATCCAATATTGGCACAAGTGTGGTAAAATGAACATTTTATTTTGTTTTTTGGTTTTTTTTGAGACAGGGTGTCATCCTGTTGCCCAGACTGGAGGGCAGTGACACGGGTCTCAACTCACTGCAACCTCTGCTTCCCAGGCTCAAGCAATCCCCTCATCTCAGCCTCCTGAGTAGCTGGGACTCACAGGCATAAGCCACCATGCCCAGCTAATTTTTGTACTTTTTGTAGAGATGGGGTTTCACCATGTTGCCCAGGCTGGTCTCAAACTCCTGAGCTCAAATGATCATCCCACCTCAGCCTCCCAAAGTGCTGGGATTACAGGTGTGATATACCGTGCCCAGCCAAAATGAACATTTTAATCCTCTCTTGGTAAATTAGAGCAACCTTTCTGGAGAGGTTATATATTTGCTGATATATATATATCAAAAGCCTGAAAAACATGCATACCTTTTTACCTAGAAATTTGCCCTCCAGTAATTTATAAAAAAAAGTGATAAGGCAGATTTTCAAAGATTTATAGTAGTGAAAGATTGGCAACAACCCTAAATGTTCATCAGTGGTTTGTAAGATAAACATATTTATTCAATCATCATTTATGGAGCACTTTTTCTGTGCCAGGCCTTGTTCTAGGCTCTAGGAACACAATACCAAAACCTTTCATTATATTGGGAATGACACACAGTCAACTAATAAATAAGAAAATCTCAGGTATTTATAAGTGCTGTGATGAATGTTTAATTGGTTACTGTGATAAGAACTAAATGGGGAATTACTTTAGATTAAGTGATCAGGAAGGGCTCCTCTAAGGAAGCAATGTTAAGCTGAGACCTAAATGACAGGAAGGATGCTGGCATGCAAGACATGGGAAAAGAGTATTGAGCATCTTAGGCAAAAGGAATAACCTTTCGTATAGAGGAAACCATCAGTTCTGAGAAGCCATGTACTTAGCGGTTAAGCACACAGACTGAGGAGCTGTGGAGCTACACAGCTGCCAGGTTTACAGCCAGGCATCTATGTAGCTCCATACGTAGCTAACTGCTTTGCTACTTAGTGTCTGTGTAACTTTAGGCAAGCTGCTTAACATCTCTCTGCCTGCATTTGCTTAATTCTTAGAACTGAAGTTTTTTGCTTACTTTTTGAAATAATTGTATTTGCCAATTCTGTATTTGACATCTTGCACATCAGCCAGTAAGTTTTATTTTTTTGAACCCAAGCTCATAGAAGATACAGGCACAACCCCTGATTTACAATCTAATCAGACACGTCAAAATAACATAGAGTAATCCCAGTTTACAACTTAGTCAGGAAAACAAAGTATGGTATTATGTAAGGCTCTATTTAATAGAGAGTAACTGAGTGTTAAATTATGTAGCTAATAGAGGAGGTGGGACTAAAATGAGCTTTGAAGAATTAAAACTTAGGTAGAAAGAAAGGTTGACCAAAAAAGAAAGATTCAAAGAAAAACATAAGCACAGAAGATTTAACTTGGATGACTTTAAATGATAGCAACAGATTTAAATGGCTCTCAAAAAGCTGGCCGAAAGGGCTTGGCCACTGATGCTGTAGCCAGTGTTTACTCAAACTTACCTAATGTAAAGGTTCACTTAAGTATTTTGTGTAAATGTTGGTTCCCAAGCCCCTGTTGCAGAGGGGCTGTTGTAGAAGAGTCCTGAGAGGAGGGAGAAGTCTGAGCATCTTACTCTCCAAGATGACGTTCACGATCCGAAAGTTTGGTGAAACCATTGTAAGCAAAATTAATGCCATGGAAGAGTGTGTGTGTGTGTGTGTGTGTATGTGTGTGTTTTGCTTGTGAGAAGAAACAGGCAAAACATACACACACACACAGGATAGTATTGAGGAAAAGGAAAGATGGTAATGTGTTGAAAGAGCTTTTTTTTTTTAAGGTGAGGGAAGACATTTTCAACATTTCTAATTTTTCACCATTGTAAACAGTCTAAATATCCAGCCCTAGGGGAATGGCAAAGTCAACTGTTGATATCTTGAGTAAACTAAGGAATACAATTGAATCTATGCTATGATTCTAATATAAATCTATGGGCATGTAAATTAGGACTGGAAAGAAACAGAAAAATTAAAATAGTATGTTAATTAGATGAAATTACAGGTAATTTTATTTTTATATTAAAATGTGTGATTAAAAAGAAACTTAAAATTTAGGCTTTTCAAACATTGACTGTCACATGATATTCTTCAGAAGGCTAATGTTTTCCTTTGTACTCCCGTATTAAACTTATTTTCAGAATAATTGGAACAGCTAAAAAAAAGCAGAGTTACTGGTGTGTTGTAAAGGCTATGTTCACGATGAGAAATAACTAGCCGACTGAATTAATTCTTTGTCTCAGTCTTTATAGAATAAGATGCTAGGGAAATTTCCATTTCCAGTTTTTCCATTCAAACTGACATGGTTTGAGAACAAATACTTGTAAATACATTGGATATTTTAATTTCTTAAATCTTGTGTCTTAGAATGTCTGAACTCTATGATAAAATTATGATTTAAAAAATCAGTAACTTTCACCATCTGTGATGCCACATAAAATGATGAAAGTTACTGATCTATTTCTTAGGCATCATCAAGGTTGAGAACCATCAGCTTAAACTATATGTAAGAACAATTGATGATTTGGGAGAAAAGTACGTTTTTCTGTTTCTTTAAATTATGTTTTACTTATTACAAAGTCATGAATCTACCCTAAGGAAATAATCATGGATATGTTCAAACATTCAGTCACAAAGGATTGTATATAATATTACAGTAAAAGAGAGGCCAGGCTCGGTGGCTCACACCTGTAACCCAACTCTTCGGGAGGCCAACGCAGCCAAATCATCTGAGGTCAGGAGTTTGAGACCAGCCTGGACAACATTGAGAAACCCTGTCTCTCCTAAAAATATAAAAATTAGCTGGGCGTGATGGTGGCGCCTGTAATCCCAGCCGCTCAGGAGGCTGAGGCACGAGAATCGCTCAAACCTGGGAGGCAGAGGTTGCGGTGAGCTGAAATTGTGCCACTGCACTCCAGCCTGGGCTACAGAGAAAAAAAAATAGAGAAAGAACACCTAGATATCTAATAAAATGATATTAAGTGAGTAATTATAGAATATTGTTACAGTGGAATATTATCCCATTAAATGATATGAAGATTTCTTAATGATATGGACATTGTTTACAACCTTTGGTCAAATAAGAAAAGCAGGTTATGAAACAGTAGTTACATTTGTGTTTCTCTTTGTATCTTTAGGTAGACATGTAGACAGAGAGACAGATACTTTTAGAAAAAGGATTGGAAGGAGATAGACAAATATTAACAGTGGTTGTGTCTGGGTGGTAGGATTACTTGCGACTTTTAATTTCATCTTTTTGGCTTACCTGTAATTCCATTAGTGAAGGTACATTACAGTTATAAGTTTTTTAAATGAACAGTGTTTTAGAAGAATTAAAAACTGTACATAGAAGTAAATTATTTAAAATTGAATTGCTCAATTAATGCCTTTAAAGTTTGACTTAAATTTAGCAGTAGTACTTAACTAAAGCTAATAGAAACTCTCAAAGATTTCTCAAAATCAAAATCAAAATTCTGTATGAAATAGGAAAGCAAATAATGATGTTGTGTTCTGAATTTGAATGCAATGAAAAATAAACTGACCAATTTTCTAATCCACTTGCTGATTCAAGCTACAAAAAAAGTCTTTTCATTTAAAAAAAAAATCACCTATTGAATAATGTCTCACCAGTGAATAGAGATTATTTTTGCAATAAGGCAATTTCAGTGGATGTGGTTATCATGGGATAATCACACTCCTGGGGTACAGCCTTGTGCCTGTAATCTCTCAGGAGTGTAATTATTTCATGATAACCGCACCCCCTGGTGTTGCATTATTTCTATTATGAAATTCTTAGTTTAGTATATAAAGTAACTTTGATCACTGGAAACTGCAAGGTGCTGTTAGAATGTTCCAGCTGTGAGGTTTACAGAGACCAGCATAAGATTTACTTCTCCTTTGCAAAGTTAAATTAGGCAATCAAAATGCTTCTTTGGGCTAAAATGGTTTAGAATATCTTTTCTACTGATAAGATCATCTTAACTTTATAAGTTTTCATCCACTCCAGATACTCAAAATTATATGTAAAACTTGTAAGCTTCAGTGCTGACTGAATTTTTATAAAATATTTTTATACTACAATACAATTAAATGGCCAGCCCACCTGGCTTTTATCTATATTCTATAGCCCTTATTCTTATCATTGACTCTTAACATCTGTCAGCTACTTGTGTTTTTAATGTATATTTAAATTAAACATTTTTAAATCCACAGTGGGATATATCAACAGCAAGTTTGTTTTCTTTTAACAACTTTTGTGAACTATAATTTGCATACCATACAATTTACCTATTTGAAGCATACAATTCAGTGGCCTTTAGTATATTCACAGAGTTATACATCCATCACCACAGTCAATTTTAGAATATTTTTGTTACCCAAGAAAGATACCCGTTAGCCCTCACCCTCTAGTCCCCAGCCTCAGGCAACCACCTAATTTTTTCTGTCTCTATAGATTTGCCTACTCTGTACTTTTTATATAAATAGAATCATATAATATGAGGGAAAGAACGTGGTTTTAATACCATTTTCTTTGCCTTTGAATTTCACAGTGTAATACAAGTAAAACCACTGATACCTGCCCCACATTCATCCATGGAGCATTTTTCTTTTCTTTTCTTTTTTTTTTTTTGAGACGGAGTCTCGCTCTGTCACCCAGGCTGGATTGCAGTGGCTCGATCTTGGCTCACTGCAAGCTCCACCTCCTGGGTTCACACCATTCTCTCGCCTCAGCCTCCCAAGTAGCTGGGACTACAGGTGCCTGCCACCACACCTGGCTAATATTTTTTTTTAGTGGAGATGGGGTTTCACCGTGTTAGCCAGGATGGTCTTGATCTCCTGACCTCGTGATCTGCCTGCCTCGGTGTTGCAAAGTGCTGGGATTACAGGCGTGAGCCATGGTGCCCAACCCGTGGAATGTATTTTTCTGTGATGCTTAAACACATACACACAGCAGAGTGCATAGTCTTATAATAATTAAAGTTTCCAACCCACAAGGGGATAAGAATTTGTGTATAGGTACCTATAAAGCAAATTAATGTTAGTAAGATTGTCAAAATAAATATAAAGCAAAATTCTATCTATTAAGTAATTCTTTTCCCCAAGCAAACAAAGATTTTGCACATCTTTCCATGTTTGAATTGCAGATTTATTTCTTCACGAAGCAAACAGGTAACACTAAACCGTCACTCTGGGCCAGGTGTGGTGGCCCACACCCATAATCTCCTCACTTTGTGAGGCTGAGAGGGGAGGATAGTTCAAGACCAGCGTTTGAGACCAACTTTGGCAACACAGCAAGACCCTATTGCTACAGAAACTTTTTGTAAATAAATAAACAGTTACTGTATAGGAAAGCTAGAGCTGGGGTTGCTGGGAGTGCTAGCTCTCCTTCAGCCTGCTTCTCAACCACCCATTATGCCCGCCGTTGAACTCAGCTCTACACCAGCAGTGATAGTGGATGAACCAGCCCTGAAACTCTAATGCAGGCATGCCTTATTTGATCATGCTTCACTTTCTTGCCCTTTGCAGATGCTGTGTTACAAATTGAAGGTTTCTGGTAAGCCTGTGCTGAGCAAATCTATCAGCACCAGTTTTCCAACCGTATGTGCTTACTTTGTCTCTGGGTCACATTTTTGGTAATTATTGCAATAATTCAAACTTGTATTATTATATCATTATGGTGATCTGTGCTCAGTGATCTTTGACATTACTATCGTAATTGTGTTGAGATGCCGCAAACTGCACTTATAGAAGATGGCAAACTTAATGGATAAACGTTTTGTGTATTCTGAATGCTCCACCCACTGCCTCTTCCCTTATCTCTCTCCCTTTCTTCAGGCCTCCCTGTTCTCTGAGACACAATGATATTGAATTTAGGCAATTAATAACCATACAGTGGCCTCTAAGTGTTCAAATGAAAGGAAGAATCACACATCTCTCACTTTAATCAAAAGCTAGAAATGATTAAGCTTTATAAGGAAAGCATGTTGAAAGCTGAGATAGGTAGAAAGGTAGGCCTCCTACACCAATTAGCTAACTTGTGAATGCAAAGGGAAAGTTCTTGAAGGAAATCAAAAGTGCTACTCCAGTGAACACACAAATGAGAAAAAAGTGAAACAGCCTTACTGCTGATATGGAGGAAAATTTAGTAATCTGGATAGAAGTTCAAACCATCCACAACATTCCCTTAAGCCAAAGCAAGGCCCCAGACTCTCTTCAACTCTGTGAAGGGTAATAGAGGTGAGGAAGCTGCAGAAGAAAAGTTGGAAGCTAGCAGAGATTGATTCATAAGGTTTAAGGGAAGAAGCCACAACCCTAACAAAACTGCAAGGTGAAGCAGCAAATGCTGATGTAGAAGCTGCAGCAAGTTCTCCAGAAAATATGGCTAAGATAATTGATGAAGGTAGTTACACTAAACAACAGAGTTTCAATGTAGATGAAACAGCCTTCTATTGGAAAAAGATGCCATCTACGACTTTCATAGCTAGCAAAGACAAGTCAGTACCTGGCTTCAGAGCTTCAAAGGACAAGCTGACTCTCTTGTTAGAGGCTAATGCAGCTGGTAATTTCTGAAGCCAATGTTCATTTATCATTCTGAAAATTCTGGGGCCCTTAGGAATTATGCTAAATCTACTTTGCATGTGCTCTGTAAATGGAAGAACAAAGCCTAGATGACAGCACATCTGTTTACAGCATGATTTACTGAAGATTTTAAGCCCATTGTTGAGAATTGCTGCTCAGGAGAAAAGATGCCTTTTAAAATCTTACTGCTCATTTACAATGCACCTAGTGACCCAAGAGCTCTAGGGACAAAGACCAGCCAAATTCCTTATTACACAGCAGTTGTATTTTCATTTTCTTTTTTAGAGACGGGGTCTCTGTTGCCTGAGCTGAAATGCAATGGCACAGTCATAGCTCACTTCAGCTTCAAACTCTTGGGCTCAAGCAGTCCTCCTGCCTTGGTCTCCCAAAGTGCTGGGATTACTGATGTGAGCCACCATGCCCAGCCATTTTCTTTAGTTCAAAATATATATTTTTTTAACTTTCTCTTGAGACTACTTTTTTGACTCCTGTGTTTATTTATAAGTGTGTTTTTAGATCTCTAAGTATTTGGGGATTTTCCAGCTATCTTTCTGTTACTGATTTCTGGTTGAATTCCATTATGATCTGAGAGCATGCTTTGTATGATTTCTATTCTTTTACCTTTGTTAAGGTGTGTCATATGGCCCAGAATGTGGTCTATTTGGTGAATGTTCTATACAAGTGGGAGAAGAATGTATATTCTGCTGTTGTTAGAGGAAGTGTTCTATTAATGTTAGTACATCCAGTTGATGGATGGTACTATTCAGTTGAACCATATCCTCCTGATTTTCTGCTTGCTGGATCTGTCAGTTACTGATAGGGGGGTGTTGACATCTCCAGCTATTATTGTGGATTTGTCTATTTCTAAAAACATTTATATATGTTTTTGCCTCATATATTTTGATGCCCTGTTGTTAGGCACGTACACATGGGATTGTTGTGTCTTCCTGGGTAATTGACCCCTTTATAATTTATGTGATGTCTCTCTTTATCCTTGATGATTTTCCTTGCTCTGAAATCTACTTGTCTGACATTAATATAGTTACTTCAGCCTTATCAATTAGTGTTAGCATGGTATATCTTTTTCTGTCCTTTTAATTTATCTGTGTCTTTATTTCTAAAGTAGGTTTCTTGTGGACAACAATAACATATAGTTGGGTCTTGTTTTTTTTTTTATCTACTCAAATAGTCTTTTTTTTTTTTTTTTTTAAGAGACAGCATCTCTCTCTCTCTTGCCCAGGCTGGAGTGCAGTGGCGAGGTCATAGCTCACTGTGGTCTCAAACTCCTAGGCTTAAGCTATCTTCCCACCTTAGCCTCCTAAGTAACTAGGATGACAGGCATGCACAATCATGCCCACCAAATTTTTTTTTGGTGGGGAACAGAGTCTCGGTCTGTTGCCCAGCTGGAGTGCAGTGGCATGATCTCGGCTTACTGCAACCTCCGCCTCCAGGGTTCAAACGATTCTCCTGCCTCAGCCTCCCAAGTAGCTGGGACTACAGGCGCCCCCCACCACACCCGGCTAATTTTTTTGTAGTTTTAGTAGAGGCGGGGTTTCACCGTGTTAGCCAGGATGGTCTCGATCTCTTGACCTCGTGATCCGTCTGCCTCAGCCTCCCAAAGTGCTGGGAATACAGGCGTTAGCCACCGCGCCCAATGCCCAGCTAATTTTTTAAAAACTTTTTGGAGAGACAGGCTCTCACTATGTTGCGCAGGCTGGTCTTCAACTCCTGGCCTCCTGTCTTGGCCTCCCAAAACACTGGGATTACAGGTGTGAGCCACCACACCCAGCCTCTGTCTTTTAATTGGTGTGTTAAGACCATTCTTATCAAAAGCAATGATTGAAATAGTTGGATTAATATCTACTATATTTGTAATTGTTTTCTATTCATTACCCTAATTTTTTGTTTCCTTTTTTTGTCTCTTAGTTTCTGTTTTCTCTGGTTTTAATTGAGCATTTGATAGGAATCCATTTTATCTCCTCTTTTAGCATATTAATTATACTCTAAAAATTTTTTTAGCGATTGCCCTAGAACCACTTTTGTATGTATGCCACAGTTGTAAATATGAATTTACAACTAATCTAAGTCCACTTTCGAATACTATACAACTTCATGGTTAGTACAAGTATCTCATAACAGAGTAACCCAATTCTTGTTCTACAACTGAATAGCTCCCTTGCATCCCTTATAACATTGCTGCCATACATTTCATTCATACCTAAGCTGTAATACCCAGTATTTTGCAGTTTTCATTATTTTGAACAAACTTGTCTTTTAGATCAGTTAAGAATATGGAAAATAAAAGATTGTATTTTACAAACTTCATTTCTTTCTCAAACATTCTGCCTTTCTTTATGTAGATCTGAGTTTCTGGCTTATATCATTTTCCTTCTCACTAAGGAACTTCTTTTAATATTTCCTTCAAGACAAGTCTACTGGCAAAAAATTCCTCCATTTTTGTTGTCTGAGAAGGTCTTTATTTCTTCTTCACTTTTGAAGGATACTTGCACTAGATACTAAATTTCTTCATCTTTGATTTTTTCACAGTGTGAATGTGATATGCTTAGGTATAGATTTTTTGGTATTTATCTTGCTTGGTGTTTTCTGGGCTCTGGATATGTGGTTTGGTATATATCGTTAGTTTTGGGAAATCCTCAGCCATTGTTATTTCAAATATTTCTTCTGTTCCTTTCTCTCTATTCTTCTATTATTTCCATTATACACATGTAACACCTTTCATAATTGTCCCACAGTTCTTGAATATTCTTTTTCTTTTCTCTCTTTTCAGTTTGGGAAGTTTCCACTGACATATCTTAAAGCTCACTGGTTCCTTCCTCCTGAGGAGCCCGTCAAAGGCATTGTAAATATGAATTTACAACTAATCTAAGTCTGATAGTGTTTTTGATTTCAGCATTTCCTTTGATTCTAAGAGTTTCCATCTCTTTGCTTACATTATCCATCTGTTCTTGCATGTTGTCCAGTTTTTCCATTAGAGCCCTTAACATATTAATCTTAGTTATTTTAAATTCCCAGTCTGATACTTCCAGAATCTCTGCCCTATCTAAGTCTGGTTCTGATGCTTGCTTTTCTCTTGAGACTGTGGCTTTTGCTTTTTGGCATATGATATGGTTTGGCTGTGTCCCCACCCAGATCTCATCTTAAATCCCCACGTGTTGTGGGAAGGACCCAGTGGGAGGTAAATGAATCATGGGGACAAGTCTTTCCCATGCTGTTCTTGTGACAGTGAATACGTCTCATGAGATCTGATGGTTTTAAAAAGAGGAATTCCCATACACAAACTTTCTCTCTTTGCCTGCTGCCATCCATGAAAGACGTGACTTGCTCCTCCTTGCCTTCCACCATGATTGTGAGGCTTCCCCAGCCACATGGAACTGTAAGTCCAGTTAAACCTCTTTCTTTTGTAAATTGTAAGTTTGGGGTATAGCTTTATCAGCATGTGAAAATGGACTAATATAGTAAATTGGTACCAATAGAGTGAGGTGTTGCTGAAAAGATAACTGAAAATGTGGAAGCAACTTTGGAACTGGGTAACAGCAGAGGTTGGAACAGTTTGGAGGGCTCAGAAGAGGACAGGAAAATGTAGGAAAGTTTGGAACTTCCTAGAGACTTGTTGAATAGCTTTGACAAAAATATTGATAGCAATATGAACAATAAGGTCCAGGCTGAGGTGATCTCAGATGGAGATGAGGAACTTGGGAACTGAGCAAAGGTGACTCTTGTGTTTTAGCAAAGAGACTGGCAGCATTTTGCTCCTGCCCTAGAGATTTGTGGAAGTTTGAACTTGAGAGAGATGATTTAGGATATCTGGCGGAAGAAATTTCTAAGCAGCAAAGCATTCAGGAGTTGACGTGGGTGCTATTAAAAACATTCAGTTTTTTAAGGGAAGCAGAGCATGAAAGTTTGGAAAATTTGCAGCCTGACAATACAATAAAAAAGAAAATCCCATTTTCTGAGGAGAAATTCAAGCCGGCTACAGAAATTTGCATGAGTAACAAGGAACCGAATGTTAATCCCCAAGACAATGGGGAAAATGTCTCCAGAGCATGTCAGAAGTCTTCATGGCAGCCCCTCCCATTACAGGCCCAGAGGCCTAGGAGGAAAAAGTGGTTTTGTGTGCCAGGCCCAGGGTTCTGTGCTGTGTGCAGCCCAGGGACCTGGTGCCCTGTGTCCCAGCCACTCCAGCTGTGGCTGAAAGAGGCCAATGTAGATCTCGGGCCATGGCTTCAGAGGGTGCAAGCCCCAAGCCTTGGCAGCTTCCATGTGGTGTTGAGCCTGTAAGTGTGCAGAAGTCAAGAATTGAGATTTGGGAACCTCCACCTAGATTTCAGATGTATGGAGACTCCCAGATGTCCAGGCAGAAGTTTGCTGCAGGGGCAGGGCCCTCATGGAGAACCTCTGCTAGGGCAGTGCAGAAGGGAAATGTGGGGTTGGAGCCCCCCCACACAGAGTCTACTAAGCAGTACTGGGGCACTGCTTAGTAGAGCTGTGAGAAGAGGGCCACCGTCCTGCAGACCCCAGAATGGTAGATCCACTGACAGCTTGCACAGTGTGCCTGGAAAAGCTGCAGGTGCTCAACGCCAGCATATGAAAGCAGCCAGGAGGGAGGCTATACCTTGCAAAGCCACAGGGGCTGAGCTGCCCAAGGCCATGGGAACCCACCTCTCGTATCAGCGTGACCTGGATGTGAGACATGGAGTCAAAGGAGATCATTTTGGAGCTTTAAGATTTGACCATCCTGCTGGATTTTGGACTTGCATGGAGCCTGTAGCCCCTGTGAAAACAAAGGGGCCAATTTCTCTCATTTGGCATGGCTGAATTTAGCCAATACCTGTACTCCCACTGAATCTAGGAAGTAACTAACCTGCTTTTGATTTTAGAGGCTCATAGGCAGAAGAGATTTGCTTTGTCTTGGATGGAACTTTGGACTGTGGACTTTTGAGTTGATGCTGAAATGAGTTAGGACTTCAGGGGACTGTTGGGAAGGCATTATTTGTTTTGAAATGTGAGGATGTGAGATTGGGGAAGGGCCAGGGGTGGGATGATATGGTTTGGCTGTGTCCCCACCCAGATCTCATCTTGAATTCCCATGTGTTATGGGAGGGACCCAGTGGGAGGTAATTGAATCATGGGATCAAGTCTTTCCCATGCTGTTCTTGTGACAGTGATTAAGTCTCACAAGATCCGATGGTTTTAAAAAGAGTAATTCCCCTGCACAAGCTCTCTCTCTTTGCCTGCTGCCATCCATGTAAGACATGACTTGCTCCTCCTTGCCTTCCACCATGATTGTGAGGCTTCCCCAGCCACATGGAACTATAAGTCCAATTAAACCTCTTTCTTTTGTAAATTTCCCAGTCTAGGGTATGTCTTTATCAGCAGCATGAAAACAGACTAATACAGCATACCTTATAATTTTTTGTTGAAAGCTGGACATGGTGTATCAGGTAAAAGGAACTGAGGTAAACAGGCCTGTAAGGTGAGGTTTTATGTTTATCTGGCTAGGCCTTAAGACTGTGTCTACTGTTTGCTGTCACTGTAGATGTCAGAGGCTAAATTTCCTCTAGTGTCCTTGTTTTTGTCTGCTCTTATCTTTAGCTTTCCCAAAAGACTCCTCTTTCAGTATTAAGGGTCTGAGCCTTGCAGTTCTTTCATTTTTAATCCCCTGATATTATACAGGAATGCTCCTGATGTGGTAGTAAGATATAGGGGAGAAGGAAGCATTCTCTTATTCTGTGATTAGGTCTTAGTCTTTCAGTGAGCCTGTGCTTGTGGGCTGTAACCTTCACATGTGCTTCTCAGCTTTATTTTCCCATGTAGGCTTGGCTATGGTGACATAGTTGCCCTTGAGAGTAAGCATTTGTTAAGGAAAACAAAATGCTCTGGGTATATTTGGAAATGGTTACTTTTCCCTTCCCATTGATGGAAGGGAAGCACACAGAGACTGTTCTTTGGTCTTCACAATGAGAACCTGGTGGAGACTCTGGAAATAAAACTCATGAAAGGGGGCTCTACTATGGTTGGGCCTCTAGGAGCTTTTATCTGTCAAGCTAGTCCATGCTCAGTCTCCAACAATTAGTCAAATTACTCTAAGTATTCCTACCAATGGCTGGCTCCAGCAGTAGTTTCTCATTCCAGCAAGCTATAATACTCTGTATTACCTATCTCTCCAGTTTTCAGGGCAGCGGTTTGCCCTGCGACCTCAATTCTCTGATAAATGTAAGATTTTTTTTTTTTTTTTTTTTTGAGGCAGAGTCTCGCTCTGTCACCCAGGCTGGAGTGCAGTGGCATGATCTCGGCTCACTGCAAGTTCCACCTCCCTCCTGGGTTCATGCCATTCTCCTGCCTCAGCCTCCTGAGTAGCTGGGACTACAGGCGCCCATCACCACGCCTGGCTAATTAAGATTTTTAAATTTTCTGTTGTTTCAGCTTTTTTCTTGTTATGAGAATAAGAGGACTTTCAAGCTCAAAGTTATAAAAGCAACAAAAAGTGAATAAACATTGACTCCAAATTTGTTAACATTTATTTCATATTTTACTAATTGAGTTTTGGATTTTTCAGTTTAAGTTATTATATATTTCTAGTTACTTTGCCATAATTTTTTGTTTTTGTTTTTGTTTTTGTTGAGAAAAGGTCTCGCTTTGTCCCCCAGGCCGGAGTGCAGTGGCACAGTCGCAGCTCACTGCAGCCTCAACCTCCTGGGCTCAAGCAATCCTCCCACCTCAGCCTTCAGAGTAGCTGGGACCACAGGCATATACCACAATGCCTGGCTCATTTTCAATTTTTTTTTGTAAAAAAATTTACAGGCTCTCACTATGTTGCCCAGGCTAGTCTCAAACTCCTGGGTTCAAGTGTTCCTCTGGCCTCAGCCTCCCAAAGTGCTGGGATTACAGGCATAAGCCACAATGCCCAGCCCTGCCATAATTTTTTTAAATTTAGCTAATTTTTTCAAATATTTGGGACTGAGTAGATAGGATAATATGGTAAATTTCATGATTCGAATAAAAGTAAATTTCAAATTCAAAATAATGTCAACAGATACACTATACATATACAAAATTGCTTTTAAAAAAAAATAAGAATTGCCTAAGTCTGAGTTCTAGACACACCACAAATGGGTAAAATATGATAAGGACTTAATGCCTCAAATGTTTCTATCCAATCTTGTTTACACTATAGTTTTTAGTGTGTTCTAACCATATGAAAATGAACAATTTAAACTAAGGAAGTTTTATTTTACACTTGCTGCAAAGATTTGTTTGTGTGTCAGTGTTCTTCTCCTTGCCTAATTTTTCCTAATTCTTGATTTAATTTTTCTTGAAGAATGCTGCATTAAGCCATGGTACTGATAGACATTTTTTGCAAGAAGCGCTGCACATGCTTCTCCTCCATCTTTTCATAAACCTTTCGTGTTGAAGCCATTTTTGTTGCTTGGGAACACATTTGGGAAATTTACCAAAATAATTGTCTGATCATAATATTTGCTAGGAAGACACCTAGGAGCATACCAGAGGAACTTCCTGTAGAAAGAAAGATGACAAACTCACTTGCCCTTCTGGCAATCCTACCTGAATCTGTTACAGAGCAGTTCCCTTATGCAACTCCTTGGAGAGGTGAAGTCCTACCAGGATAGCTACTCATAGCCCTGCATCTAATGGCAGACTTCTTTTTAATCCTCCAACATGATTCTACTGCAGAAAAACATTTGTGTTACCAGAATTTTATTAAAGCTAAACTCCTAAAACAGGCAAATATTGTAACTAGTAAATAAAGAACTGACCTCAAAATAAAGAAGTGAAGTTAGGCACCATTTCCCTCTTTTATAATATATAGTTGATCGTAGTTGATCGTAGTTGATTGTACTTGATTATAGTTGATTATAAGTCTCTCCTTTATAATATGTAGGTGATTTGATGTTTAAAATTTTTTTATGCAAGAGGAAGCTAGTTAGTTGAAAAGAAATACTGGCCTATTAACAAGGTATTTTAGTAAAACTTGTCCAGTCATAGTACTTCAAAGGTCATAATAATGCTCCTTATTAGTACTTCAAATTTTGGCTATTTTATTTTAGGTATTACCAATGGTTAAGTCATTTCAAATTATTTATACACATTATTATAATTTTGTAATTAAATTTGTTGTTAGCATGGCTGTTCCTTGAAATTTTGTTGACTTGAACAAATTTTTAATTACAATCTTGTTCTGTCAGTAAATGACCCTGCTTGATGTTAAAGGCATGTACTAGTGGAAGCTACACCTCCCATAATCTCAAAGGGGTATTATGATTCTCCAATCACAGTCATAACTCTCTTTTACATGACTCTTCCTATTACCATCATTTCATCTACTCAAGGTGTATCAGCTTCAAGTAAAGAAATTAGCTTGTGATTACCTGAGAAAAGGAGAATGAATGAAATTTAGTTCACTCAGTAAATATTAATTCTTCTACCCAAATCATACTTAATGAATTTAACACAAACCCCCATGTTCCACTACTGGTTTAGTGAGTGAGTGAATGGAAAGGCTTTGCTAACTATTCTAAACATTACCATTTATAATCTCTTCTGAATGTATAATAAAAATTTACAATTTAAGTCTTTCCTATGAAATAATTTTCCCCAAAATATTATAAACTTGAAGGCAAAAAACAAGTTCTCTCAAGTACTAAGGAGATAAAATAATAAACTCTCAATATTACACACCAATTTTTTAAAATTATTTATTTTACTTTAAGTTCTAGGGTGCATGTGCACAACGTGCAGTTTGTTACATATGTATACATGTGCCGTGTTGGTTTGCTGCGCCCATTAACTCGTCATTTACATTAGGTATTTCTCCTAATGCTATCCCTCCCCCATTCCCCCACCTCACAACAGGCCCCAGTGTGTGATGTCTCCTTTCCTGTGTCCAAGTGTTCTCATTGTTCAATTCCTACCTATGAGTGAGAACATGTGGTGTTTGGTTTTCTGTCCTTGCGATAGTTTGCCCAGAATGTTGGTTTCCAGCTTCATCCATGTTGCTACAAAGGACATGAACTCATCCTTTTTTATGGCTGCATAGTATTCCATGGTGTAGATATGCCACATTTTCTTAATCCAATCTGTCATTGATGGACATTTGCTTTGGTTCCAAGTCTTTGCTATTGTGAATAGTGCTGCAGTAAACATAAGTGTGCATGTGTCTTTATAGCAGCATGATTTATAATCCTTTGGGTATATACCCAGTAATGGAATCGCGGGGTCAAATGGTATTTCTAGTTCTACATCCTCGAGGAATCGCCACACTGTCTTCCACAGTGGTTGAACTAGTTTACACTCCCACCAACAGTGTAAAAGCGTTCCTATTTCTCCACATCCTCTCCAGCACCTGTTGTTTCCTGACTTTTTAATGATTGCCATTCTAACTGGTATTACACACTAATTTTTTAAACCATTTTCTAAGTTATATACTTGGGATATGTAAGTTTGAATTCCCTATGCAGAGGTCTTCTCATAGAGAGATATATAATATATAGATATAATGAGTGGCTACAGTACCATAGTCACTCAGTAATCACTGTTTATGGATTTAAAATCTCTTTTTTTTTAAGTAAAATGCACTGGTCTAAAATGTAGAGTTTGAATTTGACAAATGTATACACCCAGGTAACCAACATCCCTGACAAGATACAGAGCATTGCCATCACCCTAGAAAATGCCCTTCTGTCCTTTTCCAGGCTGCCTTCTCCTCCCACAACCATTTTTCTAATTCCTAATCCAATATATGAATTTTATCTGTTCTTGAGCTTCTTATAAGTGAAATCATACAGTAGGTACTCTTTTGTATCTCATTTCTTTGATTCAACAAGTTTTTGAGGCTCATGGATGCCTAACTTTTCAAGAGCATTCATATTCCCATAACTCATTTAAAACATAATGCTAACTTCTGGGCTGGGCACAGTGGCCCACGCCTGTAATCCCAGCACTTTGAGAGGCTGAAATCAGGAGTTCGAGACCAGCCTGGCCAATATGGTGAACCTCATCTCTACTAAAAATACAGAAATTAGCTGGGCATGGTGGCGTGCGCCTGTAATCCCAGCTCCTTGGGAGACTGAGGCAAGAGGATTGCTTGAACCTGGGAGACAGAGGTTGCAGTGAGCTGAGATGGTGCCACTGCACTCCAGTCTGGGCAACAGGCTGAGACTCTGTCTCAAAAAATAATAGTAATAATAATGCTAACTTCTAATACTTCAGGTTCATCACAGCACAAATGATTTTTTGTAGTCTTGTAGGGCTATGAATTAACTATTATTGCCAGATATATCATCACTAAAATATTTGCATATAAATTAAGTTGAAAATATAAGTAATTACATATAAGTCATATATCTTTATATTCATTCTAGGCCGGGCACGGTGGCTCACGCCTGTAATCCCAGCACTTTGGGAGGCCAAGGCTGGTGGATCATTTGAGGTCAGGAGTTCGAGACCGGCCTGACCAACATGATGAAACCCCATCTCTACTAAAATACAAAAATTAGCCGGGTTTTGTGGCCAGCGCCTGTAATCACAGCTGCTGGGAGGCTGAGGCAGGAGAATCGCTTGAACCCAGGAGGTGGAAGTTGCAGTGAGCTGAGATGGTGTCATTGCACTTCAGCCTGGGCGATAGAGCAAGATTCCCTCTCAAAAAAATAAAAATAAATAAAAATAAAATATCTTCATTCTGTAAGGCAAAGTTTCTAATAAACAGTGATTTTTTTTACTAGCATACAATAAGGACAGTTTCATATTTCTTTGCCTTTGTGTACTTTCCAGACACATAGACTAAAACGAAATGTTGAATTTTTCCTTTATATTGTGTGTTTCAATAGACATCAATTAGCTGTCTTCAGTATGAACTTGGGATGAGGGCAATAAGAAACCCTATGTTTCCAGCCTCCACTAAGATGAACTGGCAGTGTGTCAGGAAAATTCCCAGTATGGAGCAGTTTTATTACAATTCAGTACAGTTGGTTCTTGCATAACCTTTAGAAAATCATACATAAAACATTCTCATCTATATAAATAAAAATCACCCACACACTTTATTAATAGCTTTGTTCACTTTTTTTCCTGGGTGTTATGCTGCATGTTCCTACTGAGCCCCTTTTTTTAGTCTTTTTAAAAGATAACTTTAAGCTTTCTTAAAAGCAGAAAGGTTACGGTAATATTAGTAATCAAATATAAGTGTAAGATAATTCTTGATAAGTCCCGTTAGACACATATCTCCCTCCTGATCACATACTCTAACTAGTGTCTAACTGTCCTTTTTGCATTTAGTGACAGGGACTGGCTTATTCGCTAGATATAGCCAATTTAACTTTAGGAAAGAAAAAGGGACAGAAGATTGTACTTTCTTTCATTTGTGATAATGTTGGGGTTTATTTTAAAACAACTTTTATGGTTATATTACTGTTAGTTCGACTGCAATAAATACATGGGAAAGTGATTACAAGAACATACAAGTAGTCTTGGCCTCCTTTTTCTTTAGCTAGAAACATGTTTTAATTAACCAGAAGTGTATTTTCAGGTGTCATTTTCCTAAATCCAAACTTTACAAAACTTGCCATATATTCCCCCAAAGTATGTGGTATAAAATATCAAAATAATTTAATAATAAGCCTCTAGACTTAACTACCAATTTATAGGAAATATAAGAGCTAGAGAAACATGTTAAATGGCATCACTGTCCAGAATGTGGGAAATCTACAGGACAAATTACCCAATTTCTTTAACAAATGAATAACAATAGGGAGGGGAAGATAGGTAAATGTTTTAGATTAAAAGAGATCTATAAATCAAATACAATATGTGGACCTTGTTTGTATCCTAATCTGAGCAAACCAACTGTAAAAAGATACTTTTGAGACAGTTTGAGAAATCTGAATGTTGACTATTCGATGACATTTTAAAATTATCAATGTTGAGAAGCATAATAAAGGTATTGAGGTTGAGATTTTATTTAAAATATTCTATGAAAAAAATAAATTTGGAAGTAATAGCTAAGACAAGAATGACAAAATATTGTTAATTGTTGAAGCTATGTGATGTAGGTTTGCAATTTTCCGTAGTATAAAGTTAAATTAAAACACACACACAATGAGAAGGGAAAAAAAATAGATCATCACTGTAATAGGAAGAAAAACTATATTCACTTTAGGGTAGCAATTTAGTTTCAGCCAACAGTGGCATCCTATAAATTAAGTACATAATATGTTAAATTTGGGAGAAGGAGAGACAGGCCAGTCAGTCAGTCTGTCCTCTTTCCTTCCCCTTCCCCTTCTTCCTTCCTCCCTCCCTCCCTCCCTCTTTCTTTCTTTCCTTTCTTTCCTTTCTCCTTTCTTTCTTTCTTCCTTTCCTTCCTTCCTTTCTTCTTTCTTTCTTTCTTCCTTCCCATCTGTCTTTTTTTCTTTCTTTTTTTTTTTTGAGACGGAGTCTCGCTCTGTCGCCCAGGCTGGAGTGCAGTGGCGCGATCTCGGCTCACTGCAAGCTCCGCCTCCCGGGTACACGCCATTCTCCTGCCTCAGCCTCCCGAGTAGCCGGGACTACAGGCGCCCGCTACCACGCCTGGCTAATTTTTTGTATTTTTAGTAGAGACGGGGTTTCACCGTGTTAGCCAGGATGGTCTCAATCTCCTGACCTCGTGATCCGCCCGCCTCGGCCTCCCAAAGTGCTGGGATTACAGGCGTGAGCCACCGCGCCCGGCCTCTGTCTTTCTTTTGACAGGATCTCACTCTGTTGCTGAGGCTGGAGTGCAGTGGTGAGATCACAGGCTCACTGCACCCTCAACCTCCTGTGTTCAAGTGATCCTCCCACCTCACCCTCTCTAGTAGCTGGGAGTATAGGCATGTGCGCCACCACGGCCAGCTAATTTTTGTATTTTTTGTAGAGACAGGGTCTCACCATGTTGCCCAAGCTGGTCTTGAACTCCTGGACTCAGGCGATCCACCCGCCTCTGCCTCCCAAAGTGCCGGGACTACAGGCATGAGCCACTGCGCCTGGCCAGGAAAGGCATTTCTAATTCAGCCTTACCTAACCTACAACTCACTGCCCCCTTTTCTCCTACTTAATACCATAAAATTGTAGGTGATAATGCATTGTTTGAAAAGAATGATGGGCCAGGTGCGGTGGCTCACACCTGTAATCCCAGCACTTTGGGAGGCCGAGGTGGGCGGATCACGAGGTCAGGAGATCGAGACCATCCTGGCTAAAGAAAAGAATGATGAACTTGGAATGGAGCAGATGGACCTAGTGTTTGCAGTGAAACACAAGTGTCTTTGACTTCAGCTTTAGTCTCCCTCCTATGCCATTTGTGGCATTCCCCTGGGACTGCCATACTATAATTGTGGAGTCAGTTGTATGCCATTTCCTCATAGCCAGAACTTTTGAGTTTATATATTATTCTTTGATAAAATACCTATTTTACAACAGGACATTCTTTTTTTACCTTTCATTGTTTTTGTTCTGTAAAAATGAATACTCTTAGTGAGTAGATTAAGCGCTTTACACACATAATTTTGTATAGCATAATTTACCTTCTAGGAATTTTTTCTTTCCTGAGACTCGATTTCATGGTATTTTTCTAGTAGAGCCTGGGTCTAATCAGAACATGGAACTGTACACAATTGGTATTTTGATACTTATCCATATCACAGCAAAGAAAAGTTTGTAAAATAAATGAATGTTGAAAGCAGTTTCTTCAGTGGACCTGCTTTTCTAAGTGGGAACATTGGTTTTCATGCTGTGAAGGCTTGGCTGAGATGATCTAGAAAGGGGCCCTCACAAATCTGCATTTTAGAACAAATGCCTTCTTTCTGAATTCTCTAGTATTATTCTACCATGACAAATTTAAGAATAAGCCAAACAATTTTTAAGATCCAACTCCAGCTATAATTGAAATTATTAAGGCACCATACATAAAAGTAGTTATTTTACATTTGAACATATTTGTGTAATCTATTTTATCAACATATCTGTAATCATCTATTTTATCAACCAAATTTTGAGTTCTCAAAAGATCTGGAGTCATTTCTGTCAGTGTAACTCTACATAGCCTCTGTCATAATAATGTGAAAGTAGAAAGATACTTGCTAAATATATCTTGATTAAACCTGACTTGTTTCATCTCCTAAACCTAGAACTTTAAACCCAGAACTTTGGTTGATAGGAGAAGGTTTAAGTATAAAAAAATATGTGAATAAGACTGCATTGTGAAAAGTATTACTACTAAGAGCATTTTTTTGTATTATGAAAAGTACCATAAGATAGTCATGGAATTTGGATAGTGGCCGGGTGCAGTGGCTTACAACTGTAATCCCAGTACTTTGGGAGACCTAGGCAGGTGTATTATTTGAGCTGAGGCATTCAAGAACAGCCTGGGCAACATGGCAAAACCCTGTCTCTACCAAAAAAAAATATATATATATATATAATATATATATACATATATAAAATATGTATTTTTATATATATAATATATATATAATATATTTTATATATTTAATATATAAAATTTAATATATAAAATATATTATATAAAATATATATGTACATATATAAGTGATATATGTACATATATATCTTATAAAAAGACAGTTTCTTATATAAGAAAGTTGAATAGCTACTGGTAAAAATAATAGTTGTTACTCTTTATTTAGTACTATTTGTCGAGCACTTCACTAAGCACTGTATTTACAGTCATACATTGTGAAAGTGTGCTAAATTTATATACTACACAGAGTTTTCAGTTGGGGTTTTTGAAAAATATAAATGCTAGAAGAGTAATGATTGTTTAATAGTCTGTATAATCTCTGTAACACTGGGGAAATACATCATTTTCTTGACATAGTTGGAAGTACTGTAAAGAAGGCATGCTTTCTATAACATCTTATTAAAATTACCCATCTTGTGATGAAAACTGATGAAATTAGTATAACCTCTCATCATGATGGCCAAGCTTTGTGACCCTTTATTGGAGTGGTTTTTATTCTAATTATTAACAAGTTTGGTGTCTGAATTCATTCGATATCTAATAAAATTGTTGACAAGGAAATGTAGTTTTGACACTTCAGAAGAGACATTTTCTACTTTATAAAATTAAGTTCCTACATGTGAAATTTGAGAAGCCACCAAAGTAAACATTCTATTATTCATTTAAAGCTCTTAATTGAGCCGGGCGCGGTGGCTCACGGCTGTAATCCCAGCACTTTAGGAGGCTGAGGCTGGCAGATCACGAGGTCAGGAGTTTGAGACCAGCCTGACCAACATGGTGAAACCCCGTTTCTACTACAAATACAAAAATTAGCCAGGCATGGTGGCAGGTGCCTGTAATCCCAGCTACTCCAGAGGCTGAGGCAGGAGAATTGCTTTAACCCAGGTAGCGGAGGTTGCAGTGAGCTGAGATCGTGCCACTGCACTCCAGCCTGGGCAACAGAGCAAGACTCCATCTCACACACACACACACACAAAAAGCTCTTAATTGTATGCGCACCTCTATGCCATTTAGAGGCAACCAGTATTAATATTTAAAATTCAATTTTATTTAAGATTGTATTATAAATATTAGCAACCAGACTGAATAATTAAAGGGCCATTAAAGTAATACATAGGAATTAAACATTTTGTATAGAAGAAAAAAATTAAAAACCCTCTTGGTTTAAAATGAAATATTAATATAAGACAGGTGTTTTTGTTTGTTTTTAACTAAATAAGGCTTTTTTTCCTAAAACTATGACATCATTAATAACTTCCCCCATACTCCAATAATAGACAATTTTTTCCCATCATCTCCCTAGTACCTAGGGCAAACTTACAGTTGTTCTTGGCAATATGAATGGAATGGTAAAGCCTGGAAAGTCCAGTAAAATATATTATCTTATAACTGAGTTTTTCTCACCAAATTTTTAACCACATCTGCTATTGACAGGTAAACAAATTTGAACTGATTGCCTTTTGCTTTCCATGATAATATGCAGGTGAGTGCGCAAATAAGTGGTAAAAGACCAACAAAGCAGTAAAAAGAAATAGACAAAGTATTTAACCAGCAAACTAAAGAACTCATTTCTGAATATTTTTCTATCCCCCTACCCTCCCGTATGAACTCCTTTTTGGCAGTAACTGTCTCATTCTTCCCTAAATGACAGACACATCAGCTGGAGTACGTCATTTAAGCCAGTGTAGGTGATTTAGGCTGGCAACTTTAAATAGCTGCCATGAAATGTTGTCATTAGTTTGCTATCTTCAGGGAAAACAAAATGAAACAGGAATATACAAAATGAGATAAGAGTCTCTCTTACCTTACATAAACCTTATGTTTGAGGGCAGGGGGCAAACCTTTAAAAAAAAATTATTTATTTATTTAGAGACATGGTTTTGCCATGTTGGCCAAGTTGGCCTCCTGGGCTCAAGTGATCCTCCCGCCTCTGCCTCCCAAAATGCTGGGATTACACGCATGAGCCACCACTCCCAGCTGAAAATTTTTAAAATTTATTGTTAGTTCATATTTGGGAAACAAAAAGCTCAGTCTTCAGTCTGAGATTTTGCAAAAGTGGAAGTGTAGTGTAAAAAAATATAAAACATACATACCAATAGCCAGCCTAAAACTGCTTGTTAGCAACCCAAGCTAGTAATTAAAAATTTTGAAATCTGGGAATAAAAGCAAGATTAATTAAAGTACTTGGTGGTTACCCATAGGGGGGTGTGTGTGTGTGTGTGTGTGATTAGCAACCACTTGGCAATGTATTCAGTATTGTTATTTGACAAGTAAGGATGAGGAATTTTGAATTGGAAATAAGGATGATAAATTCCTCATGTACCTTTAAAAATACATCTTTTAAATGAACTCTTACTGAGAGAATAACTACTAAAAGTTTAATTGTAGTTTTTTATTATAATATTTTGCTTTGATTTTATACTAAAAACTGCCAACCAGATAACATCTAAATGTATCTTTTTCAATATGACAAAGTTACATAAGAAGACTCCCCTTGCACGTAAAGAAAAATGCAATTATTTTCTATTCTGAATCTCCAGACTGCTGTTTTAGAAAATCATATCTGATTATTTGCTCAGCAGAAGATTATTGAGTTGATTTAGCTATGATTTTACTTAACAAAGCTTCAACTGCATTCCTACTGTGGAGTCCGAAAAAGGTAGAGAGATATAAATGATACATTCAAACTGTGATTTTTGTGAACAGGGCCATCGATGCACCCCTCGGAGCTAATAGCGGAGATGAGAAACAGTGGGTTTGCACTGAAACGAAATGTACTGGGGAGAAACTTGACCGCAAATGATCCATCACAGGTAATGATCTTTTTATCAGTAAGCTGAAAATGTCTATAAATCTAAATGTGATTGCTTGTGAATTGCTACTTAATGTTTTCCAATATGCATATATCCATAGGAAAGTAAGATAGAGCAAAGAAAATGCCCAAAATGTATTTTGATTTTGCTTTATTATTTTAATCTAAATGAGAAATTGTTTATAAACCTGTATTTTAATAAATGAAACTGCTCCTCTGAGTTTATGTGGATAAAATATCTAACTGAACTGGTGATGAGGTTGTTGGTTTTTCCTTCCTGCTAACTTACCCCTGATATGACATTAAATAGAACCAATGGTTAGAAGTATGTAAAAACTCCTAAAAATTGTAGAAAATATTTTAAACTTATTTATTTTATTAAACTATACATAGATCCATAAAATGATTGAGTTTGAAGGGCTATATTATTATATATTTGATAATGTGCTGTTGAAATTATAATAAAAGCTAAAATTGTGGATATTTTGACATTCTCATAATCTCATAATCTTCTTTTTTATATTTCATTAAATTAAAAATAAAGTATTTAAACTGGCAAGTGTTAACATTCAAGAGATAGAGAATGGAAGTCATGCTCTAAACATTTTATCTGTGTGTGTCTATCATCCTTTTCCTGGAAAAGTTTCCTAATGCTGGCAAAGCAGTCATGTTAACCTCTTAGTGCTATATGATCCACTTCGGCAGGGAGACTACAAAAAAATTTTTTAATTCTCTCCCACTTCCCAATCCAAAATATCATATTCATCTACAGTGTGTCCCTGATACAAAACTTATTTATAAATGTTTTCTTTTTTATCTACTAACTACCTTGTGTTGAAATCTAGCAATTTAATGATATCTTTGTTGACTCAGGAGTATGTTGCAAGTGAGGGTGAAGAAGATCCAGAAGTTGAATTTTTAAAGTCACTAACAACCAAACAAAAACAGAAACTTCTCAGGTAATTTAAAAGTATATATTTAATAGATTTATTTTTTCCTTAGTATTCATCTCAGTATCGTATTCAACTCTGATCCTAAGAGCTCATGAAGGTCCTTATACCATGCATCACATTTATTGATTATTCTTCACCCATAGCTAATACAATTTTGTCTGTCTTTTCAGTAACATGGAAATGAGTGTAAGATTGTATACTCAGATTGTACCACAAAACGATTGCACTTTTCAGAATGTTTAATTTAGAATTAGACTTATTTATAGCTTTTACTTTTCAAAATAGATTTGTATGTATCTTCGCACACAATTTGTTCTTAGGAAACATTTTTGGCCATTTTTAAAATGTTTTGTAAAATTTTATGAGAATGCAGAAAGAATGCTTAAATTTAAGGTAAACGTGAATTTTGTTAAACAGACTACCTCTGAATTAAAAGAATCCAAGAAATGTCTGCTGGGTCCAATAGAGGGAGCTCATGATGCTTTCAGTATGTAGAGTTTTGAGAATGGCTAGACGGAACCTAGAGACTTATTTTCAGAGTAACTGAAACATACCATATAAACAAGTTACTCCTCCAAGAATGTGAAGTACTCTTTAGAAATTCAGAATGTTTTAATAGGATTGTCCTATTTATAAAACTAAACAATTGTTGAAAACAAGTATTAACTATATTATTTTATAAAACCAATATTTCAGAAGTTTAATGTGTACTCTTACTCAGAATTTCTGGAGAATATTCTCTTGAATTTTGATAATGTTGATTAATATTTATATACTATAAAATAGTACATAAAATTAATTTTTCATCTGATTATAGCTATATATTTGCTTTTATAGTAGTTCCAACTGATGTTACACACCTTTCACAGGCTTTCTTTAGGATGACCCTTTAGAGTGCTATATAATTTCAACTCAGTAAGAATTTAACAAAAAAATAGTCATTACTATTGAAGTATAGTCAGAAAATTGGCTTGATGCATTTAATTTTTTAATTTAATATATTCACGCTTTGAATAATTTTAAAGGAAGAAAATGAGTTGTCATTTAGTAAACAATACGTTCATATATGGATACCAGTTCTTTTTTTTTTTTTTTTTTTTTTTAAGACAGAGTCTCACTCTTTTGCCCATGCTGGAGTGCAGTGGCATGATTTTGACTCACTGCAACCTCCGCCTCCCAGGTTCAAGCGATTCTTCTGCCTCAGCCTCCTGAGTAGCTGGGATTACAGGCAGGTGCCACCATGCCCGGCTAATTTTTGTATTTTTACTAGAGATGGGGTTTCACCATGTTGGTCAGGCTGGTCTCGAACTCCTGACCTTGTGATCCGCCCACCGTGGCCTCCCAAAGTGCTGGGATTACAGGTATGAGCCACCGCGCTCTGCCATGGATACTATTTTTAATAACTTCTAAGAAAATATATTGTTTGTTCATAACTTACAGTTGATGAAATAATTGTTTTTCACACAGTCTGTTACTGTTTATTTCCCAATTACAGGAAATTAGATCGACTGGAGGAGAAAAAAAAGAAAAAAGATAGAAAAAAGAAAAAGTTTCAGAAGAGCAGAAGTAAACACAAAAAACATAAGTCCTCTTCTTCCTCGTCTTCCTCCTCCTCCTCCTCTTCCTCTACTGAGACTTCAGAAAGCAGTAGTGAGAGTGAGAGTAACAATAAAGAAAAAAAAATACAAAGGAAGAAAAGAAAGAAAAACAAGTGTTCAGGGCATAATAACAGTGATTCTGAAGAGAAGGACAAGTCTAAGAAGAGAAAGCTTCATGAAGAACTTTCTAGCAGTCACCGTAACCGGGAAAAAGCCAAGGAAAAGCCCAGGTTCTTAAAACACGAGAGTTCTAGGGAGGACAGCAAATGGAGCCATTCTGATTCTGACAAAAAGTCCAGAACCCATAAACACAGCCCAGAGAAGAGAGGCTCTGAAAGAAAGGAGGGGAGCAGCAGAAGCCACGGCAGGGAGGAAAGGAGCCGGAGAAGCCGGAGCAGAAGTCCTGGTAGTTACAAGCAAAGGGAGACAAGGAAACGGCCACAGCGAAATCCTGGTGAAGAGCAAAGCAGAAGAAATGACAGCAGAAGCCATGGCACAGACTTGTATAGAGGAGAAAAAATGTACAGAGAGCACCCAGGAGGTACACATACTAAAGTGACACAAAGAGAATGAAGCAGAAGTAGAGAAGAAAGACTGTATGTGACAATTACCTGGGAATAAAAATATCTCCACTTTTTTATTGAATACCTTTAGCAAGGGGTAAATTATGTACTGTTGTCTTTCTAATAAAAAAGCTCAATTTTAATTTTTCATCTCTAGACTGTCAATTCAAGTACAAAACTACATGAGTACTATAAGAATGAATTTTGCAAATATTTGTAAGTAAGCTATTTTGGGGCTGTGGAAATATTTTCTGTTGGTAACTGTTTCTTGTTCCCCATACCAGATAAAAACCGCATATAACTCTGTGACATTTGCTTTGTTCTGAAACATCATTAAAAGAATGACAGTACCTTAAATGGGTATAATTTACTTTTTTCAATTCAAATTTGTTATTCTAGGATTTGAATTTGCTTGAAGTGAATTGTAATAATTATTCAAATTCATTAGTATAAATTAAACAAGGATTAATAAATCTTTAAGACTTTTAAGCCCCCTTTAGGTGTTTTGTTCTATAGAATAAGCTGTTTACATTTGGATAATATTAGTTTTCTGTGCAGGTATACAAATTACCTCAAACTTAAAACAGTCCAACTGGGCCAGGCACGGTGGCTTTACGCCTGTAATCACAGCACTTTGGGAGGCCCAGGCGGGCGGATCACCTGAGGTCAGGAGTTTCGAGACCAGCCTAGCCAACATGGTGAAACCCCGTGTCTACTAAAAATACAAAAAATTAGCTGGGCATGGTGGCATGCACTGTAGTTCTAGCTATTCAGGAGGCTGAGGCAGGAGAAACGCTTGAACCTGGGAGGTGGAGGTTGCAGTGAGCCAAGATTACGCCACTGCACTCCAGCATGGGCGACAGAGTGAGACTCCGTCTCAAAAAAAAAAAAAAAAAAAATTAGCCAGGCATGGTGGTGCGCACCTGTAGTCCCAGCTACTCAGGAGGCTGAGGTGGGAGAATTGCTTGAACCCAGGAGCGGAGGTTGCAGTGACCCAAGATCACGCCACTGCACTCCAGCCTGGGTGACAGAGCAAGACTCCATCTCAAAAACAAAACAAAACAAAAAACAGTCCAGCTGTATTAACAGTTCTAGAAGTCAGAAGTTTGACATGGGCTAAAGTCAAGATGTCAATAGAATTGTGTTTCTTCTAGAGGCTCAAGGGGAAAATATGTTTGCTTGCCTGTTGCAGCTTCTAGATGCTGCCTGCATTTCTTGGCTCCTGGCCCCCCCTCCTCCGTTTTCAAAGCTAAGAGAGGAGTCAAGTCCTTCTCAAATCTAATCATTCTGACACTTTGACATTCTGCATCCCTCTTCCAATTTTAAGGACCTTGTGATTACATCAGGCCCACCTGAAGAATCATGCAATAATCTCCCAATTTTAATATCAATGTTAATTCTATCTGCAACTTTAATTCCTCTTTTCTTTGTAATGTAACATATTCACAGGTTCCAGGGGTTAGGATATGTACATCTATGAGGGACTATTATTCTGCCTTCCACAATTGGCCCTTCTATTACTGGCATACAACTATTAAAGATTTTACTTCATACCTGGTTGATCGTACCAGTGGTCCGTGGCGGGGGGCAGGGGGTAGATTTTCAAATGAAACAATGCAAACTGTTTTGATATTTCACCAGTATAGGTATATAAGGCGTATTTAAATTTAGCTGCAAATTTTCACTTGTGTTTCAAAGGATATGGTAAAGGAAAACTACAGAAAGAACTGGTACAAATCACAAGTAACATGCAGTTCCAAAAAACATAACTTCACATCTTGGACACAAGTTTTTTTATCAGTGTTCTATATTTTTAAACCATCTGCTACTTAATACAAAACAAATACTGATTAGATGGTTTTGATAGTTGGCAGTCACAATTTCATAAATTCTGTAGGAGTAACATTTGAAAGAAGTAAAACCACTCCACATCATCTGATATGTATGTTTTGCCTTGTCTGTGCACACACACAAAACAAATGTCCTCTAAGAAAAACTAAGTGAAGAGGTAAACAACCCTTGATTATTTAGATTTTTAAGACGCAGGGTGGCGGGGGGGGGGGGGGGCGGGGAGGAACTTGAATTCCTTCCACAGTATTGTTAAATAACTTACAGCGCACCTCAAAGATCCCTTATTCACTTAAAAAAAAGCATGCATTTGAAATTGGTAAACACTGCTAATTTACAACTTGAGTTCATCAGTGTTGCAGTGATTATTTTCTACCTTATGCCTTTTTAGACTTTATAATTTTTATAATGTCAAAACCTATGCAATACTTACTACCTTAAAGGGTTTCTGAAGCAATACAGTGTTCATGAAGAGAAATGCTGAAATGCATCCTAAAATTAAAAATGAATTAAAAACGTTATTTCTTACACTTTTTTCATTTGACTCACAAACCGTGGTCCACTTTTTTAATGCAGATGAGATCTTGCTATGTTGCTCAGGCTGGTCTTGAACTCCTGAATTCAAGCAATCTGCCTGCCTCAACCTCCCAAAGTGCTGGGATTATAGGCGTGAACCACCATACCTGGCCAATGTGGTCCACTTTTTATAAAGTGGCCATGAGATTTTTTTTAGTCTCTGATTTAATTATCCTTATTGTTAGGATTGAGAAACTATAAAGTACTGCCAAAATCTCCAATATTTTTAACCATCTAATTCTGAGAAAAAATTTCCATGTAGTTATGGAAGATGTTGATTTTGTTTGGCTTTCAGCCTTGGTCACCCAAGGGTGCTCAAAAGCCCTAACGAACTACCATTCTAACTGTAAACTTAAAAACGGAAGAGAGGCATTTTCACACAAAATCATACCATGATAACAAATAGCTTTAAAGAGGCTCAGTTAATGTGTTCCACATACCCTAATGATGGAAAATAATTTTTCAAAATAAAAATATTGGACATGTAATTCTACTTTTGTTTTGAAATATAAGGTAGAAACCAAGGAGACGAACCTCATAAGATGAACCTCATAATAAAAGGGATGTCTAGTACGTGTAGAGATTCCTCTACGTACCTAAAGCCCAAGAAGAATCCTCCACGTTTAATAAATCTATGACTTAAGAACCCAAACAAAAGTCCTCAACGGGGATATTTTTTAGAAAACCAGCCTGGTGAAATTTGTCATTCTTACCCTTAATAGAGAAGTTCCTTTAAAGAAATCTTGGCACACTTACAAGTTTCTTATTTATCCATGAGCCTGGAACTGCACAAGGCATAGGACACATTTTGGAGGCATTTCTCCCTCTGCCTTCGCAGGGACTTTTCCCCTAACCTAACATTTAACATAACACTAACAAATTAATTCCTGTAGGAGGTGCTGTCGATTTATAAATAATCAGGAAATACCAAGTTGCTAGGTTAGAACTTGTTTATCTGAACGTCTCTGTGGTAAATTAGTCATAATTTATTTTAATAAAGGCCAAAATGGGCAGAGGTTTCTGCAGCATAGTGGCAGGTCTGCTTACCTTGCATTGTGAAGCGGAGATCTTGTTTTGAACCATAGGGCTGTAATCTTAAGAAAGCTTTTCATCTGAAAGGCTTGAAGAGACCTTTCTTGCTGTTCTTCCATGAGACTGCTTGCTGATAGTGAATCAAATCATTCCACGCTGCTGGGAGCAGGCGTTTCCCAGTTTTAATCACTGAACATTTCGTATGCTTTGGCATTGAAGCTCAGAGTTCAAAATCCACCTGAGCCATTTCACTCTTCTCCTTACCTAATGACCACTGGGCCAAGATGCTGGTGGAGGTAGCTCCGGAGGGCCGCAGCTCCACACTCCGGACGTAAGACCAGGAAGAAAGTAGCATTTTTAGCTTCAGCAGCTGAAGGATATTTAAAAATCTTATTTAGGTTTTCTGAAAAAGAAAAGCTCTGCTATAGTTATCATTTCTTGAAAAGAGATAAAAGCATGCAATACCTGCAGGCCTTGGGAGCATTCTCTGATCAAAAAGGAGAAAGACCTTTAAAAAGTTGTGAGGAACAAGTCAGACCGGGGAAACTAAGGTTTGGGAAAGCGGGGGCCTCTGAAAACTCTCCTACCTGATCGAGGCTCCTAAAACCCGGTTCCTGCTAATGGGAAAGGAAGAGGTAACTCCACAGCACCTTCCCCTTTCTCCTCCCTTCACGCCACACTTATCACCCCCAGAATGCCCAGAATGTAGCAGTAATGACGAAGATGTGCGGGACGAACGCGGAGAGCTGCCTGGAATGAAAAGAAACGCACCCTCCGGCCCGAGCTGCCCCGGAGCCGCCTTTCTCCAGTCCCTTGGGCTTGAAGGGCTTCGCGAGGGGGTAGACAGAAGTGGAGGTCCGAGGGCTCCTGGGTTGACAGAGCAGGGCTTCCCAGGAGGACGTCGCCCTAAACCTAAAGGAAGCCGGAATGGGGGTGGAGTAGGGTGACAGGATGAATCCTGGCTGGGGTCGCCCCTTCCCATCCTGAGGCGACGCCCCCCTGCGTGCTCTGGTGGTTTCCTTCTGGGTGCGCGGTCTGGCAACCTTGCGAAAACACCCCAAACCGAAATGGGGAGGCCGAGAATGAGGGAGCGCACACCCTTCCTAGCAGATGCGCCTCCCGCGCCAGGAGGCCGCCCAACACCCGACCCACAAGGTGCGGCGGGGAAGGGTCGGGGCCTGCCCTCTGCGCGGCTCCCTCGTCCCCGTTGGCCCAAGCCACCCCCCCGAAGCAATTCTCAGGCCTTTCCGCTGGGGGCCCGCCCGCCGAGGGCCCTGCCAGTCCCCGCCTAAGCTTGCCGGGCCTCGGGCGCAGTCCCCCGCGCGGGCCGGACTCGCCTTCAGCAGTTAGGAAAGCGAGCGAATTTTTCTGGTCGCTCGGGCTCCACAGGTGAAGAGGGCGCTTTATGAAGCTCCTGGGACAAACATGAAGATATCAACTTTCGTCAGCAATCTGCAAGCAGAATGCGGACTGGGGCAGACACCCTGTCACTTTGCATTTCCTTTATAAATAAATGAATCACCCAGAAATGGTTACATGCCTGCAAAACAATGCAAAACCCCCAGTATGAAATTCTACAGGAAGAGAGTATAAGGGTCTTGGAAAATCTGGAACTCTTAGGGGCTGTGGTTTTCCGGGTCCTCGACAGCCGGTCCTGGAGGGACGTGTCCCCACGGACATTCTGAAACCCTTTCCTTAACTGGAGATGCAAACACACAGTCTATATTTACATCAACAATATATGGGGGAGGCATGTCTGTATGTATTTACCTCATACATATTTCTATACACTCCAGCGTCTGGGAAGGGTGGGGGGTAAATAACACTGAACGGTTAAAATTATGGAGAAGGGATAATAACTGATTACTAATTTGAAAGTAAACAAACAGGTGACTTTTTCAGATCAAATTCCTCCTTGTATCGTTACAATAAATATCTCTGAAGGAAGCTCTCTATTTATGTTGTCATTGATTAATTCTTCACTACCTCATTTGATTTCGATTTAGAACGATTTGATTCTAATTTAATTAGCATGTAATTTGGATGTACATAATTACTGTAATTATGACATTCAGGTAAGGCAGCTTTAGGCTGAAAGGCAATTTCAAATTTTCTAGCAACCTACTTTGTACTGGGAAATGGACAAGGACTTTGCGCCCTGCTATCCAAGTAGTAATTAGCACATCTTTGAAATAGGCAGTGCGGCGGGGTTTGTATTAAAACAGCAAATACAAACCCAGCCGAGTTACCCGCCGCAAAGGTGGCTGCGAGTCCCCGGAAACGCACTGCTTCTCCCCGGCGCGAGTTCAGGGAGCCCGGCACCCAGGCGCCTTGGCCGGGCTCTCGCGGCTGCGGGTGACGGCGCCTCCGCCGCCTCGGGCGCAGGGTTTGAAGGTGTCGCTTTTTAAATTAAAATACAATAAATACGCGCTGGGGGGTGGGGGGCACAAAAATGGAGAAGGAGGAAGTCACTCCACGCAGTATGAAGACGGGCTGGGGTCGGGGAGATAGTGGACTGGAAGAGGAGGGAAAGGGGCGGCAGGGGGAGGACGATACACTGAGAGGAGAGAAAATCGGCCAACGCCCCCAACTGTTACCCGATTTCAGATTTGGGTTTCAAAGGGAAAAGGAGAGGACAAAAGGGGTCGGTTTGCTCCAGGAGGGTGTGCGCACCCTTTGGGGAGGCCTCGAGCGGGGAATTTGGGGGCTTCTCGCCGCCCTCGGGGGCCCTGCGCGACCGGCCCGGCTCCTGCCTGCCCAGCCGCACCCCGCGCCCCACTCGGGCTGGGGTGTCCGCCGGAGGACGAAGGCGATGCAGAAGGCTGCTCCGGCCCGCCTCGGGTTGGGGCTGCGAAAGCGGCGGGTCCCTTGCCTCCCTGATTGTCCACGAGGGGGTAGGGGGGTGGGATGGTTTGGTGGCCTGTTTGAATCGGCCTGGTTCCAGCCGGGCCCCGGGTAGTCCACGCGGGCCTTGCGGGCCGGGAGCCACGGATGCAGAGTCAGAGGGGTCTGCGTCCACAGCTGGATCCCCACATCCTGGGGTCCACGTCGCCGCCGACAACGCTTCAGCCCTCTCAACTCTTAAGTTGGAAGACCCTGAAGTTGCCTTGAAAAGGATGTTAAATGGACAATTCTAAGACCAGGGCCAACCGGTCGTTATTTTGTTTTGTTTGGATTTTCAGTTAGCACGTTCCAGAAACGACCCTTTTGCCCAAAAGCCACTGCCAAGTAGTGCTCCCCACCCCCAATAGCAGGGCTCGTTCCCCGCTGGAACGCAAACTGTCGCGTTTCTTCGCAGGATCCTCTTGGTTGCTGCTGCTCGCGGCAAAAGCCGGTCTCCACGCGCTGACAGTTGCGAGCCGGGCAGGCGGCGGCCTTCCCGCCTCGGAGCTCTAGGTGGCGCCAGCGAGCCGCACTAGCTAAGCTCCTCTTATGGGAATCAAGAGCTACTGTCAAACATAAAAGCAAATCAGAGTTTTCAGTTTTTTTAATGTGTTAAGAATGTTATTCCTTAAGAAAATTTGTAGCTAAATTATTCTCACTTAAAATAAACACTTAGTATACCAATTACACAAATGGGCGGGATTTATGTGAGATTTACTTCATCTGCATTTTTGTAGTGGAAGAGAGCCTTAGTGAATACAGATAATAGATGCAAATAAGATTAGAGTTAAAATAAATAAAGTTTCCATCCGAATAAAAAGAAATTCAATTTTACACGACTTGTAACGATTTGACGGAAAGTCCAGACGCACCATTCAGGTGCACAATCTAATCTAGTCAAAATAATGTTGTTTCCCTCCTCGAGGAAAGAAAATCTCTTTCTTTTCTTTTTCTTTTTCCTCATCAGGTAGAATCCAATTCATTCCAAGGGCAGAAAACTGGTGTCAGAAAAGGAAACGCTGGAGGATGGTGCGGATCGTGGCTGGGTGGGCGCAGGGCCGAGGAAAACTTGCTTTTCGTTCCTCTGTTGCGCTGGAAGCTATGGGACAGGAAATGCCAGGGAAACCGGGGGACTCGAAATCGCACTGCCCTTACCCGGGCCTGGGCGAGACTCTGGGCCCCCAGGCCGGGTTCCCCGCCCCCACCGACCTCCAGGCCGCTACCCGCCTCTGAGCTTGGGCCCCTGACCACCGCCTCCAGCTCCTTTTGGCCCCTGAGTCGGAAAGTCACAGGCCTCCCGGGCCCCGAGGTGGCCCTGGGGAGGCGCGGCCCCACCGCAATTGGGGACCGAACTCGTGTTGTAACTGGCGGGCTCTCGCCTCCCACGCGCGCTGTCTCCAATTTGGTCATCACTGGCCGGCCGGTCGCCACCCGCTCAGGTCAAGGTTCCCCGCGCCCCCAGGGGCGCCTAGGGCTTGGGGGAGGCCGGGCAGGGGGCCTAGGCCCTGTTTTCGCCTGTTGGCTTCGGCCGGGGCCCCGGGGCCCCGCTGCCTCTGGGCTCAGGTTCCGCGGACTGCTGTCTCCCGGCTGGACGCTCGGTCCGGGGCCGCCGCCCGCCGCTCCCGGGAGCCTGGGTGATGGACGTCCGCTGACCCGCGGGGCAGAGGCAGCGCACACGGCCTTGATCACTGGCCTGCGGAGGGAGCCGCGCGGCCAGCGGGACCTGCACGACCGGGCCCTTTGATCTGCCTTTATTATCAACGAGAAACAAAGCTGCCTGGGCCCGACGCCCGGGCGCCCGCGTTCCTGGGGAGACCCACCACACCCTCTACTCCGCGCCGCCAGCCTGCAGCCCCCAAACGCGCCAGGCACCCTCTGGGCCTCCAGTGCCCCGGCCCGAAGCCCCTCTGGAAAACGCGTCCCTGCCAGCCGGCTCTCCGGAAGACCATCCCCCGACCAGAGGCGCTTAGGGAGTGGGGGGCTCCCGGTTATGAACAGCTTGATCGGGGAGAGAAAATGGCCAAAGTGAAGAAAAACTCGAGGAAGAAGAGCGGGGCAGCCTGGCCGCGGGGAGCTCAAGAAGGAGAAGGAAGAAGCCATTGAATGTCACGCTGCAAACTCCCTGCTGGGGACCTTCGTTCTGTTTTATCGCTACTTTGCGACTTGGTGTTTCAGAACAGTTTCCGAGAAAACATTTTGCTGATTGTTAATAACAAGAATTTATTTTTTCTTTCCTAAAAATCAAAATCTTCGCTCAAATTCCCAAGGCGGACAGTAATCAAAAATGGAAAAAAAAATGTTGGTGCTGGCTTCGCTTGTATTTCCTCTTGTGTGGGAAGTCTTTTAGAAATATTTTTATTCTGTAAATATGTACTTTATTTTCTAAATTAACATTTTTTTCGAATTGCGAAATTATCTCATTTACCAATTTTCTTTTTGTCTCTCCCTCTTTTCTCCCTCTTTTAAACTGGGGCTGTTAAGTTGGTGGTCAGAAGACAAAGAGAGTGAAAATAATTTTCATTTCAATAATTGCCTTCTGGTCAATTTAACTGTGCCTTATTTTGAAAGAGACTGTCTAAATGAGATTCCTGTCCCAAATGTGTTCCCAGGCCTGATCCCAGCCTTTAATTATTCCTGAGTTTTTTTCTTCAGAATAAGACGCCGCACTGAGTAATCACAAAGAAGTCAGAGAGCATCCTTGAACCTTTTCAGAAGCAGCGCCACTGATATTCAAATAACCTGCGAGGGCCATTTGACGGCGCGGGGACCTAGGCATTTCCAATTCACTATTTGCATAGATCAGCCGTCTTTGAAAAGGAAAGGAGCAGTTGTCTTCCATAACATTAAAAAGCCTAGTTATCAAATCAAGTGCTTAGTTTGGGGGCTTTTTAAAACGTTTACATTTTATCTCAGGTTGCCCTTTACCGTTTGACATGCAAATTTGGTGCAGTTAATTTAGACAATTAAAAAGATCTTCAAGGGAGCTTTGTCACAGAGAATATTTGGAGTTTTCCCCGCGGACCAGCTGAGATAAAGTTGGCCAGAACAAATGATGTCTAGGAGATTAATTAGATATTTGATAAGACATGAATCCCTAATAAGGGAATACAAGGCACAGGGGGCTGCTGTGTGCTCTAAGTCAAAATTAATAACATTTAACAAGATTTTCATTTAGGCATGAAATGTCTTTTCCGGGGTATTGACTCTAGCGATTTATTCCCTTGAGTTGCCTTCCAACATACAGGGCCTTGGGAGCTAAAAGACTTCTTTTTTTAAAAGCGTTTTCCTTTCACAGATTGTTTTTAAATCACTTTTTAAAAACAAACAAACCCACCAGAGTTTTCTCTGACCCCTCCCAGAGGTTTAGGCACCTCCCCAATTAAAGCTGCCAAGGACCTTTGCATTTTTTAGGCGCTCCAGAGTTTTAAAATGTCACCTTTTGAGAGCCTTCACATTAAGTAATACAACTACACGTCCTTACAACCCAATTTAATTTATGTTGTTGATATACAAATAAATAATTTTGACTTCTCAAAAACGTATATGTAGTATGGCTTTTATAACCCACATAAACTTTACATTACCTACAACTAACATTAAGGGAATTTTTTCCCAACCGAAAAAAAAATCGACCCACGAAAAGGTTATTGAGGGGGAAACAGGATTTTTAAAAAAGGAAATGTATTGTTCAGAGTCCTTTAATAATACCAAAATGAAAATATGATGTCAAGATTTTCTTGATACAGATAAACGCATTTAATTTCTTTAGATGACCTTAACTTACGTGTTTGTGAGTGAAATAACTCAACATTTTAAATATCTTTTACATATATACTGACTTTCACAAAGTGCATCAGAAAATTAAAAAAAACTCCCTGAATTTCAGGGATTCACCCAAAAAAACTCTATTCGAATGAACATTTACAAGAAAATAAAAGAGAACACAATCTTTTGAACCCTATTTATACAGATGTTATGAAATACAGAGAAACTGTCGCTAGACTTCCAGTTTAATTTCTCACCTTAAGCCTTTTGATGCTTCCTTTTTTAGGAAAAAAGTCTCATTGTAAGTAGATATCAGGCAGGACTTGGAGCATTTTATATATAATATAATCCAAACAAAGGGTGTTTTTATCGGTCCCGTTTGTTTTCAAATGTTCTGACAGTCCTTTGCTGGGTGGTGGCTTGTTTTTGAGAAAAGGAAAGAGACGGGTGTTGGAGGGAGGTGGAGAGTGGGCAAAGAGGGAGCCTTTCTATGTATTGCTCTTCGCTCGAGAAGTTTGGGCGAGTGGTATGTGTGTGCGCGCGCGAGTGTGCGTGCTTGTGGTTGTAGGTCTCCGGTGTATGTGTACGTCTGGGAGTACAGTTTTTAAAGTGTTTGTGTCGGAGGATGGTTCGCTTTTGTTTCCGGACCACGCGTTCGATTGTTATCCGGGCGCGGAAGGCAGAGGGGAGCTCCTCGCACAGCGGGCGAACCGCAGCCCGGGAGCCCTGAGCGGCTCCACCTCGCGCCCAGCCCGGGCCCTGGGGGCGTCACTGAAGCCCCTGCCCTCCCGCCCCCCGCTCGCTCGCCCTCCGAACCTCTCGTTCGTTCTCGGTGTCTCTACTCGCTTGTGTGCTCGCGCCTCTCGCCCGGCCTCTAAGAGTCGTTGGGGCCAGACGCTGCTTCCTTGCCTCCCGCGGAGGCCGCCGCCGCCGCCGCCGCTGCCGCCGCCGCCGCTGCCGCCGCCCGGGCGGCACTGACGCCGGAGTCATGCAGGATGAGGTCGGGGGATTCGGAACGGGGCGTCTCCAGGTTGCTGGCGTCCGTGTCACTGTCGCTGCCCTTTTTGCCCCCGCCGCCCCCGTTGTGCGTCTTAATGTGTTTGCTCAGGTGGTCGCTGCGCATGAAGCGCTTGTTGCACACCGGACAGGCGAAGCGCTTCTCGCCCGTGTGAGTCCGCAGATGCCGCTGCAGCTCGTCCGAGCGCGTGAAGCGCTTGCCGCAGAAGAGCCAGTTGCACACGAAGGGCCGCTCGCCCGTGTGCCAGCGCAGGTGCGCCTTCAGGTGCGACGTCTTCCCGTACACCTTGCCGCAGCCCGGAATGTGGCAGCTGTGCAGGCCCTTGCGCCGCAGGCTCGCCCCGGCCGGGCCCAGCCGCTCCGCCTCCTGGCAGTTGGGGCAGTCGCAGGTGGCGCGGCCCGAGTAGCGGCGGGCAGAGCGTGCCGAGCTCCCCCCGGCGGCGGCAGCCGCGGCGCCCGATATCATGGCGCTGGCGGCGGCGGCTGCCACGGCGGCGCTGGAGTCCGAATAGGAGGGCAACACCGGCTTGAAGCCGTCCTGGGCCAGCAGGTGCTGGCTGGTGGAGAGCAGGTGGGAGGCGGCGGCGGCGGAGGAGCCGAGGCCCGTGGAGCTGAAGGCCGAGTGCGTGAGCGAGCTGAAGTCGGGGTTGTAGGTGCCCAGCTGCGAGTGCAGCGAGGCCTGGGGGGCGCCCGAGTGCAGCGAGCTCTGGAGCCCCCCAGTGGGGTTCTGCACTTCCAGCCACGAGCCCGGGCTGCTGTGCACGTCCCACCACGACGACGCCGCGCCGTTGGTCACCTCGCCGGCCGCCAGCGTCGAATGGAAGCCCGACTTGTACCAGGACTCGTACGGGTGCGCCATGCCCACGCGCGGGTACAGGCCGTCGGCTGCCGTCGTGTGCACCTTGGAAATGAAGGCCGACTGGCCACCCGCCTCCTGCGGGGACACCCCGGCCGCTGCCGCCGCGGCAGCCGCCGAGTTGGAGAAGAGGCCGCCGTAGTCGCTGCTGAAGGCGGACGACGTGGGCGACGTGGAGGCCAGGCAGAAGGCGCTGTTGGCGGCGCCCGAGCCGCCCGCCAGGCCGCCCGAGCCACGGCCCCCGGTGGCCACCGCGAAGCCCGAGAGGCTGGAGCCGAGGTTGCAGCTGGACGAGGAGCGCTTCCAGGGGTGAAAGCCGCCTTTGGCGAAGGCGCTCGACTCTGGCAGCGTCGTCAGCGGGCTCGTGTTGCCGATCTTGTTGCAGGTCGCCGCCAGCATGGCCAACGGGGTCGTTCCGAAGCGCGGCTCTTCCTAGAGTGGGTGGGATGGGGGAGGGAGCAAGAAGGAGGAGGGCAAGAGGAAGTGGGGGAAGAAACAAAGTGCACCCGTGAGCAGCCTCGTCCCCTGCGGCTGCTCCCGGGGGGTCCTGGCTCCCCGCCTCGCGCCTCCTCCCCACGCGCCCGCGGAGGAGTCGCCGCACCGGGCGCGGAGCAGGGGCGATCACCGGGGCGAAGGTCCAGGCGCCGGAAAGTTGCACTTCGCTGAGGCTATAAATCAAAGATGCCTCCGTGTTCCCCGCTGCAACCCTGCCTACAACCGGACTTGGGTTGTCGCCGTAAACCGGCTCCTCTCCCAGAAGACCCCAAGTCGCCCTTCGGGGTGAAGCGCGAAGGTAAACACAGAGACCAGAGACAACAAACACCGGGTGAGGGCGGAGGCGGCCGAAACAGCAGCCAGGGACGGGCGAAACTTGCAGCACTCCCAGGGTGGCTACGACTTGAGTTTTCTTTTTTAATAGAAAACGTTTGGTTTTAAAGTTTACATACACACAAAAACAGCGATTATGAAAACAATAATCCGAGGATAAGCGGCCAGAGACAGATTTCAAAGTCATGGGCGAATTGGGGAGCCGCGGAAATGTAAATGTTTATTAGCGTGACTAGATGGACTGCAAAACGATTAAGACTGTTTTCTGGAAACACCACTGTCGCATAATTGCAACAAAATCCCCAAAGCAAGGCGGGGGATGGGGTATAAATCACGAGGGGAAAAAAAGAAACCTCTAGCTTTTTTTTGAAACCAAATGAAAAAGGACTTGATTAAGAAGGCCTTTTCTTGCAAAGGCATCTTGCTGGGTTCCAAAAACTTGGGGAAAAATCAGTCCCAGAAATGTGGAAAGTGCTAACAGAAGCTGAAGCTGCAGTCTAGCAGCAACAGTTTCTCCGGAGCCGCAGACCCCAGAAGCCATAACGAAAAATTACTCCGGTTAAAACAAGCAAATGCGTTGCCGCGCTTGCGACTTACCCCGAGTATAGACGTGGCCATAGCAGGTCTCTGGCTGCGCAGCGAGGCTGGGAGCGGGGCTGAGCCTGGCGGCTGCTCGGAAAAACTGCTTGGGTCCCGCGCGGCTCCCGCGTCCCCGCGCTCGTGCCGAGCGGACTCCAGGCTCCCGCCGGCTAAACTCAGCCTAAGTGCGAGGAGCACCCGCTTTGAAGTGCCGCTGGCTGCGCCTCTCGCCCAATGAGGGCGCAGGCAGAGCAGACGGGAGCTGCCCCGCAGCCAATCAGACGCTCCGAGGGGCCCGAGCCCGGGCTCCCGGCGCGTGCCAGTCAAGTCGGCTAGCTAGGGCCGCGGGGGTGGGGGGGAGTAGTGGGGGATACTTGCGGGGGGGCGGGGGGCGAGGGCGGGCTGGGGACTGAAGAAATTACAGTGCAATTAAAAATTTACACTCACGCACCAAGCCAGGTTTAAGTACCAATGAAACCGAGCCACAAGCACCCCCCCCACACACAAACCAGCCCGAGATGTTGCAAGTTAGGGCTGACAGTGCTACTCGACTCCCCACTTGTAGGAAAGGAGGCAGGAGGGGAGGAGACACCCAGACACAGCCCGCACCAGCAGGGCCCAAGTGGAGACGGAAATGTCAGCCCTCACTTTGTGTGTCCAGGCTTTTGCCTACAGAACACAACTTCAGCTTGTATCTATCATTCTTGCTTGTGATTTTTATCATTTTCGTGTGTCTTCTACCCAATTCCTTATTCCACTAGATTCAATTTCACTCTCACAGTTATACTGGGGAGGGGGCGCGAAGGGACAGCTCCTCCGAGAGGAGCGAAATAGGCCTCTCTGTACAGATCTACATCCACAGATTTGTTGGGAGGGCCTGGAGCCTGCTGCATCCCGCCATTTCCCCCCAGCGGTGTAAGTGACTTCCTAATTGTCGCTCTGGCCTCTGACCCGGGGGGTAATACAAGTGCCACTCACGCTAGAGGCTTCTGGTGGTAATTGAGGGCACCCTTTGTACGGTTTCGCCAGCGCTTAGATACCAGGTTAACCCAGTTGTCAAATATGACTAAACAGTGGGATGTGCTGATTATCTGCCGGGTTTTGCTGGGGGCTGGCATGGGGGTGGGAGGCATCAGCCCATACAACACGCTGCACGAAGCCGCTTATTTTCTCACTGTAACAACTTTGGAAACAGAGACCGGCGCGAGCGGCGTCCGCCCCCACCTCCACCTCCGCTGAAGCTGCAGCTTGCTCGGCTGTTTGTTTAACCCGGTGAAGATTTGCATGTCGCGTTTCATCCTGGAGTGGAGTTTTCTTGTCCCAGCTCCAACCCACTCCCATTCCAGACCACCAGGGCCTAGAGGCTCGTCCGTAGGGCAAGTGCGCTGTTTTAAGAGGTAGGCTCCCCATTAGTGCCCTGCTTTCACGGACGCGCCCGAGAAATCTCTCCAGGACTTTCACCCGGGAGGGCGGAGGACCAGGCCACACGTGGGCGCTTCCACATTTTGCAGGCTGGAAGCATCCTGAAGTCCTCCCCGGACCTTGTCAGTGTGAAAAGAGGGGTCCTCAAACAGACCAGGGTGCGTCTTCGAGTCCCCCAGCAACCGCTGACCTGCTTGTTTTTCTCTTTCTGGGCCCCGCTTTCTCTTTCTTCTCTAGGGTAGCCAGAAGCTGTTTTTGAACCAGAAATACCATCGCCCTCGGGCAGACCTGGGCACTGGTTTTAATATAGCACACTCCCCACTAAACCCACACCCTGCTTCTTAGAAAAAAAAAAATTAAACTACCAACCCCAAACCCTCGGGTGCAAACGACGAGTTGTCGCGGAGCCGGTGCAAGTGACAAGGATGTGGAACTGTGCCTCCCGTGTTTTCTCTCCTCTTTTGCAAGATCTCTTGACCCAAAAGTACGACCAGAGTGGCGCTGCTATCGGCCCTGTGATGGAGCCTGGGTGCGTCTTGGCGCACTCTGTGGGTGGGGAGGACTATGTGGGTCGCTTTCTTGGATTCATCTTAAAATACTTTGGCTCAGAATGGTTTTTTTTAATTTTATTTGTTTCTCTTTTTTGTTTAAGGTGGCGAAAGCACCAAGGAAATTATGACAGAGAAAGAGAAGGGACAGAGGAGAAGAGAACGAGAAGGCTCGTGTGGCTGTCAATGAAGTGCTGTGCCCTGGGAGACTGTAGTGGAAATGGGGGTGGGGAGGTGTGAAAAGTCCCTGAGGGACGCTGGGTGGAGGGCTGAGGAGAAATCAGGCCGCCTAGAAGAGCCGGAAAGCCCAGCAGGGGGACCCGGGGGCCGTTCCCAACAGGTGACTTCTGCCCTGGAAGAAGACACTGGTTCTCGGCTTCCCATAGAGTCTCCGCGTAGATTTACTAATAGAGGGATTGTTAAGTGGCAGCGAGGCGTTTCCGACTCACCCTGTGCAGCCGGGGAGGAGAAACGCAGAGGTTTCCCCCGTCCACCTCCTCCCCCACCCCCAACACACCCTCTCCTTAAGGAAACCTGACAAAGTAATAAATAAGACAATCCGAAAAGCCACTTAGCACTAGTGACATTTTCAAGCCAACCATTTAAAACAGTTCTCGCAGACACCTCGGGCTCCGGCGCCCTGCTCGCCTTCCTCTTCTCCTCCTCCCCTCGGATCCCCTCCCCTCCCCCTCCCGCCGTTTTCCCCGTAGTTCCAGCTGTCAGACTCTAGACGTGGGCACTCGCATATTCCTTTAGATATACGCGTCTGCATCACAATAAAAGTTAGAGAAATCTTCCAAACGAACGCAGGCAAACACCCGGGCCACTTCAACTCTAAGGTGGGGCCCCAAGGAAATCTTTCGGAGGAAGTCCAGATTTTTTTCGTCTGACAGATTTTTTTCATCCTCTAAAAAAATCTAGTTTTTAAACAAAGATCAATGTGTTATGCTAAAGTGTTGAGCTGACTGTTAAAACATTTGGAGAAATAATGACAATGTAACAAAGGCCTGGTTTGGAGTGAATCATCACCCTTTTAAAAGTTAAAGCAATTTTCAGGAGAATAGCTTTCAGCAAACGCTTTACATTATTCAAAACGGCCAAATAATGCTCTATTATAGCGCCTGAATGCTGCCAGTCAGCCCCTAAGTGCAATTTGTGCAAAGGCCCCGGTGCCTTATCTCCACTTCTTTATAAAGAGGTGAATATAAAACAATTTCTTCCAAACCCAGACAGAGAGCACGAAAATTGCTTCCCTTTCTGCAATCAGGGCAATTTAACTGGAGTGCAATTAGCACTATTAAATGTCGATTCTGCATAAACAAATCTGACTGAGCAGCGAAAGTGGGGTGAGAACCTCATATACACTGAAACTGATTTTTTAAAATTATGTATCCGGGTCCTTTACAATTGATCCGTGACGTTTTCATCTTGGAATATATTTACATCATAAATACACTATGGTTAAATCAACATAATTTTTTTGCAAAAAAATTCAATACGATTCCTAATAAAGAAGAATAGGGTAATTAAAGGGAAGAGTTCACTTCCTTTGAACAAATATTGTTTCTCCCATCTTGCCTCTCCCGGGAGCTTTGATCTGAGCAACTGCCCAAGTTGCTCTGTTTAGCAGGCAAAGCCAGGGAAACAATTCGGTCATTAGCGCTAATCGGAAGGATTGGACCTCCTTCACAGGTCCAACAGCCACAGATAAAATGCTTCTTCCTGATGTGCAGGAAGCGTAGTGGCGACTGGGAGGACCAGTTATTTTCTGAATAACTGGATATGTAGTAGCTGGTTAAATATTAGGTGGCTGCCCAGTCTCCCCGGAGCTTTGACTTAGCACAGAGTCTAGCAGCGGGTATACACCACTGGGGTGGGGTGAGGTTGGGGTGGGGTGAGGTGGAGTTAGGGGGACTCCGGAATAAGGTTGAAGGGGAGGCGTTAGGGGAGGAGGAACGGAAGGTGCTCGCCTTGGCCAGGCTGGCTGCAGTCAAAGTCTGGACCACCGGGACCAGGAGGCGGGGGTGGGGGTGAAGGGAGCCCAGCCTATAAAAAGCATTTATCTGACCTGTCCTCCCAACTGCCTTTATTTATTTGCAAAGCCACAGCGCTCCTTTTTAAATCATTTGTGCAATTAATTATGCTTTTCATTTGCATGATCTTCACTAGAGCAGTGATTATCAGGTCAGCACGGTGTGGGAGTTGCGGAGATACATTAATAACTTGAGTTAAAAAAAGAAAAAGCTGCCCTTGTGTACCAATGTTGCCTGCCATGAACAAGGGAGAAGGAAGCCCAGGAAGGTCCATAGTGCCTGTTGAGTCGGGTGAATCCTTTCCACGGTTGGTGTCTTGTCAGTGGTGGGTGAAAATGAAATACAGCCTTTGATTAGCAGGGAATCTTTTATAGTTGACACATATTTATATTTTTTAAAGCACCAGTTGTTGAGATCAAATGGATGGAGAAAATTAATTGAAAATTGAGGAACTCTCCCACAGTTTCTGTTAAGCTTTCCTTTAATATTTGTCCTATAATGTCCTAATTCCAGCCCAACCCTTGCAAATGAAAGAGCAAGGAAGATTCAATAGGCCAATGGGACTTTCATCTTTTTTTTTTTTTTTTTTTTTTTTTTGTATCTCAGAGGCGTCACTGCTATTTAGCAGTGGTAGAAGATGCAAATCTTTCTTGCCTCTGTAGGGTCTGCTGAAGAAATTGAAAACCCCTAGTTTATTAAGTACAGTCCAAACGTTTGTTACACAACTAATTTTCTGCTGTTAGATGTATCTGGGCCATATATTTTAAGCTTGCCTCTATGTGTTTATCTGAGCCAAAAATGCATTAACAATTAAGGGAAAGACTGGTGTGTCAAAGGAAGGAAGGTGACTGTAGACTGTGTGATGATTTTAATGACTGCAATTATTGGAAGATTATTCAACAAGCATCATAGATTTGTTTACTGCATCACTCGGAAACTATGGGGGGCCTATTCAGCTTGGGGTTTTACTTTCCTCCCTCCCTCGCCGACTACCACAGAAGGGTCTTAGACCTAAGCAAATGTGGCATTCTGTAGTGGCTTTCTTCTTTTTAAGAGCATTTCTTCCAAAATGATGCACATGTATTGTCTCAGCCAACTCTAATGGAACCACCTTTGGAGACACTAAAGCAATTTTTTTACATAGACCTGAACTAATATCAAGAAAAGCTAGAGGCCAGAGGATTCTGATCATTACTCAGCTTCTCATAGCCAGGGTACCAGTTTCCTCAGTTTTACCCTTTCGTAGGCAGATTTGAGGAGGCTTCCAACTCTTTCCTCCTCCATCCAGGGCTTGGAGAAGGCACTACAACCACAAGATGTTAAACAGGAGTGTAGGCATACCTCCAGGACACTCTGGGATAAAGGATGGCTTTTCCTTCCTTCCCTTTAACACACCCCTCCCCCATGTTATTTCCTATCCCAACTCCTGATGATGCTAAAAATAAGTAAGTAAGAAGAAAAGGTATGGCTAAAAGCATATCAGTTTGTGACTAAGGAAGTTTTTACTGTAAATACAGACACAGGGATGCAAGTAAGGAAAGTTTCTTGCCTGATATTAACAAAATGATCCTCAGTCCACAGTAATCTATAACTTGTGGCATGGGCTTTGCTCATTAATCAGTGACTGATTTGGAAGGGAGATTGTGGGAAAAATGAACAGCAAATATCCCCACTAACACCCCCTTTCTTCCCTCCCCTGTAGAACTGAGACCGGAGCGACCATGCCATCTAGATTTTCTTCCTAGATTCTGTAGTCGCCCAAACTCAGACTTAAGGTGGACTTGGCTGGAACCTTCCCTCTTCAAATCTGAGCCTGCAGGAGTCTGCAAGTGGCAATTAGGAGACTATTACAAGCCATTAGATTGATCAATGTACCTTAAACAATGCGAATGAATTATATGACTGATTTATATGGGGAAGAAAAAGAAAGCAGTGGGGGAGGACGATTTCATCTCCTTTACATCCACACGCTGTTCTGGAGAAGAACCGGGCCCAGCCTCTAGTTCGTCATAGCTTAGAACCACCCGAGCGATTTATCTAGAAAACTTTTCAAGCAAAGACAAGGTCCTCTCGGCTTGTCCGGTGGGTGGCGAGGTGCACGTTTTCTGCCCCTCTCTCCGCTTCCTAAGAAAGAGCTTAGAAAGACCAAGGCCCCGAGGGGCGGCGGAAGGTCACAGCGACGCCACTCCGCTAGCCAAGGACACCACCCGGAGCGGGCCCAGCTGCCTCCTTCCCTAGAGTCTGTCCCCAGAGAGGGGGAGGACGACTTACATATTTGTTTAACGGAGTGTTGGAGAGCTGCGTGGCCTCCTAATTACGTCAGGAACACAGAACCATCAGCCCTTGAAGTTTCCAGCGGGACTTCGGAAGGAGCGGCGACCCGGCTCCAGGCGCGAGATGACGCGGGGGGTGGGGAGGGAGGGTACTCCGTGGAACGGAACTCCAAGCTAGGGCTGGCGGTTCCAGCTAATCTATCTGGCGAAGACAAAATTACAACAGAGCTGGAGCGATCAAAGCTGGCCCCCGCCCCCACCCCCACCCCCGCCCGCCCGCCTTCCCTGCCCAAAGTCTGTTTGTAGTTGTCTCCTCGGCTGCAGACACACTCGTCCATCTTCTCACGACAAGGAAATTCCTGCCAGTTTTTCCAGAGCCTGCAAGGAGAAGACAAACGCACTTCACCCGTCCCAGAGGAGGATTCCCTTTGTTTAACCTCGTCCTCCCACAGTCGGCCTTCAGCTCTGAAATGGGGGAGGGGGACAGGGGATGGAAAGACCCTGGGCGGGGAAGGGCGGTTATAACAGAACCCCGGGTCCAACTCTGCCTTGCTGGTCCCTCCTCTTCCTCCTCCCTCTTCTCTTTCCAAGCTTCTCCCTCCCTCCCTCTCTCCCTCCCTCTGTGCCTCCTTCCGATCTTCTAGATCCTCTTCCCACCCAAGTCCTCTCCTGGGCTCGCGCGCCCAGAGCCTGGGCAGGCGCTGTTTATTTCCCGGCCTTCGTGGTTTGGCGGGAAAGGGCTTCGTCCTGGCTTGTTCTTGAGTGTCTGGGACAAATCCTTTTGTTTGTGTCTAAATGTGGAATGAGAAGCCTTCCAGGTTGATAATGGGGCTCAGACAGAAGAGGGAAAGAGCAGAGAAGCAACATGCATGTGTCTTTTGCAGCCAGTATGCGATGTTAGTCCAGGGTTTGGAACCCCTTCCAGGTGGATCACGGTTTCACACACACACCCAACTGTGCTCATCTGTCTTTTATTACCCCATGTTCCACTCTCCTGGGTTCTTTTCTTAGTTCCTTTCAGCCCTCTCCTTCCTAGAACCTCTTCTCAGAACCCTACAGTTCAGTGAGAGGGTGAGAAAAAAAGATACATCCTAAAACTCCCCTCGAGGAACGAGGCACCCCCGTGACATATCCGGAAACAGGCCAGCCCTGGGCCGACACGTCCATCCTTTCTTGATTTCGGCCACTGTAGAGCCCAACCCTGACAGGCTGGACTTTCCTGTCACACCTACCGATGTCAAACCCACGCCCTTCCAGAGTCCAGATGGATACCCTCCGCCCTGACCCGCTTCTTGGAACATTGACTGAAGGGTATATACATAGGGGTAGAGGAAGGCTCCGTGCACTTTAGACACGTGCGCCTCCCCCTCGCCCCGCTGCCACATGCAGAATGTACACTGATGACAAACAGACACACTTACCAGGGCACATGCCAGCGGCGTCCATCCTCCTTCCCGGCCAGGCATCAGCAAGCGAGACGGCCTTGAGGCAGGTGCCATCGCCACAGGGAGAGTGGCTCCGAGCTCCCGATGTCTCCCTGGGAGTCGAGGCATTCAGGTACCCCAAAGCCAGTTTCGAGCCTCCCGGGCGGGGTGGCCGAAGACCTTGACGAGGCTGGGCGTCCCCCTCCGCCTCCCGCTGTGCTTCCGCGCCGCTTCCTGCTCTGCACTACCTCCGTCGCCGCAACTGCCCAGCGCCCCTCTCTGAGAAGCCCTCTGCCCGCTGCACGCAGCCCATAGGTTCCGCTACATCTGGGATGCATTGCCCCTTAATTGTCAATCCCATTATTGTGATCAAGTGAACGTTGCTAATCTCTACATTTATTGTTTAGGTAAATAGAGGCTGCATTTAATCAATATGCAGGGCCCCAGCCCTCGCAGCGCCAAGTAACTTAAGTCAACGGTGAAGATTTCAGTGTGTGCATAATTACAGAGCTCGCGGAATCATCGGTCCAGCTCAATTCCACGTCTCTTCGCCGACCTGGGGGAGGCGGAGGAGGGAATGGGAGGAATCTCCATCCTCCAAGGGGTCGAGGGCCAGCTCCTTCAGGGCAAGTAAATGACTTCGTGGAGGTGACACCGCGCGCCTGGCCCGCGCCCTCGGCGGAGCGCCCGGTGAGCACGGGGGCCTGAGGCGGGACTGGGGACTGCCCCCGACTTCCGAGCGGCAGAATCTGGCGCTTGGCGCCCCGACTCTACAGCTTCTGGACCTCTCCCCTCCCAAATTTGCCTCAGGAAGGAGGGTGGTTCCCCGTTCGGCAGGTCCCCGGCAGGCGGGAAAGCGGGGGCGGGGCTCTGGAGGTGGGTTGCCCCAAGTTCGCGACACCCTGCCCCAGCACGCAGGCTCCCTCCTCTCCTCCGCAGCTGCGGGGAGCAGCAGACTTCCTTGCCCGCGGGGAACTCCCAAGAATGCCACGATTGGGCGCGCAGAGCGCGGGTTATTTGCGCTTCTTCTTAAATAGCTATTGTTTCCTAATTTAAGAGGACCTTCGCCGGGCTACAACGTCAGGGATTCGCAGCAGGGGGTGGGCGGGTCTGGGGAGATGGGCGGTTCGCGCCGGCGAGGGGTGGTATCAGCTCCTTACAGTAGCTTGGCTCCCGGAGTGGTGTCAGAGTGAGGGCCTCTTGGTCTCGGCGGGGAAAGGGTTAGCTGAGAATCTTTCGGGGGGCGGCGGAAAGAACCCGACCCCCGCGACACCCTGGAGTGGGGCCCAAGAAGCTGATCCTCAAGTTTGAGGCGCCAACACTTCTCTTTCGGCAACTCTGTTGTCGCGAGTTTCTCTTTCTTCTGGTTCCTCTTTCTCTGCTCCATTCCCGGACAAGTCGGACGTAAACAACCAATAACTTCAGTTGTAACCAGATACCCCCCTTGCATGGAATTGTCCGGCTTTATGTAAGCAGGATTCTAAGGTCAAATCATTTGACAGTTTAGGGTGCCATTGCAACCTCCCAACTAAATTACAGCTGAAGTTTGAATATAAGGGCCCTTGGTATTTGATGGCAGCTGGCTGTTTTTAATTTTCGGAATGGAACAGTTTTCGTATAAGGTATCCCTCCCTGCTTTCTTCTTCCCTTAAGTTGAACAGCATTTGAAACAAGAGGGAAATGAAACACAAATATCGGCGCAATCCTGAAAACCTTTTTCTCTCTATTACTACATTCAGAGCCTCCCCTCTGCCCGGCCCAAGCTACTCCCAAGCCTGTAACTCTCCTCATCAGTTGGGCAGACCTCTTACCGCTGGGCTGCAAACCAGTGCTGCCTCTGCCTCTACAAGACAGATAAATACGGCGTCAGACTCTTTTTTTTTTTTTTGAGAAGAGTCTCACCCAGTCGCCCAGGCTGGAGTGCAGTGGCGTGATCTCGGCTGACTGCGACCTCCGCCTCCCGGGTTCAAGCGATTCTCCTGCTTCAGCCTCCCAAGAAGCTGGGATTACAGGCGCCCGGCACCACGCCCACCTAATTTTTTGTATTTTTAGTAGAGACGGGGTTTCACCATCTTGGTCAGGCTGGTCTCGAACTCCTGACCTCGTGATCCACCCACCTCGGCCTCCCAAAGCGCTGGGATTACAGGCGTGAGTCACCGCGTCTGGTCCAGACTCTTTTGATTAGGAATGTCAACTTAACCTTTTCTGGATGGCAGTTGTTTTTAAGCTAGGATAAGGAAAAGAAAGGCAAGAGAGCTGATAGCTAGGGCTCCTGGGTAAGCACAAGCCCTTTGGAGGTCTCAGGAGGTGGGTGTGAATTAAGGCCCACCCCTTAAGGCCCACCACTTAAGGCCCTGTGACCTTAGGCGGGCCTTGAAACTTGTGTTTCCTTCTCTCTAAAATGAAGCTAATAATTTCGACTTTGAAGGATTGTTATGAAGGTTAAATAAAACTATATAGGAAAATTCCTAACAATGTGCTCCATACTTATTAATAGTTGAGCTAAAAAAGTTCTTGCCTTCCATTTTCCACTGAAATAGCATTCCCAGCTAAAACTTACTGTGAAACTAAAGGCAAAGCCAACAGCCGCTATAAAACAGAATTTTAGTGTGTGTGGGAAGCACAGGGCCTAGTACAGAAGCAAGGTTGGATGAGGATGAATGCAATGACAGCCTGCAGCTGCCTGATTTGGAAGGAGTAAGGTTAGCTGCTCCAGTCAGCCACACATTTCATGGTCTGGCTTTCATAGTTCTCCAGGAGGGGAAGAGGAGGCCTTGTCTCTAAAAGTAATAGCTAATATTTATTGAGCAGTTATTATATACCAGGCATTCTGCCAAGTGCTTTACACACAGCATCTCATTTAATCCACACAATAATCTTACCAGGTGAGTCTTACTGATATCTTTTTAAAAACTTTTATTGTAGAAAATATCTGCTGGGCACAGTGGCTCAAGCTTATAATCCCAGCACTTTGGGAAGCCAAGGCAGGGCAGATCCCTTGAGCCCAGGAGTTTGAGACCAGCCTAGGCAACATGGTAAAACCCTGTCTCTATAAAAAAATACAAAAATTAGCTGAGCATGGTTGTGTGTGCCTATGGTCCCAGCTACTGCGGAGGCTGACATGGGAGAATAGATTGAGCCTGGGAGGTCGAAGCTGCAGTGAGCCTTGATTGCGCCACTGCACTCCAGACTGGGAGACAGAGCAAGATCCTGTCTGAAAATTGGAAAAAAAAAATCAAGTATTTATTTAGAAATAGACAGAATATTTTAATGAACCCCTCTATCTCCATCACCCAGTATCAACAGTTGTCAGCTCATGGCCAAACTTGTTTCATCTCTATCCCATCCATTTCCCTCTTCCTTATTTTGAGGCAAATCTCAGATATTATATTACTTTATTTGTAAATATTACGGTATGTATCAAAATGTCAAAAAATAACACCAAAAATCCTCCAATACCATGTTACTCTATAATTATATCTAAACATATTTAAAATGATTCCTTAATATTATTAGATATCTAATCAATGTTCAAGTCTCCCCAGTTGTGTCAAAAATGATTTTTTTAGTTTTTTTTTTCAAATCAGATCTAAACATGCACACATTGCATTTAGTTAATATACCTCCCAAGTGTCTTTTAATCTATAGGTTCCTCTCTCTCTTTTCCTTTCCTTGCAATTTATTTGTTGAAGTCAGTCAGTCATTTGTTATGATATCCCCCTCCCCCCAACCCCCCACCCTGTTTTTTTAACAGACAGGGTCCCACTACGTTTTCCAGGCCAGACTCCAGTTGCTATTCACAGGTGGGATCATAACGCACTATAGGCTCAAACTCCTGGTCCCAAGGGACCCTCCTACCTCAGCCTCTCCAGTAGCTGGGACTACAGATGCACACCACAGCCCTCAGCTGATATTCTTTTATATTTAAAGTTTTAATTAATTAATTAATTAATTTAGAGACAAGGTCTCACTCTGTCGCCCAGGCTGGAGAACAGTGGTGCAATCATGGCTCACTGCACCCTGACCTTCCGGGCTCAATGGATCCTCCTATCTCAGCCTCCCAGGTGGCTGGTACTACAGGAACATGCCACCATGCCCAGCAATTTATTTATTTGTTTACTTTTAGTAGAGACAGGGTTTCACCATGTTGCTCAGGCTGGTCTCAAACTCCTGGGCTCAAGTGATCCACCCGCCTCGGCATCCCAAAGTGTTGAGATTACAGGAGTAAGCCACTTTGCCTGGACTTATTCTTTTTAAAAATAAAGAAACTCAGAGAGGTTAAAGGAATTTAGTAAGGGATAGAAAAGGAATTTAGTCCAAGATATGACTGATTCCAGAATCCAAGCAATTAATGGCTTTATTATATTCACTTTAAATCAAGTGATGAAAAGCAAGGCACAGAAAAAACACAATCACTCATAAAAGATTTCAGAACATGCATGACTCCCCTAAGTAACCATTTCCTTTACCAAATACCCAATGGAAAACTGTTCACTTAAAACCCAGGCAAGGCTTGAAATGCGGGAAGAGAAATTGAAAACAGAATAACCCAGTATCCTCCTTATGTTTTGAATCTGACTAAATAAATCCTGCATGCAAATGTATCCATAATGTAAAAGAATTTTTACTTCCAACAAATATTTAGCAAGGCAAAAACATTTCTTAACAGATCTATCAGTTTTTTTCTCCCTTTTTCTTCTTTTCTTCCTGATCTCCCTTTCCCTCTTTTCTGTATAGCTAAGATAAGGAGAAAACATCTCTTTCAAGCAATTATTTTAAAATACCAGTCAAATTAATAATTTGGTAGTTTGATATGTGATATCTGGCTTTTGTTATGGTAGTTTTGAAACCACAGTTACCCTAGCAACTGAATACATTTTTTCTTTAAAAAAATTTTAGCTGTCTGAAGGAGAGAAAAAAAAAAAAGAAAACTTCTTGCCAGAATTTTCCCAAAATAGCTTCCATTAACTGCAGTGACTTCTATTGGAGAGGCCAGCACTGCTGTCTCCTGCTGTCACCAGTCATTCACTGATCTAGCAGATGTTTTGTTTGATAAGGCCAATTTGACCTTTATAAAACATTTATTTTTTTCACCTCCAAGGAGCAAATACCAGTAAGGATGGATTCAACGTCTACCACTGGATACCATACAAGGGCCTCAACCTGCCAGTGGAGCTTGTAGGTGAGAAGAAAAACTAAAACAAATCTAAAGGCTTCATTTATTTTAAAAAGGGGAAAAAAGAAAAAAAGAGGAGGGATGGTTAAAGGGTATTAGAACAGTCCCTAAAAACTTAGCAAAAGGCCAGGTGCGTGGCTCACGCCTGTAATCCGAGCACTTTGGGAGGCCAAGGCTGGCGGATCACCTGAGGTCAGGAGTTCGAGACCAACCTGGCCAATGTGGTGAAACCTCATCTCTACTAAAAATACAGAAATTAGCCAGGTGTGGTGGCGCACGCCTGTAATTCCAGCTACTCGGGAGGCTGAGGTGGGCGAATTGCTTGAACCTGGGAGACAGAGGCTGCAGTGAGCCGAGATCATGCCACTGCACTCCAGCCTGGGCAACAGACCGAGACTCCAACTCAAAAAAAAAAAAAAAAAACTTAGCAGGAGGAAAAAGTGAGCAGAAGAGCCAATAGTCTATTATAGAATCTTTCTGGCAATACCTAGTAACTGTGCAGTTGCCAAAGAGGGCAATGATGCTAGTTAATGAGAAAAAGGAAGAAGAAAGGGGGTGATGCACATCGCATTGAGTTTTGTAGATTTGATGAACCATGGGTTGGCTTTTTTTTTTTTTTTTTTTTTTGAGACAAAGTCTTTCTCTTTTGCCCAGGCTGGAGCACTGGAGTACAATGGTGCGATCTTGGCTCATTGCAACCTCTGCCTCCCGGGTTCAAGCGATTCTCCTGCCTCAGCCTCCTGAGTAGCTGGGATTACAGGCACGTGCCACCACGCCCAGCTAATTTTTGTATTTTTAGTAGAGACGGGGTTTCACCATGTTGGTCAGGCTGGTCTCGAACTCCTGACTTCGTGATCTGCCTGCCTTGGTCTCCCAAAGTGCTGGGATTACAGGCATGAGCCAATGCACCCAGCTCATGGGTTGGCATTTTAAGGAGGTGAAGTAGGTAAGACTCAGCAAGGAAAAAAAGATATACATTAGGACTTCTGGGAGCAACTAGACTCTGAATGTTGGCGAAAATATTTACTTCCCTCTGAACAAAATCCCCTTCACAGTCAGGCTTGTAATGCAGATAGCTCTAGGTTTCTTTTCTTAAAAACACACACACAAACTGATTTTATAAAAATATCCATATCCTTTCTCTTGAATAGAAGGTTTTAAGACCTGGAGCTATAGTGTGGGTAAGTCAATAGATGGCAAAAGAAGTATGGGGTGGTTCTGCCCCTGTTAGTAAGAGACTGCCTTTCATGGGCCTTCTGGGGCTCATTTACTTAGTCATTCTGCAGAGGACCAAAAGAAGCCAAAATCCAAAACAGGAGGTTATTCTTTCAATATAACAGTTCAACAAGGTTTGAAAGAATGAAGGTTCTCATCCTTGGGATTTTATTTTAGATTGCCCTACCTACGTAAGTATAATATTTTGACTTGAGGAATTATATTTTGACCAAGGCAAGAACTAAAAAAACAGAAAGAGAATCAACTCTTTTTGCAGAAAATGTAATTTTTCTATACTAAACTCACCCCGCACTAACTCTCTCTCCCTGTCTCTGTGTTTATGTGTGTGTGTATACACACACACACATATATATACATGTACATATATATTATATAAAGTCCTAATAAGCACATTTTTTAAAGCAAAATGTAAAAGAGAGCAAAACCAGCAAGATCTGTTAGGACTTTTTCTTAACTACTTAAACTTTATTAAAGGAACTTGCTCCTCTTTTGTTGACCATCTGCAAGATGCTATACCTGGGTTACATTTTCATTCTTGAATCCCACCCTTATGTAAGATCTAAAACTGGAGAAGAATGGCTCTCCAGAGGAAAATCTTGACACTTTTAGCATAAGAAGGGGTGCTGGGTTTTGGGAAGAGAGAAATAGAAATATTAACTACAGATAGCAAAAAAGAAAGACAAATTAATATTGATTAATTAGAAGAGCTGAGGAAATCTGGAATGAAAGATTACTCTGAAGTATTTAACCACCAGTAACAACAGACATTACTACCAGAATTAGAGAGCTGTGTAGTAAATTCAGTTCTTGTTTCCAGTCCTTATCCCTTTTCTTTTCTGTTTTAACATGCTCCTTATTTTGAAATATAATTAGAAGCTTACAGAAAAGTTGCTAGAATCTTACAAAGAAACACTCCTGTTTATCTTTTAGGAGATTTGCCAGGTTTTAACATTTTGCATCATTTGCTTTGTTACTCTCTCAGAAGATTCAGATTTTCAAAGAAGACATGGGTTTGGTTTGAGACCAACTAAGTTTGAGAGAATGGTGGAATGTCTAAGCAGAAAAGCTCGGCCGGGTGTGGTGGCTCACGCCTGTAATCCCAGCACTTTGGCAGGCCAAGGCAGGTGGATCACCTGAGGTCAGGGGTTCAAAACCAGTCTGGCCAACATGGTGAAACCCTGTCTCTACTAAAAATACAAAAATTAGCCAGATATGGTGGTGCGCCCCTGTAATCCCAGCTCCTCAGGAGGCTGAGGTGGGAAAATTTCTTGAACCTGGGAGGCAGAGGCTTCAGTGAGCCAAGATCATGCCACTGCACTCCAGCCTGGGCAACAGAGCAACACTCCATCTCAAAAAAAAAAAAAAAAAGCTCAGCAGACTGAGAGTCAAGGATCTAGAACTCAAGAAAGAGACTACTTAGAAAGATAACAATTTGAAGAAAAAACTAAGTGGGACTAATTTGTTTGAGGACATGGATTTTGAGGAAAAGGCTAATTCTGAAAGGCAAAAGGTCTTAATTCTGGCCAATGAAAAGGCATGTGATTCTATTAATATATGAATTGTAACTTTTTCTTATCTTGGTTCCCTTTAGGGTCATTTGCTATTATTCTTCTTTCACATTTGAAGACTACTTTGAAAATACGTGAGGCTTATTGTATGGTTTTATCCAGGGGAAATTTATAAGAAATTGAGAGTATTGTCATTAATATGGCTTGTAGGTAACATATATGTCCCAGTTACCATTATTGTGTAACAAATTACCTGAAAACTTAGTGGCATAAAATGACCATTTTATTATGCTCACAGATTCTCTGGGTCAGGAATTCAGATTGGGTACAGTGGGTATGGATGATTGTCTTCACTCCACCATATCTGAAGCCTCAGTCAGGAAGACTCAAAGGCTGTGGGTAATGCAACGATTGGGGGCTGGAATCACCTGGATATGACTTCACTCACTTATCTGGCAGATGATGCCGGCTTTTTTTTTTTTAGATGGAATTTCACTCTTATTGCCCAAGCTGGTGTACAATGGCACAATCTCGGCTCACTGCAACCTCCACCTCCCATGTTCAAGTGAGTCTCCTGCCTCAGCCTCCCGAATAGTTGGGGTTACAGGCTTGCACCATCATGCCCGGCTAATTTTGTATTTTTAGTAGAAACAAGGTTTCACCATGTTAGCCAGGCTGGTCTCAAACTCCTACCATCAGGTAATCTGCCCGCCTTGGCCTCCCAAAGTGCTGGGATTACAGGCGTGAGCCGCTGCACCCAGCAGCATGCTGGGTTTTAACCAGGACACCTATCATGTGGTCTCTGCAGGGGTGAGTGCGGGCTTCCTTACAGCATACAGCTGAATTTCTGTATTGAGTGTCCTAAGACAGCAAGATGAAACATGGCATTTTTGTGATCTAGCCTCAAAATTTATGTAACATCACTCTCCAGTACTCTTTTATTGAGACAGTCGCAAGTGTTTGCCCAAGTTTAAGGGGAAAAGACATAAACTCCACTTATCCATAAGACAAATGTTAAGGTCACATTATAAAAAGAGCACTTGGAATAGCAGATACTGTTTCAGCCACTTTGGGAAAATACAGTCTGCAATAAAACATATATGAACACATAAAGGGAGCATCTAACAGAGTGCAAAGAATAGGCATCTGAGAGTTATTTTTCACTGTCTATGGTGGTTGAAATTTAAAGTATTTCCTCAAAGACTAAGATATAAAGAAGAATTTTACATATCCCCTATGCCTTCTTTATTAGGAATTATTTTCCATAAATGTCTTGAAAGTGTAAGATTTGCAGTTTTTTTGTTTTTTATTTTTATTTTATTATTATTATTATTTTTGAGACAGAGTCTCACTCCATCACCCAGGTTGGAGTGCAGTGGCTTGATCTTGGCTCACTGCAACCTCCACATCCCACGTTCAAGCAATTCTCATGCCTTAGCCTCCCGAGTAGCTGGGATTACAGGTGCACACCACCACACCAGGCTAATTTTTCTACTTTTAGTAGAGGCAGGGTTTCATCATGTTGGCCAGGCTGGTCTCGAACTCCTGACCTCAAGTGATCCACCTGCCTCGGCCTCCCAAAGTGCTGGGATTACAGGTGTAAGCCACCATATCTGGCCGCAGTGTTTTGGTTAACATTTTGGTCTTACATGTACAACTTAGTGCATTGCAATTCTTTAAACATCTCATCAGCAAATGAACAGCAGCTCACGAGGTGTCCAGAATTACAAAATCTACAGGAGTTTCTCATCTGGCCCAAAATTGAGGGTGCTGATCTAATAACTCGATCACTCACATCTCTTTAAAATAAAAGTTAATAGATTGCTTTAATAGAGAATTATTAATCATAGAAAAAATATTCAATCTGTCAGGTGTGCATTCTTTTTTATTAGCTCCCATTTCATTACGTAATTCAAAGGTTTGGAATATTGGAAATCAGCCTGCATCTTTGAAAGAAACCTTAAGACTTTTCTTTGTTACCACAAGTATTTTTCTCTTTTCCTTTTTTTAAATATGAAAAGAGACTGAGGAAATGTCCTAATGTTTGGTTAATAAATTAAAAACCTATGTTTAAATGCTTTAATATCCTGGTCCTATTTCACTGTGTCATCAGGGGTTGCTTTATCAGCTGTAAAATTACATAAGAAACCTTTTAAATGTAGACCTGTTAACAATATTTGAACTTCTGTGCATATACTGTGATCTTCTAATAATGACTACATCAATGGTGACAGCTCACTGTAGCTCATCAGCAACAGCTCTGCAATTGCTGATGTATTTTCAGAGATCAGAGAAGGTAACAAGGCTGGGCTTTTTCCGGCATTCAGTGATTGTTCCTCATTCAGTATTTCAGATCTTTTCTAGCCTTCTCCAAATCCTTTTTTGCAAACCATATGAACAAAACATTACTCTTTTTTTTTTTTGAGACAAGGTCTCATCCTGTCACTCAGACTGGAGTGCAGTGGCGTGATCACAGCCCACTGTAGCCTCAACCTCCCCAGGCTCAAGTGACCCTCCCACCTTAGCCTCCCAAGTAGCTGGGACTACAGGCACATACCACCATGCCCGGCTAATTTTTGTAATTTTTTTTAGAGTCGGGGTTTTGCCATGTTGCCCAGGCTGATCTCGAACTCCTGGGCTCAAGTGATCAGCCTCGGCCTTCTAAAGTGCTAGGATTACAGGCGTGAGCTACAGCACCTGGCCAGAACACTACTTTTAAAAACCAAGAAACTGCTATATTTGAGTAGCCAATCAATTAAGAAGGCAGAGGAGATGTTGATTATATAGCAAGGACAGACCTAAGGGAAAGGAGTTTTGAAAGTTGAACATTTTTCATTTTAAAACATTAAGTTTGGCTGGGTGCTATGGCTTATGTCTGTAATCCCAGCAAATCACAAGAGAATCATTTGAGGCCAGGAGTTCGCGACCAGCTTGGGCTATGTAGTGAGATCCCATCTCCACCAAAAAAAAAAAGAATTTTTTTAAAATTAGGGTGATATGGTGGTGTGCGCCTGTAGTCCCAGCTACTCAGGAGGCTGAGGTGGGAGGATCACTTGAGCCTGGGAATTTCAGAGTACAGTGAGCTGTGATAGCCCCACTGCACTCCAGCCTGAGTGATAGAGCAAGACCTTGTCTCTAAAACAAAACCCAAAAACAAAAAAACATTAAGTTTAATGGAATACATCTCAGTTAACAGTTATGTTAGATGAGGAGGCCTTAGCTCAGAGCAAATCTAGTTTTCTCTGTGTCTAGTCCTACCGTAATTGAGCGATGGGGAAAGAAGTATAGAGCAATGTGTATAAGTTAGGGTTTGTTTGGCTACAGGTTTGAAAGCAATCAGAAACCAAAATACAGAACATTGGCTTGAAGTGCAGAAAAAAGTTTACTTCCAAACTGATATGGTGACTCCGTGGATCATCAGGGATCTGAGTGTTTTTCTCTCCCTCTTTTTTCTCATTTCTTGTGTCATCTATGATTTTTAAAAATCATTTTTTATTTCAATAGGTTTTGGGGGAACAGGTGGTGTTTGGTTACATAGATAAGTTCTTTAGTGGTGATTTCTGAGATTTTGGTGCACCCATCACCCAAGCGGTGTACACTGTACCCAACATGTAGTCTTTTATTTCTCACCCCCCTTCCACTCTTTCCCCTGAGTCTCCAAAGTGCATTGTATTATTTTTATGCCTTAGCATCCTCATTGAGTGCTTCTCTCTTAATGTCTTACCTATTCTTCTTAGTACACAGCCTCATAGGTCAAGATGCTTCAGGTCCAGCTACTGTTTCTCTATTCTAGTGAGCAGGAAGGAGAAAGGGCAAAGAAAACATGCCGTCTACCCTTACAAACACTTCCCAGAAACTCAACTCAACAATTCAGTTAACATCTCATGGACTAGAATTTCCTCAGAAGCCATATCCAGCAGCAAGGAAGGTTGGGAAATACAGTTTTTTTTTCCTGTGGCTGTGTTTCTAGCTAAAAATTCTATAACCAAATACTATGGTTTGAATGTTTTTGTTCCCCTCAAATTTATGTGCTGGAACCTTAATCCTCATTGCAACAGTGTTGAGAGGTGGGGCTGAATGGGAGGCATTTCAGTCATGAGGGCTCTACCCTTGTGTGTGGATTAATGCTGCTTTAAAAAAAGAGCTTGCAGGAGTGGGCTCTCTCTCTTCTGCTCTTCTGCTACGTGAGGAACAGTGTTCCCCCTCCTCTGGAGGATGCAGAGTTCAAGGCACCATCTTGGAGGCAGAGACCGGACCCTCACTAGATGCCAAAACTGCTGGCACCTTGATCTCAGACTTCTCAGCCTCCAGAACTGTGAACAATAAATATCTGTTTGTTATAAGTTCCCCAGTCTCAGGTATTCTGTTATAGCAGCACAAATGGACTAAGGCACTAAGGAAAAAGGGGAGCTAACATATAATATTCCCTGACACATAATAAGTCTTTTAGGAAAGGAGGGATGATCTAGGAACCAATAAACTGTTGTGAAACAAATTTATATGATCCTTGGTTAGTCAGTGTGTGACCAAATAGCAAAATGATTTTAAACTTTATTCTACCCAAATGAACATCAAGAATTCAAGAATTAGATTTAAATGAGACAAAACATTATTTTTGATGTTATTAAGGGTGAAAGTGGCATTGTGGTGGTGTTAGAAAAATGCCCTTACTTTTTAAAGATTTATATTGAGGATAAAGGGGTGAAATGACATGATCTTTGGCATTTTCTTAAAATACATCTACAGGCCAAGTGCAATGGCTCATGCCTGTAATCCCAGCACTTTGGAAGGCTGAGGCAGGAGATTCTCTTGAGCCCTGGAGTTCGAGACCAGCCTGAGCAACATAGTGGGACACTGTCTCCACAAAAAATTTAAAAATTAACCAGGCATGGTGGCACACCTGTAGTCAGTCCAAGCTACTGGGGAGGCTGAGGTGGAAGGATTGCTTGAGCCCTGGAGGTTGAGACTGCAGTGAGCTGTGTTCAAGCCACTATATTCCAGCCTGAGTGAAAGAGCAAGAGCTTCTCTCAAACAAACAAACAACCCCAAACAAAACAGAAACAAAAAACTTCTACAAAGAAAAAAGGGGGAAGATGAAAAAAATATAGTCAAAATCTTGATAATTGCTAATTTGGGGTTGGGGGCAGTGGCTCACACCTGTAATCCCAGCACTTTCAGAGGTCGAGATGGGCAGATCCCTCGAGTCCAAGAGTTCGAGACCAACCTGGGCAACATGGCAAAAATCTCATCTCTATAAAAAATACAAAAATTAGCTGGGCATGGTGGTGCATGCCTGTGTTCCCAGCTACTTGGGAGGCTGGGGTGGGAGGATCAGCTAAGCCCGGGAGGTCGAGGCTGCAGTGAGCTGTGGGATCATGCCACTGCACCCCATCCTGGGTGACAGAATGAGATCTGGTCTCAAAAAAAAATTTTTTTTTTTAATTGGGGGTATGAGTACATGGGATTTACTGTACTATTATTTTTTATATGTTTGAAATGTTTCTTTTTCTTTTTTTTCTTTTTGAGACGGAGTCTCGCTCTGTCGCCCAGGCTGGAGTGCAGTGGTACGATCTTGGCTCACTGCAAGCATCGCCTCCCGGGTTCACGCCATTCTCCTGCTTCAGCCTCCCAAGTAGCTGGGACTACAGGCGCCTGCCACCACGCCCGGGTAATTTTTTTATAGTTTTAGTAGAGATGGGGTTTCACCATGTTAGCCAGGATGGTCTTGATCTCCTGACTTCATGCTCTGCCTGCCTCAGCCTCCTAAAGTGTTGGGAGTACAGGCGTGAGCCACTGCTCCCAGCCTGAAATGTTTCATTGAACAAACTTTTTTGAAAATAATCAGGATCAAAATGTCTACATCTTAGTTGGTGATATCAGTACCATGTAACCTTGGCCAATTTAATGTTTCTGTGTTTGAGTTTCTTCATATGTAAAATACAAATAATAATACCTGGCCTATCCAGTTAACAGTGCTGTACTGAAGGCCAAATATAAAAATGCCTGTAAAAGTGTTTCAGAACCTATAGTATAGTGTGATATCAGATATTATTGATAATGTTCTTGCTGTCATTTTTATTAATGTGAGGCCAGAGTCCATGTCCCATTATTCACTGCTATATCTCTAGTGACTGGTAAAATGCCTGACACGTAATAGATATAAAATAAATGTTTGATAAGTGAGAACAAAATTAAGAAACAAACTGTATATGAAATTGACATGAACTTGTAAAGATAGAAGAGACCCGGGAAGTCATCCAATAACCTCAAGTTATGTATGAGGAAACTGAGCTCAGAGCAATTAAAGGACTCACCTAACACAACACAGGTGGCAGATAGGAGATAAAGGCACAGTCATCCTCAAAATCACAAGGGAAACACCAGAGACTCCAGGAGAATGTTGCTCCCTTTTTAGCTACTTCAGGAAAATCATGCCATAATATCATGACATCACTTCTTGTTGCGGTCCCAAGGAACAGTGCATTCTCTAGCAGCACTCAGACTTCATTCCATTAACAACTGTTACCAAACAGGAGGCAGTAGGGACTCAAAAATCCTTTTGTCACCTTTTGGTTCCAATGTTCTACAGGGGTAGAGGGAGCTTCTGCTCCCTGGCCTGTGGGTCATATGGTCTTTGTTGCAACTCTCAGCTTTGTTTTTGCAGAACAAAAGCAGCCAGAGAAAATATGTAAATGAATGAGTTTGGCTGTGTGCCAACAAAACTTTATTTATAGAAATAGGTGACCAGCCAGATTTGTTGTAGAGGATTTAATAAGAAGCCAGGACTTACCTAAAATGTACTCTGTTCCAAAGGCCAGTCTGTTCTCCAACTCCTCTCAAACATTATAATAATGATATACATTATAATTCATATATGCTACTAATAAAATGTTATTTTTAAAATAAGGCAAAAGTGTGACCATCATACAAATATTTTAAAAAGTTAAAAATTTGGCCAGGCATGGTGGCTCATGCCTAGAATCCCAACACTTTGGGAGGCTGAAAGGGGTGGATTACTTGAGGTCAGGAGTTCGAGACCAGCCTGGCCAACCTGGTAAAACCTCGTCTCTACTAAAAATACAAAAATTAGCCGGGTGTGGTGGTGCAACTGTAGTCCCAGCTACTTAGGAGGCTGAGGCAGGAGAATCACTTGAACCTGGGAGGCGGAGGTTGCAGTGAGCTGAGATCCCACCGCTGCACTCCAGCCTGGATGACAGAGTGAGACTTTATCTCAAAAATAAAATAAAATAAAAATAACAAGTCAAAGATTTTATTTAACACACTAATTAGTAAGGAAAACACCAATACATTAAAACAAGTTCAAAGGGGATTAAAAGAACAAACACACATAGAGGCAATCAGGAATGCCGAAATGAATTTGTCAATAGATGAAAAACTGAGCAATATTTACAAGAAATAGAATAATGCTTGGAATCATCTTTTCCACAGAGTGGTCATCAATTTCATCTTCACCGGACACAATTTATTGCCATGTCTATGGACAAGACTCATTTGCATTACTATAAGATTTTTTATTTTTTTTAAAGACAGGGTCTTGCTCTGTCGTCCAGGCTGGAATGCAGTGGTGCCATATCGGCTCACTGCAACCTCCACCTCCTGGGTTCAAGTGATTCTCATGCCTCAGCCTCTCGAGTAGCTGGTGTTACAAGCATGTACCACTATGCCTGGCTAATTTTTGTATTTTTAGTAGAGACAGGGTTTTACCATGTTAGCCAGGCTGATCTTGAACTCCTGGCCTCAAGTGATCCGCCTGCCTTGA